>NC_013490.2:108544-110006 GCF_000004555.2 Caenorhabditis briggsae
CATCCCAATTTCCAGGTAGTGGCACTTTTTTGTGCTTCTCGGTCTGGAATTTTTTTTTAATTAAAAAAAATTAAATTAAAAAAATATTTTTAAAAATTAAAAAAATAATTAAATTAAAATTAATTGTTTTAATTGAAATTTTTTTTTCCAAAATTCAAAATTCCCCACCTGCTGTTTCTGCCAATTTTTCAATTTTTGCTGCTCGGCAAGTGTTCCCTGACCGGCACATCCCCATACTTCGATATCCAGGACCTCATCAAAATCTTTTCCAATTTTCAATTCTGTCGTTTTGAAACTGATACCGTAGGCCATGGTACGAAGTTTTAGATTACAATAAATCGAATTCGCCTCGTCGATTCGTTTGAGTGTCGGGTGGATTTCAAAGAAACTGGTTAGTGGACCGCCGAATCGGGTGCCAGAGTGTCTGGAAGTATTTTCAGATTTTTTAATTTTTAGATTTTCAAATGTTTTAGATTCTCGAAATTTTCAGATTTTCAGATTTCCAAAATTACGAAATCTTGAAATTACAAGAATCTGAAATTCTGAAAATTATGAAAATCTGGAAGTTCTAAAATTATCGAGATTTCCAAATTTCAAGGCTCTCAGAAATACAGAATTTTTAGATTTTCGAAATTTCTGAAGTTTCAGATATTCGGAATTTTCAGGTTTTCAACAACTTTCGAGATTTTCAACATTTTCAGATTTTCAGATTTACAGGGATTCGAGATTTACGAAATTTCCAAGATATTGAGATTGTATGAATTTTTAGGTTTTCCGAACATTTCAAAAATTTCAGATTCACAAAATTTCGAGAACTTTGACTTTCAGATTTTTAGATTTTCAGATCCTTGAATATTATTTAGATTTTGGGATTTTCTATATATATTATTAGATTTTGAGATTTTCGGAATTTTCAGATTTCCAAAAAATTGAAAATTTCAAAATCTTATAATTTTCAAGTTTTCAAAAATTCCGAAAATCTGAAAAAATTTTTAAACTTAACCATTCTGAAAATTTTGAAAATCGGATTTAAACTTTTTTTCAGATTTTGGGATTCTTAGATTTTTGGAATTTTCAAACTTTTCCAAAAAACATTTTTTTTTCCGTTTTTTGTTCACATTTTTGGCTCTTTAAGGTCCTTTGTCACATTTTAAGCTTTAAAGAAAGCGTATTTTAAAAAAAGAAACTCATTTCCTCTTACATCTTAATTTCCTTTTCAAAATTTCGGAATATTCGGTTTTTGGGGTTTTTAGATTTTTTGGATTTACGAAATTTCCAAAATTTTAAGATTTTCACAATTTTCAGATATTTGGATTTTTCGAAATTTATGGAATTTTGAGATTTTCCGAATTTGAAAAACCTTGAGAATTTCGAAATTCCGAGATTTTCAAATTTTCAGATATTCGGAATTTTCATATTTTTCGGAATTTATGATTTTCGGGAGTTTTGAAATTTTCGAAAA
>NC_013490.2:111006-329728 GCF_000004555.2 Caenorhabditis briggsae
TCGCATTTTATAATTCTGACAATAACCCCAGAATTTTAAAATCTACAGTAATCCCAGGATCCTGGAAGCTACAGTAATCCCAGGATCCTAGAAACTACAGTAACCCCAGGATCCTAGAAACTACAGTAACCCCAGGATCCTAGAAACTACAGTAATCTAGAAACTACAGTAATCCCAGGATCCTAGAAACTACAGTAATCTCAGGATCCTGGAAACTACAGTAATCCCAGGATCCTAGAAACTACAGTAATCTCAGGATCCTGGAAACTACAGTAATCCCAGGATCCTAGAAACTACAGCAATCTAGAAACTACCGTAATCCCAGGATCCTGGAAGCTACAGTAATCCCAGGATCCTAGAAACTACAGTAACCCCAGGATCCTAAAACCTACATTAATCCCAGGATCCTAGAAACTACAGTAATCTAGAAACTACAGTAATCCCAGGGTCCTAGAAACTACAGTAATCTACAGTAATCCGAGGATCTTAGAAACTACAGTAACTCAAAATTCTGTTCCAGGCACCCGAACGGAAATCAAGAACATGAACAGCATTCGAACCATTCACACAGCCATTAATTTGGAAATTGCGCGCCAATTTGAAATTTTGAATTCGAACGGGACAGTTCAAAAAGAGACCAGAGCCGCCGATCAGGACGGGCGGACCGTATCGATGAGGGAGAAGGATGACGTGGATACGGACTATCGATTTATGGTCGAGCCCAATTTACCCAAATTGAGGTGTGATTGGAGGATTTGGAATCTGAAAAGTTGACTGAAAATTGATGTTTTAGACATTTTAAAACTGAAAATTCGAATTTTTCAATGTCTAATTACTGTAATTTATCCTAATTGGGATCAATTTTGCTGAAATTTGACCTAAAATCTTCTTTTTAAAAATTCAAAAAAAAACATCGATTTTTGCTATTTTTCAACTGAAAATTCGGATTTTTCAATGCCTAATTACTGCAACTGACCCTAATTAGCAGTAATTAAAATTAGAAATAGTACACCGCAGGTCGCAGTTTTATAATTCCGACAATACAGTAGTTTCTAGGATCCTTCGGGAGGATTACAGTAGGTTCTAGAATCCTGAGAATAATTTAGTTTCTAGGATCCTGGGAATACTGTAGTTTCTGGGATCCTGGGATTACTGTAGTTTCTAGGATCCTTCGTGAGGATTGCCGTAGCTTACTGTAGTTTCTAGGATCCTGGATCCCAAATCCTCTGGTTCAAGGCTAGATCCTAGACTCACCAGGTACAGTATCCCTCTCCAACGACACATTCGCATCAACTCTCAAGTGTCCCTTATGCAGCTCTCCATTCGATAAGTTATGATGAATAATCAATAATCTAAGGGTTTGAACGAATCGAATCGCTTCAATCGCCGTCTCGAAGCATGGAGACGTCACGATTTCAATCAAGGCGCATCCAGCGCGATTATAGTCAATTAGAGATTTGGGACCTTCTCCTCCTTCTGAAGACG
Organism: Caenorhabditis briggsae; assembly: GCF_000004555.2. Classification (NCBI taxonomy): domain Eukaryota; kingdom Metazoa; phylum Nematoda; class Chromadorea; order Rhabditida; family Rhabditidae; genus Caenorhabditis; species Caenorhabditis briggsae. The sequence goes on from NC_013490.2 coordinate 112,492, forward strand.
TTGACGGTAGATGAATCGTCTTCCCGGAATCTTGTTCCAATTGCAATTGAAGGATTTTCACCTGGAAAAATGGGACTAATTAGAAAATAAAATGGGCGGAGTCAGTGGGCGGAGCCTAAACTAGGCTATTTTCCGGGGAAGTTTTCCGGAGAACATTTTGTAATTTAGGCTCCGCCCCTTTTGAGAAGCTTCTTCTGAATGCGCCACGTCATCAGCAAGCTATGGCTGACGACGTGTCATTTTGGCCTAGAAAACCCAATCTACTACAGTACCTCTTTCCAATAAGGCACATCCAGATGCTCATCGAAAACCCAAAAACCGAAATTTCCATTTTTGGCAATAGGATGGTGATTCTGAGTGATCTGATAGCCAGCCGGCATATCCCCATAGAAGTAGTGTTTCCGGTCGAATCTCGACCATTCTGACACGTGGCAATTCAGAAGACGTGCCATTTTCAATGCACGATAAATACATTGAGAGTTTAGGGATGGAAGAGTTCCCGGGGTGGCCATATCGAATGGTAGAACCCGTCGATTCGGGGAGGAGTCGGTGGTGGGGCATCGCGAGAATAGCTTCGTTTTGGTGTTCAGCTGCACGTGCACCTGGAATTGATGGGGGGCGATTTTTTATGGAATTTGGCTGAAAATAGCTTGAAATTGGCACGAAAAGCGGTCTGAAAATCGCTTCAAATTGGCCCTGAACTGACATTTAAAAAGCTCAAAAAAGGTCTGGAATTTGTTGAAGGAATGGAAATTCAAATTTTTAGCAATTTCTGAAAATTCGGAACAATCAGAGGCGAAATTCGAATTAATTTTTCTGGATTTTTCTAGAATTCGGCTGAAAATCGAATGACCAAAATTGAGCGAAAATCGATATCAGAAAGCCAAAAAATGACTTAAAATCTCTAGCAAAACATTGAAAACTTGAAACTTTTTTAGAATTCAAAAAATCTGAACTTTTTGAAATCTCAAAATTTTTAAAAGTTTTCCTAAAAGATTTTAAAATCAAAAAATTGAAATTTTGAGAATTCCAGGGTTTTGGGAAATTATGAAAATTCAAAAAAAAAGAAACTCTAAAAATTCCTTAAATCGAAAATCTTAAAAATTCCAAATTTTGGTGAAATTGAAATTTGGAAAAAAAACCAAAAATTTTAAAAATTCAAGAAATTGGAGTTTAAAAAATCACAAAAATTTTGGAAAATCGAAGAATTTACATTTTTAGAAATACCAAAATTTTGGAATATTCAAAAAATCCGAAATTAAGGAAATTCCTAAATTTTCGAAAACTCCAAAAAATCAAAATTTGGGAATTCTCGCCTATCTTGAATATCACTGATTTTTTTTTATTTCTGAAAATGTCTGAAAATAATTTTTCAACAGCTCCTTCACAATGTCCCATTTCATTTGGAATTGCTCATTTCTTCCATCCCCCATCAAACTACAGTACCTCCAATCCGATCACCGGCTTGTATCGTGCCTTTTGTTGATGTTGGGCTACTGTAGCGGAAGCTACTGATGCGAATCCCCTTCGAGAATAAGACCACATTTTTCTGGTTCTAAAAATTCTGAAAATTTCAGAAAAAAAAGGAAAAAAAGAGAAAAAGAGGGTGGTGGATATCCTATCTGATGCCAATTATATGGTTTTTTTAAATTTATATATTTTTAGAATTAAATTTTTCACTGAAAAAGACCAAAAAAGGAAACAAAACAGGGGCGGAGAATCGGGAGAAGAGGAGGGGACGGGGATAGAGAAAAATCACGAATTTTAGGAACCGAGAAACTTTAATTAAAAAAACATTTTTAACGAAAAAAAGAAGTTAAAATTAACAAAAAAAACAACCAATAATACCAAAAAGGATAATTAATAGACGTCGAGAATGTTGTCGAGTGGTTCCAGATCGACGTCTCCTGCACGAACGACACGAGCCAGCGAGACGCGCGTCTCGTCAAGATTCCGTTGGACGACGCCTTCCAGGGTGTTACGGTAGGCCTGGAAATGATCAATACGTTTAGAAGGTGCTTTTAGAAAAAAAAGACTGTGATCATCGAAAAGGAGTTTTAAAATCCTGGGAACTCAGGAATCTGGGAATCTAAGATCTCAAAATATCTAGATAGAAGGTTCTGGAAATTCTGGCATCTCGAATTTTTGAATTTCACGAATCTAGGAATCCAAAGATCTGGAAGTTCGGGAATCAGAAATTTTAGAATATCTGGAATCTAGGAATCGAAAGATTTGGAAATTTGGGAATCAGGAATTATAACATTTCAGGAATTTGAAAATCCAAAAATATGGAAATTCTGGGATCTGGAGATTTAGGAATCTGAAAGTCCGAAGATCTCGAAAATCGGGAATCTGGAATTCCAGTGTTTCTAGAATCTATGAACTTGAAGATCTGGAAATTCGGGAATCTGGAATTCTAGAAATGCAGAAAATCCGAAAAGCTGGAATCTTAGAGATCCAAAAATCGCGAAGATCTGGAAATTACGAAATCTGAGATTTCAGAAGCTCAGGAATCTAAGAATCCGAAGTTCTGAGAATTCGGGAATCTGGAATTCCAGAATTCCAGTAAACTAAATATCCAAAGATCAGGAAATTTGGGAACTCCAGAATTACAGGAATCTAAGAATCCAGATTCTCAAATTCCCAAATCTTGCGATCCTTAGATTCCTGAAAATTTAGAATTCCAAAGTTCAGGAAAATGAATATATCTAATTTCAGGAATCTAAGAATTCAAAAATCTAGATAATCCAGGACCTCTAGAATCCTGGGGACTTCGAAGTACTGAAAATCTGGATCCATAGAATCTATGAATCTAGTATTCTAGAATTCAAGGATTTCCAGATCTTCAGATTTTCAGATCCCTGAATATCTAGAATTCCAAATTCCCGAACTTCCAATCCTTTGGATTCCTATATTTCTGAAATTTTAGAATTCCAAAGATCTGGAAATTCGGGAATCTGGAATTCTACAATTTTAAAAATCTAGGAATCCAAAGATCTGGAAATTCGAGAATCTGAAATTTCAAGGATCCTCCAGAATCCTGGAACCTTCTAGAATCTTTTAATCCATATCCAAATTGCTCATTACCTCAAATCTGTCCTCATTCTCGACCATCTTCAACGCATGAACCAGTGCCAGCTCCGACGCTGCTCTCACTGCCGAATTGCTCTCCTTACATCCATTGATCAATTGTGGAACAATCAGCTTCAACACATCATTCGGCAGATCATTCTTGTATCCAACGTGTCCCATTGCAATGGCAGCCGATTTTCGAACATCAACCGAAGCATGATTCAAGGATCTAGCAACAGAAGAGAGTAGATCTCGATCGATATTCGATTGGAGGATATGAGAAGCTGCTCGGAGGGATGAGCAAGCGACTGATGGATCGGAAGAGGTGAAGGCGGATTGAAGAGCTGAACGACACGTGGCGTTGGCTTCGGAATTCCAGAAACCGTCGGCGTTGGAGGAGCAGAGTTGTTGGAGGGCAGCAGCCTTGGCTTGACGGACACGTGGGATGGTGAAGGTGGATTCAATGTCTGGAAAAATTGTCAAATTAAAATAAAACTTCCAAAAATGCAAAAATCTGAAAATTCAGAAATTTAATAATCTGGAATTCTAGAATTTCAGGAATTCATTTATACCATTTTCAGGCAATTTTGGATCATTTTCAGGTGGTTTTGAGACATTTCCCGGTCATTTCAGACCATTTTCAGGCTATTTTGGACCTTTTCAAGACATTTTAAGCCACGTTTTCAGTTTAACATCCACTCACTACTCAAAACACTGCTCTGCGCGGTCTCCCAGTCTTCCTTCTGAGCAATGGTCTCTCCGAGAAGTGCTCCAGAGCATGCGGTCAATGAGATGTCGATTTCTGATGGATTTTCGACGGATTGAGAGAAGATCATTTCGGAGACACGATAGATCTCATCAACTGTCGACTGGCTCATCTTATCGGGACACGAGGCGATGAGGGCTCGAGCGGTGGCAAGGGAGGATTCGCTGGAAATTTGAGGAATTTAATTTTTAGAGCAATTTTAATTGAATTTAGCGCATTTTGGGCCAATTTCAGGCAAGTTTGAGCCATTTTGGGTGAGTTTGGTCCATTTCCAGACTATATTTTGAGCTATTTAAGATCATTTTCAGGGTGTTTTGGATCGTTTTCAGGCCATTTTGGACAACTTCCAGATCATTTTAGACCATTTTAGGACTGCTTCAGATCATTTTCAGGCTACTTTGAGCTATTTTAGACAATTTTTAGTCGATTATAGACTATTTTATACTATTAAAGAAGAACTACAGTAATCTATCATCCATTTCAAAGTACAGTAATCCCTTCTATTCTAAAGTACAGTAATCTATACTGCAAACTTAGAGCTTCACGGTAGTTCGAAACTACAGTAGTATTGCTTTGAAATCGATTTCCAAAAGTGCTTAACCTTCAACTACAGTGACCCCTTATTTCCAAAGTACAGTATGACCATTTTAAAGCTATTTTAAACCATTTTGTACCATTTTTAGATACTCACATCAATTGCTGATCTGTAGACGTTGCTAACAACTTCAACAACTCCACCATCGTAGTCTCTGGCTTCGGATGCAACTTCATCAAGCGCGCCAACGCACCTCCAGCCGCCAATCTCACCGGTCGAGACGACTGATCCTGAAGAGCTTTGAGGAATGTGGACTGAAGTTGTGGAAGGAACGGACGAAGCATCGCGGCGACCTTATCCAGCAACTTGGATAGCGTTTCAATGATCGGAAGTTTGACATTAGCCGGGAATCGATCTCCAAGTACACGAATCAGCGGACCAGTGATATTGACGACATGGGCTTTGAGGGCAGCCACATCTGACACCTTCACAACCATTCCTAGAGTCTCCGCAGCCAACGCCTTCATCTCAACCTGACCTTGAAGAATGGCTTCACGAAGCATAACGACCAATGGTTGAAGAGACTTCGGATGCGTGAATCCTGGAATCTGTTGTCCTTTGGCACCAGCCACAACGATATTGATTGTCTTCTTGATAGTGGGGAGCACTTGAACCAGCTCTCTCTGATCCATGGATTGAGTAAGAGCCACTGCTGCGCCAACAGCGTGATCGACAATTTGAGGACTAGTGGAGGTGTAGAGATTGAGAAGTCCTGGAAGAACGTCTTCAGCCTGGTCTGCCAGGGAGACTCCCGATTTGGCAATGAATGTGTTGAGAAGGACTGCAGCTGGCACATTATCATCCTGGGATGCTTTCTGGATCAGATAATCGATAAGGACTGGAACTCCATCCTCATCAGTGACAGCGATGACCACCTTTTCACAGGATTCTATCATTGGATCAGCTTCATCATTGGTCTCACAGGAAGCCAAAAGAGCATCTAGAACCTTTGGAAGTTGTCGGGAAAGTGAGTCTCCTGATACAGAAGCCAGGGAGCAGAGAGCGTGAACATTGACTGGAGGCTTGGTAAGTTTTGGAAGAAGGTAGGGAAGCATTGCCTTCGCATTCTGTCTCATCACATCACACAGTCCCTGTAGAATATGATCTTGCTCTGGTGTCAGTTCCTCGAGAAGCGGACAAATGATCTCGTCGAGCGCTTCGTTTCCAACGACACGATATAGCACTGTGAAGGTGGCCGCGGCGGCTTCTCTGACGAATGTGCTCTCGTCGCAAATCGATTTACGGACGGGGTCGACGATGGAGGAGAGGTAGTGGTTGGTGACTTCTTTGCTCATGTTGTTGATGATCTCGTGGAGGGCGATGGCGACTCCGATGCGTTTGGCGATCTCTTCGGACTTCTGGTTGACGTCCAGCACAGGGAGAATGTCGTTGATGACCTGGAAATTGGAATTGATGACATGGGATTTAGAGGATCTAGGGTCTAGGATGTAGAGGATCTAGGAACTAGAGGGTCTAGGATCTAGAGGATCTAGGATCTACAGGATCAAGGATCTAGAGGATCTAGGATCTAGAGGATCTAGGATCTAGAGGATACTAGGGTATAATTCAGGGAAGTTGAAGATTTAAGGCAACTGACACTGAGAGATCTAGGTCCAGAAGACTAGGAAGAACCGGAAACCCATCTCATCCTGGGATCATTTTCAGGTCAATCATAACAAAAAATCTCAAAAAATTGACAACATTTTTTTGATCGAAAAAAAAGCTAAGTCTTACATAAGGCATTTTTTCGAAATCCCAAAAAAAACTTTTTTTGATTTTTTGTCATAGAAACGTTCTACATTCAATTTCAAGTTACGTCCCAAAATTTCAGGCCCAAATCTCTTATTTGAACAAAGTTATTAAGGATTGTTCTAAGCATGTACTTAAGCCAAAATTCGGTTTCAGGCTTTTGTCCATAACTTCGTATCGAGAAGAGATCTCGATCTGATATTCGAATTCGGTACCTAAATTTGAATGTAAAACGTTTTCATAACAAAAAATCTCAAAAAATTGACAAACATTTTTTTGATCGAAAAAAAGCTAAGTCTTACATAAGGCATTTTTTCAAATCCCAAAAAAAACTTTTTTTGATTTTTTGTCATAGAAACGTTCTACATTCAATTTCAAGTTACGTCCCAAAATTTCAGGCCCAAATCTCTTATTTGAACAAAGTTATTAAGGATTGTTCTAAGCATGTACTTAAGCCAAAATTCGGTTTCAGGCTTTTGTCCATAACTTCGTATCGAGAAGAGATCTCGATCTGATATTCGAATTCGGTACCTAAATTTGAATGTAAAACGTTTTCATAACAAAACATCTCAAAAAATTGACAAACATTATTTTGATCGAAAAAAAAGCTAAGTCTTACATAAGGCATTTTTTCGAAATCCCAAAAAAAACTTTTTTTGATTTTTTGTCATAGGAACGTTCTACATTCAATTTTAAGTTACGTTCCAAAGTTTCAGGCCCAAATCTCTTATTTGAACAAAGTTATTAAGGATTGTTCTAAGCATGTACTTAAGCCAAAATTCGGTTTCAGGCTTTTGTGCATAACTTCGTATCGAGAAGAGATCTCGATCTGATATTCGAATTCGGTACCTAAATTTGAATGTAAAACGTTTTCATAACAAAAAATCTCAAAAAATTGACAAACATTATTTTGATCGAAAAAAAGCTAAGTCTTACATAAGGCATTTTTTCGAAATCCCAAAAAAAACTTTTTTTGATTTTTTGTCATAGAAACGTTCTACATTCAATTTCAAGTTACGTCCCAAAATTTCAGGCCCAAATCTCTTATTTGAACAAAGTTATTAAGGATTGTTCTAAGCATGTACTTAAGCCAAAATTCGGTTTCAGGCTTTTGTCCATAACTTCGTATCGAGAAGAGATCTCGATCTGATATTCGAATTCGGTAACTAAATTTGAATGTAAAACGTTTTCATAACAAAAAATCTCAAAAAATTGACAAACATTTTTTTGATCGAAAAAAAGCTAAGTCTTACATAAGGCATTTTTTCGAAATCCCAAAAAAAACTTTTTATGATTTTTTGTCATAGAAACGTGCTACATTCAATTTCAAGTTACGTCCCAAAATTTCAGGCCCAAATCTCTTATTTGAACAAAGTTATTAAGGATTGTTCTAAGCATGTACTTAAGCCAAAATTCGGTTTCAGGCTTTTGTCCATAACTTCGTATCGAGAAGAGATCTCGATCTGATATTCGAATTCGGTACCTAAATTTGAATGTAAAACGTTTTCATAACAAAAAATCTCAAAAAATTGACAAACATTTTTTTGATCGAAAAAAAGCTAAGTCTTACATAAGGCATTTTTTCGAAATCCCAAAAAAAACTTTTTTTGATTTTTTGTCATAGAAACGTTCTACATTCAATTTCAAGTTACGTCCCAAAATTTCAGGCCCAAATCTCTTATTTGAACAAAGTTATTAAGGATTGTTCTAAGCATGTACTTAAGCCAAAATTCGGTTTCAGGCTTTTGTCCATAACTTCGTATCGAGAAGAGATCTCGATCTGATATTCGTATTCGGTACCTAAATTTGAATGTAAAACGTTTTCATAACAAAACATCTCAAAAAATTGACAAACATTATTTTGATCGAAAAAAAAGCTAAGTCTTACATAAGGCATTTTTTCGAAATCCCAAAAAAAACTTTTTTTGATTTTTTGTCATAGGAACGTTCTACATTCAATTTCAAGTTACGTCCAAAAGTTTCAGGCCCAAATCTCTTATTTGAACAAAGTTATTAAGGATTTTCCTAAGCCTGTACTTAAGCCAAAATTCGGAAGATAAGGAAATGCTATACGTAAAAGATAGGAACACAAAAAAAAACTTCGAAATGTTTTCGAGCTCTGAAGTTACTGTAATAAAGTTCAAATAGATATGGATGTGGATGATTGATAGAAAATTGATACCAACGCCTATACAAAACAAATCTAGACGGGAGAAAAGAAAGGATTTTCAAATAAAGTTATAAGAAGAGTCAAAGAAAAAATATATACAGTTTGGAAACAAGAAAGCAGTGGAATTCTATTCATCATCAACCTCGTCTTCTTCTTCGTCTGACTCTTCGTCGATTTTCATCATGCGCCAGAGATCTTGTGGTGGACGGAGGAATCCAATGACGACTGTCACATTGTCCGTACTTCCATGAGCAATCGCTTCGTGGCAGATGTAATGAGCCAAGTCGTTATATTCTGGAAATAAATAAATTTTGAGGTTTTAATCAGTCTTGACTTTATCACTATTGGCTCTAGTTGAAAATACTCTTTTTTGACTTTTTTTCGGTTCAAAAAGTTATAAGAACTTCTCTAATGGTAAGTGTTTCAAAACTTTTCAATTAAAATTGAAAAATTTGATTTTCTTTGACAAAAGTCTAGGCACTAAGGATGTAAGTTACAGTTGTTTGACTGCTCCAACACTTTCAGTAAATATACAAAAAAAACAGAGTTCAAGCATAAATATAACAGCTCTCGCTTAGTTGAACAAGTTTCCAATTTTCAGATCGAACACAAAAACTGATTACAAATTTTCTCACGTTCAAGTTTTCTGTAGAATTCCTTCTAGTAAGCAATTTTAAGCATTTTTAGAATTCATAAAATCCTTTAAGATTTTGTACTTTTTTTCTAAAATGAGCTCTCACCTTCTACAGGATTTTCATTGACATAGGCCTGCACTAAATTGTACAAATCACTTGTGTTGAAGACATCCGATATTCCATCGCAAGCAAGAATTACCAGATAGTCGCCTACTTCAATATCTCGCTGACACGTTTCCGCTTGATTCGAGATCATCGGTCGGCCAGGGACATCTCCTAGTGCACGTGTCAGATTGAGCACACCATTCACTCGAAGCTCTCCACCAATCACAAACAGTTGACCACCAGCCTCTTCGACGCGACGACCTTCTTCGGGATCTGATGGAGAGTGATCGCGTGTCACTTTGCGAACTTCCAGATTATCCATAATGTAGCTGAGATTTTCCAGTTTTTAAAAAATATAAAACTCCTATTTTCATACCCTGGTGAATCTCCCAACCAAGCAAATGCCAACTCCTTCTTATTCATATCAATTGCACAACAGACAGCCGTGGTACCTCCCTTCCAGCATTCCTTCGTACTTCTTACAGTCATACGCTCATCCAGAAGATCCAACGAAGTCTTCAGTTGCTTCTCAAGTGGCTCCTCGAAGTGCGAGGCTCGTGTCTCAATCCACGTCTCCCACATATGCCCAGCAGCGTATTGGGAGCACTCGTGGCCTCCATGACCATCGAAAACACCCAAAAGAGCAATATGGTCCGAACGAGACGTATCCATGTACAAGCTATTCGGATAGGCGACAAATCGATCCTCCTGTTTGTGACGTTGTCCTTTTATTTGTTCAGCAGACACGTGAATTCCAGTCCATTTTGTGCGAAGGAGTGGAGAGTTGTAGGTGTACATCCATAAATTCTTTTCTGCTGCCTTCCACATATTGTCCATGTAAGTCTTCTTGGCTTCTGTGAAAACGAAACATTAGATTCCATGTTCCAAGGATCCCCGTGGTTATCTGGATGATACAAGCATACCTGCAGTATTCTCCGTCACGTATTGGTCAGGAGTAAAACGACACTCATGATACTTCACTGGACTATCCTTATCAATCTGCTTGGCAATCCAATAGGACATCCAGTGACAGTACTCGACAGGTGGACCTCTGAAAACATTTTGTAAAATCCTAAACTTTTTCCTCTCTAATTTCAAACTTTTACCGAGTCATCAACTTTTGAAAAATTGCATGTACAGCATCTCCGAAAACGTCATGAACCGGTGCAGCTGCTGGTGGATTACGGTATCGGATGGGAATGTATGACTGTGGAGATTCTGTAGTGGGTGGAATGCCATTTTGGGGTCCAAGCATCTCCTCCTCGAAAGTCTCTTCAATGAATGAACGGGCACTTCGTTGACGGTCCAAGTGGAGATCCTGGAAACTTGTATTTGAAAAGAGCAACAAAAAACTTGGAGTTTTAATTTTCAGACAGGAAGAAAATTTCAGTTAATTTTGCTCTAATTTTCAGTTTTTCGAAAATTGTAAACATTTTTCTTTCGAAGTTTTAATTTCATCACAATTAGGATTTTTAGACCGTTGAATTTATCTTGAAACACAGGAGTTATAATTTTTCAATACCGTAAACCATACTTGCAAACAAGCCTTCATCTGCCATAGTTTCTTTTAGAATCAAAATTTTCAGACCAACTCACTTAGATATGAAAGAACTCGACGAGTGCTACATAATGATATTATTTGGAGGACTGTGTCTTGTCTATGAACAAAGTTACAGACAAAAAACAGAGGCCTCGTCTGGCCACTTTATGACTTGTTACTTTGTTCATAGACAAGACACTGTTTTCCAAATAGTATCATTTTGTAGTACTCGCCGAGTTTTATCATATCTAATTTAGTTAATCTAAAAATATTGATTCAAAAAGAAACTATGACGAAGGGGCCCGGCAAATACGCGGTCGCAAGTATGCCGTAAACACTCTAAAAGAACACCATCGGAATCATTATATTCGAGCCCATGTATCTCATTTCCTGTAAAAGATATCAACAAGTGGTCAACTAATTAAATGTTGCTGACATCATGACAAACATTTTGTTAGTTGACAATTTTTTGATATCTTTTGAAAAAAGTGAGATATATAGGCTCAAAGTGGACGGTTCTGGTGGCGTTCTAGTAGTGTTTACGGTAGTTTTTATCGCATATCTTCCACAGAAACAGTGATAAAACTGGGTCACTCAGACGATAAGGTTTGCGAAACTTTTAGTGATTATGCTTAATCCATAATTATTTGTATACCTCAAAAAGTGCTTCTCTTTCGAATTTGATCTGCTCCTCACTTGGCTCCAAAAGAGCATGCCCATATTCTTCGTCCTCTTCAATTATACGCAAGTAATTGGGTCCAAGTTGACCTTTACGCGTAGGCTCTTGTGATCGTCCGGTGACCGGTTGTGATGATTTCTCGTTAGTTTTGGGTGGTGGTGGGCCGGACATCTGAAAAGGTGAGATTTCGAAAAAGGTGATTTACAAAGTATTGCAAGGATGGAATGAAGAATAGCAAAAAACAAAAATGAAAAAAAGAAAATTTCTAATGCAGATTCTCTTTTTCTGAATATTTGAAACCATCAGTTTCACTAAAAATTTCGATTTTTCTCTCCAAATTCTTCTATTGTAGATTCAAAAAAACAAAATTTTTGATTTACACATAAAAAATGTTCAGGGAGCCAAAAATATTGTCGGATTAAAAATAGTGACACCTGAAAATCTCGGAGACAGCGCTCGTGTCGATTTACGAGGGGGCGGAGCGAAAACGGATACTGTAGATAACAAATTTATTTATGTGAATTTAGTGGGATTATCTGAACAAAATTTTGATTTCTCGGTATGAAAATGATCGCTAGCATCTCTAGAATCAATTTTACAGCAAAAAACTAAACTCAAACGCGAAAGTAGCTCAAATTTGCCGAAATTCTGAAATATTACGTTTTTGCCGCACTTTTTAGTAGATCAAATAAAGCAAAAGTTTTCAAATTCTCAGGTGTCACTTTTTTTAATTCGACAATATAAGAAAATTGCAATAAGAAGAGCACAAAAACTACAATGAAAAAAAAGAAAATCCATTCTTGTTTTTTTGTTTTTTTCAGAATTTTTGAACCATTGGTTTGACTAAAATTGTCGAATTTCTCCTTCAAATAGTTCTACTACAGATTCAAAAAATATATAATTTTTTGATCTACACATATAGAACCAATTGTTTTCGAAGTCAAAAATATAGGAAAAATGCAATGATGAGATTTAGGAAAGCAGAAAAAACGTACATCGGAAAAAGGTCTCCATTGCAAATCATTTTTTTTCAGAATTAAAAAAATTTCATAAAAAATTGTTCTAATAGGGATTCAAAAAAAACTATTTTTGATCTACACATATTTACTGAAAAAGTCCTGGAAGTCAAACTACATGAAAAATATTCGAAGTTCTGACCCTATTTCACAATCAAAACTATAAGAAAACTGTCCAAAACTAGTGGAAAATCGATAAGAAATGAGAGCAGCAGGTAGAAAAAAGGAAAAAGGAAAAGAAGAAAAAATGGTGCTGGTTGGGAGAGAACGACCAAAATAAACGGAGAACATAGAAATAGTGTTGGCTACCAAGAGAGGGTCAATGGGTCATCTTGGCGCGTTTGGCGGACGAGGGGCGCCTTTCGCGCGCATGTAGTTTTTTGGCGCCAAAACAAAGTTGGAAGAATTTGGACTTAAAAAGTTAATTTGAAAGGGAGAAACTATTGAAGAAGGAAATGAGTCGGGAGATAAAAAATGAAAAAGCATAAAAGAAATAGGACTAGAAAAGAAATAGAAGCTAACGTCTCTCAATTTAAAAAGACAAAAATAATAGACTGGAAAAACAAAGATGTGAATAGTAAGGTCCACTATTTTTATGAAACTTAAAAATTTTTCAGTTTGTTTGATTTACAAAAAAAACAGTGGATCAACTGAAAATAGCTAAATCCCTCATTTTTCACCCATATCCTTCGCACTCTTTCCTTGTTTTCCAGTTATTGTCAAAATTGTGTTCTTCCCGCAGGCTCAAATCTACCATCAATCACATGCCAGATGGAACATGCTAAGAAATCAATACATTCCTCCCCAACCTTCAAGATGGGGGTCATTCGATAGAAATTTTTGAGTCACCTGACACCATTTATAAACAATTCCCCTCTCATTTTTTGCATTTAAAACGAACCCAAAGAATCCTTTTCATGCACAATCTCTATATTCCAGATATGAGGATATTTTTCTTGTTTCTCGTACTCCAGGAGTTTTTTCAACCCGTTTCCACAAAGCAACTGATTGAAAAAGCCAACAACGAGACTCTGAAAATTCGTCTCAACACTCCATTCTTCAAATTTTTCAGCAAGAATGGGCATCATGTGGTGCGTCTCTATTTAAGTTTCAGTTTTTTAAATACCTCATATTCAGGTAGACGAGGAGATTCCTAAAATTACCATCCCAGAAATCAGGCTCCCATTTTCAACAAGCATTGGACATGGTGTAGTGAAGACTGATGACCTGAAAATCGAGAAGTTTAATTCCCCAAAGATTGATTTCAATTTATCCAACACTGGAATCGCATGGTGGACCAGTGGAGGAGCGATTAAGTTGACTGGAAAATGGCATGCAAAGTTTACAGAACTGATTACGGTAGAAATTTAATTTAATACTTCTCTTGTTTGAATCCCAAATTGCAGGTTCGTGATAAGGGATGGCTGAATGCATATGCTACTGGAATCCAAATGAATATATCTGCATCAGCTTATCAGTTGGATGGTCAACCACAAATACGTATCGGAGAGTGTACAGTCACGATTCAAAAGTTAGATGTCGAGTAAGTGGTCTTTATGATCTCCAATTAGCTTAATTATGCTCTTTAGAATCGGTGGAAGTGTCTTATCCTGGCTAGTTAACCTCTTCGAAACGCCATTCTCCAAATTGGTCAAACAAGTTATCAATTCTCAAGCCTGTACTGCTGCTCGTGGAATTCTAATAGACGAGGCCAATCGCTTCCTTCACTCGCTTCCTAGTCATGTGGATATTGGGGCTAACTTCTATGTGGATTATTTTCTGACCGAAAACCCGCATGCTACGAAGTCAGTATGAATCAAAAGATCATCATAATAACTTTATTATTTACAGCCAATTCACGGAATTCGATCTGGCTGCTGATATTGTTTATGGAAATAGCTCGTGTCTTCCGGTGAAAAGTGGAAATTGGACTGGTATGTATTTAGGGTATATGAAATTTATCATTAAGCAAGTTTTCAGATGCTAGTTCCTCTCCTGGAATGGTGACGTCTTGGATTTCCGTCTCCATCCCTAACTGCTTAATCGAGTCTGCCCACCAAAATCAACTAGTCCGATTTCTAGTCTCCAAAGACATTGCAGTTGCAGAACCCTATCTACGCACTTCTTGCGGCTTCCTTGGATTGTGCATTGGAAAGTTTTTCAAGAAATTAAGAACGGAATATCCAAACAATCATGTGGATATGTATTTCCATACCTACAATACTCCGTTTTTTGTGATGAGCGAGAAAGATGGAGTTATGTTGAATATGAGTTTGGCGGTAGACTTGTTTATCAATCCCTACGCGAAAACCAAACAGGTAATTGTTTTTTCAAGGCGTTTTTAATTGCCTTTTCTCAGAACATTCTTGCTCGTCTCGTGGTTGACACCTTCTCCGACCTTGAGCCATACTTAAATCATACCAAAATCCATGGTCACCTCTTGAACTCCACTATCACCGCAAGAGTCGACTTCTCTAACATTGGCGATGTTCCTGGAGCGTAAGAAAACTTTTCAGTATTAAAACATTTAGATATAGCCATTTCAGATTCCTCAGAGCGTTCTCCAGCGTTCTCTCAATGACTGCTCGCCAAGCAGTCAAGTCAGTTCTGGGTGTTGGGATTCCGATTCCATCTTATGATAATGTCACTTTGGCTGACTCTTCCCATGTCGAAGTATTCGATCAGTACCTCCGTACCAACATCGATTTTGAGTATAAGTGATTTTGATTATTCGCAGTTACCAAACCCATCATTCAAGAATCTTTTAAACAAGATAAATGTTAAATTTCAAACATGATCTTGTTGTATCTATTGGGCCAGTAATTAAGGTGCCTCATCCTCCTGTCATCGCCATACTCATAAATATGTGTCCTCCTGCTATCCAACATATCTCATCATAATGCATGGAGTTCCTCCTCCTACTCTTCATTATGATTCTTTCCAAGAGCCTATCCCTCGTGCTTCGCCTCCTCCCTGCTTTTCCTTCGTTAGAAATAGTACACTATTTCTGAAGAGACCCAAACATTCCGGCCTTGGCATTGCTGCGTTTCTCCTTCTCTCATAATGTTTCTCGGTTTCCTCGAACAATGTGTCACCCGACGGCGGAACAAGAAGACGCAGACGGGCGGTTGGTTTCTCGCCGATATATGTTGCCAATAGATTTTATATGTATTGACAGAGACGGAAAAAAGGAGATAACGGTTTTATTATGTATAATGTTTGTTTTACAGTTCTTTTCAGTCTTTGACTCTTTTTACTAAGTTTTTTTTGTCACAAGGTTCTAAACCTTCTCAAGTGGAGTTGTAGACGCTTTTTTGAATTTCTTTAGTTCTTGATGAAATACACAGTTTCTACTTTTGAAAAAAAGTTATACTTAATTTAAACCATTAACTCTGAAGACTATATTTTCCAATACATATCTCCAATGATGTTTACAGTATTTATCCTTTAAAGTGTTTTCACTGTCTCGTTTTAATATTCCGCTCAAATCTAAAGCACCAAGCTCATCCAAAAAAATAACTGTTCAGTTAGTCTATTCATCTGTCTCTCTAACTTCCTTCATGTAGTTTCTTGCCCTTTTCCCCTCCCTACCTGAGAATGCAAATATTGACTGATTTCGAATTTTTTTTTCGTCTTCTGCAGAAAAGAGTAGTCGGTCTCTCTCTACCGGAGGGTGTCCCCATCACTTCCCAATACACAACTACTACCGGTTTTTCTCATTTCTTTCTTTTTCTTTTTTTACCCTATCCCTTTTTCAACCACTTTTCATCATCACAGACAGTTTTTTTTTCAAAAAACCGGGTGTTCTTTAAATTGTAAAACCATATTTCCATGTAAATTCATTCTTGACCTGGAAGAATACCTGATTGTACCCAAAAAAAACACCCAAAATGTTTTTGTACCTATTATAACACAAAGATGTTATTTCACTCCTTATCAATTCAAAAATAGTACGGCTATTTTATTTTTCTATGTCTAGGTGAAATTGTTTTTAATTATTGTTCTTGTAGATAGCATTTCAAAATGACGCACCCATTTCGAAATTTATACCAATGACATAATCATACGTTGGATAGTGGTTGGGCGGCATTTTAAAAAATTCTAGAAAAGATGGCATTTTAGATAGTTATAAGCTTCCTTCATCAAGTTTAAGAAATGCTTTAAAGAAGTGAAAGTAGTTCAGTCCTATTGCTTCTTGCCTATTCTCTTGGTAACTTCTCTCGGATTGCCCTTCATAATTTCTTTGTTAATCAGCTAATTTCGTTTTCAATTATCAAAGATTCATTCTTCCATGATAACCTGATAACCCCCCCCCCTTTCCTTTTCATTTCCCTCCCGATTCTTCCAACACCTTCCCGTTCAGAATGATTCAATTTACTCTTCAAATGAATATTCCTCTCTAAATCTCTGGGATTCTCCTAATCCCTAGATCTCTCTTGCTTTTAAATTTTCATCCTCTCTAGATCACTCTCCGGGTTTTTGTTGGCCTGTGTACCCTGTTGTACTGCTTCTGACTGAGCAAAAATCTCTCTTTTCCGTTTTTCTCATCCTTCGCGTTTTTCGAAAGGGTCCCTCCGGTTTTTGATGATTAGTAGTGCTAAGAGATAGGTTTTCGTGATTTTTTCTGACGAAAATCTGACCTAATAGTAAGAATTTTAAATTTTAACAACGCCGTAATTGCTCATTTTTGATTTTTTTGGCAAATCAGTCGGAAACAAATTCTGCGGTTTTTTTTCAATTTTAAAATAGAAAAATGTAACACAATACAAATTTCATATGCTAGATGAATCATTATTTGTTTCCAGAAAGCATTTCTGTACGAAAAAAAATAATTTTTTTGGAGAGAACATTCGTTTCATTCTAGATCAGTAATCGAATTTCCCGACAACCAATCACTTTCCAAATCCGTTTAAATTTTGCCTAATAACCTATTTCTTCTTTTCCATCAGACCATATTAACTGACACGACTTAAAAATAATAAGTTAAAGGGAGTGTCATCATTTCAAGTGCACCACCCCGGTTTTTGTCACTCTCTCTCTCTCCCTCTTTCTCTTTGTAAAATCACATGTTCATAATATTTTCCGCCACCCTATGTGCCTCAATTTTCCCTAGACTCTCCGTCTGCGTCTCTATATCTTCCATTAAATTTGAACGCACTTTCATGTTCAATCATTCGCAGTTAGAGTAGTTAGTCTCGGTCTTATTGATTTTTAAAATTTTTTTATCTATAGGAAACTTAGAAAAACTTTATCAATCTCAAAATTATAGATTTTGTATAGGATAATTTTTCGAAGAGAACCAGAGAAACAAAGTTATTTACTTTTTTGTATGCTGGGAATGTTAACGTTTGATTGTATTAAATACTGTAACATGATAATTGAATTAATGCATACCTAGTTTCCCCAACAAATTCCTACATGTTGTACTGATCAGAAATCCAATATAACTATTGCAAAATTCATTCTTGCTCATCTCTATTTCTGAAAATCGTGCTCCATGGTTTTCTTGCTTACCCATAATTCTGAATAATGTGTTATTCCAAAACTATGAAATTTTTCAGACTTGGCACGAAAACAGGGCAACCAAGTTCGATCGGGCCCGGAAAAAATTAAAATATGTCAGAAACATTGTCAAGGTTGCTAATTATCACAGCTGGTACACTCTACCCAGCATACAGAAGTTATAAAGTGAGTTTTCATTTAAAATAAGAAATCGAACATGAGACTTGAAAATTCTAAATCTACTGTAGATTTAATCTCATCTTCAAAACATTATACCAAAAAAGGAGGTGTTTATGCTAATATTTACAGGCAGTCCGAACGAGGGACACCCGAGAATACGTAAAATGGATGATGTATTGGATAGTGTTCGCCATCTACTCCTTCCTTGAGAACATACTAGACCTACTCCTCTCGTTTTGGTTTCCGTTCTATTTCCAACTCAAAATTGTGTTTATATTTTGGCTGTTGAGCCCGTGGACCAAAGGAGCATCGATTTTGTACAGAAAGGTGAGACAGCTCAAGTTTTAAAAAAATATTTTTACTTGTGTGTTTCAGTGGGTCCATCCGACACTAAATCGACATGAAAAGGATATAGATGCGCTTTTGGAGTCCGCCAAATCCGAGTCATATAATCAGGTAATTGGTTTGAAAGACATTTGATAAGTTGGTGAAAAAATTCGGAAGCTAAAGTTCAAATTATTGTAGATCATGAGAATCGGAAGTCAAAGTTTGGTGTATGCCAGAGAAGTGGTGGCAGAGGCAGCTGTAAGAGGACAACAGCAATTGGTTAATCAGCTTCAAAGGTAAATTTTATTTTTGTAAAAAATATTGATGTTCGTGCTAAATGTAAAAAAACTAGTAAACCATTAAAAACTCTGTCTTCTAGAAGCATAGCATTCATTTACAGATCCTACAGTGCCAACGACGTCGGAACCGAGCGTGTACCCATTTCCAAATCTACCGACGTGACAAGTATCGAGGAGCTCGAGGAGCACAGTGACGGAGAAATTCACAACCCACAACTGTCACCTCGTCCGAAGAGACGAGCCGCGGCATCCAGATCTCGATCAAGATCCCGAACTCTGGATAATGCAAATCCAGGCGGTGCAGATAGTGAATATGCGGCCACAATTCCACGTAGAACCGCTAGAAGACCCATTCACTAGACTGTCATAAAAACATCCAAAAAACTCTCAAGTCAAAAAATTACAGCAAAATTGTCGAAACGAGTCAACCACTTTCCTCTCAATTCATAATAGTTTATTAGAACCAACATACTTTATAAATCCATAGAAACCATACCTAATCTATCTGTCATTAAATTGATTGCATTGAAATCAAGACGAGATAGATTTCCCAATGGTTTAAATGATTTAAATCAAAAAAATTGGCATCCTATTTCCAAAATAAAACTTTTTTGTGCCTTCCCAACTTTCCACCTCTCTCTAGCCCTTCCACACATATTTTATCATTTTCTTTTCAGTTCATTTTTTTCCGTTTTTATGTATATACATTCAACAGTTTCATAAATATCTCATTATGTCTTTATATGTTTCGTTTTATTTATGAAACATCACAAACTGATTTTATGAATTTTCGAAACACTTTACTGATTTTGTGTCTGCCTGGTGGGTTTTAAATCTTATTGACGGGCTCCTGTCACAGAAGGGGCGTCTGGAGGTATCTTGAAACAATAGAAGGGTCGTCCTTCTGATACAGGATTTAGGATACATGCTAAAGTTTTTCAGTCGAACAAAACACACATCTCCAGATTTTTAGCCTACCAAATAGCTTTTTCATCCTCTTCTAATTCTAAAACCTATATAAAAACCGGGCGAAATATAAATTCGGATGTTCCGCGTGGACAGTCATCACGAAAAGAACAGGTATTTTATGAATATCTTCTTATTGGCTTCTTCTTCTTCATCTCTTTTTCTGCTGCTTCTTGACCAGATCTCCTCCTCATATCTTCCATTCATTCGTATCATTTTGCTTGTCTCGATTTTCTCTCGTCTTTCAAAAAATGACAACAAGACCTTTGGTGATTCTAACCATCGGCCTTCTTGGGTTTATACTATATTCAGGTGAGCTATTCAAAATTCGTGAAGGGAGTTCATTTTTTGAACAAAATTACAGAATGTCAAATCAGTGCAATGTTCGGAAATCCTATTCAAGCTTCAAACTGTGAGAGTTGGTCAGAATGGGGCCCTTGTGTGTGGCTAAAAGGAAAAGAGAAAAGGTTACAGTTTAAGTGGGGTTGTCAAAACTTTGATGCTCCTCGTAGTTCTTCGAACATGTAGAAGGCTTGATTTGGACAAGGAAGTTTGTCACATTTTAAACAAACTCAATTTTTTGGCCTCATTTTTTGATGGATTAACCCAGAAAAATTTAATTAAAAAGTGCGTGTACATACATAAGTGAGTGCATTTGTGTCATATCAGGCACGCAATTTTGGAATTTTTAAGCAAGCGAGCTTCAGGGTTACTGTAATAGACGGTACAATAAGTCATACAGAATAATCAAGAGTGAAGGCTTCGCCTAATAATATAGCAAGAGCTTAGGTTTGTCTGGAAAACGTTTTTTAAATAGTTTCTAAGGTTCAAAAGTACATACCGTATTTCCTCTAATAGTAGCCCACCTCTTAAAGAAGCCTACCCTGAGAAAGAGGTGGAAAAATAGAAGCCCATGGGCTTCTATTAGAGGAAATACGGTATATCATTCTTCTTTTCCAGATGGCAACGCTCATATTTCGAACAATTACTCCCTGGCCGTAAAGGGTGCAGAAACCACGTCTTCTTCCGTCTTCTCAAGGATCGTTGGGGGGTTGTAAGTTTCTAGGAGAGATTTCTTGCTAAGATTGTACATAAAAAGTGGAACACAGAACTGAACCGTTTTACATTTCATGCGCGAAAAACTTACAAGATTTCTATCTAAAGATCTTTTTTCTCTTTGTGGCTGAGGCGAGAAAAATGGGTGACAGAGTCTACAAAAGATTTTTGCAACAGATTATTGAAAACCGATTAAAATCTACAATTTCCAGGCTTTCAACAATTTCTACAACTATCTGAGAGATACGACTACTAGTGAAGAGCAGTGCGGAGAGTGCTCCTACCAGCAGAGTTGTGGTAGAAAGTGTCATAGAAGGTTCGGGGGATTTTAATTTTTTTACTCTTGAGAATCCAGGAAGATTGAACTATTTCCTGAAGACAATAAGAGACAAGAAATATTTTCCAGAGGAGACATTGGAATCATCAACCCACTCTTCGTCGCTGAGCGAAAATGCATGGGAGTAGATCAAAGCAAAGCATGCGTGTCTACTTTCATGCCAGACTGTAAACTCTGGCCAAATAACAATATTCAATTGCCAAATGTGACGGAGTCAATGCAACAGATTATTGATAATTTGGATTACCTGCAGTGTGTTCCAGAGCATAGGTAAGATCGTTTTTTTCCAATTTTTAACCAATACAGGCGGGTAGCTGAAAAACTTAAAAAGACTTGCATCTGATGTGTCTGAAATACTTGGGTCAACACATTTACATGTTTATTATGAAGATGAAATTTTATTATTTCATAGTATTTTTTACATCAAAGTATTTTTTTCAGACCCTCCGGATCTGTATGTCGTTGCTGTTGCCATCCATACACACCAAATCCACAAACCTTTGAATGTGAACTCAAACCATATTTGGCCGGAAAATAAGAAAAGCGAGACACCTCCCAAGATGTGCATGTTTTATTTTTTCAAGTTTCTCCAAGGTGCTGTTGACAAATTGAAAAATAAACTAATGAATAAATTATTTTTTCTTTTCGTTTGCTTTTTCTCACCAGGTTCCTGGAATCAAAAAGACAAAACTCTTGGGATCTCTAGTCGGAATGTTCCTGATCTAATCATTATATAAAAATACATATAAACACAAGATGTATATTTCTTAATCAATTTCCGGGGACCTCAGACAAATAAATGAATGAATAGAGGGTCCCCTCATTCCGCCAGTTTTTATGGGACTCATCTTTTATTTTTTCCATACATTCCTTTTCCCGTTTTTATGGCGTTCAACTATGTTTCTTTGAGCAGAAAACAGAAGAAGGAAGTGGTACATTCTTTCTTATCAAAAGTTGTTGAGGTCAAGTTTGATAATACATACCATAAACACTCTAATAGAATGCCACCCGGACCGTCCACTTTGAACCAATATAATGCACTTCTTTTAGAAGATATCAAAAAGTTGTCAACTAATAAAACGAGTATCATGATATCAGCAACATTTTATAGGTTAACCACTTTTTGATATCTTTCACAGAAAATGAGATACATAGGCTCAAATTTTCGAGTGACGTTCTATTAGAGTGTTTACGGTATCTCGGTTGCTACAGATATCCGAAATTCGTAACATTTATTCGTGAAGAGTTAAATTATACTTCAATAATTTAAGAATAAAGAACCCAGAGATATTCAAGGAATACCAGAACATTCGAAACACATACATTTTGGAATTTTTGTATCCAGGAACACTTTTGATTTCAGTAATGATGTGCTCTCCCGACTTCCCAAATTTCCAGACACTTCAAACTTCTAATGTCTTAATGATAGTCCTCCTCCTGCTTTCCAAAAATAGTACTTCTCAATCTCATAAATTTCAGGCTCAACCCATTTAGCTTTTCAATACTCCCCCAATTTTTTCATCTTCTTCCTTCTTTCCACTTTTGGCTCAATTGTTTCCGTATCTTTTTCACCCAGTTTCCTCGCCCCATTTTCTTCATGTCTCTAATTCCTCTCTCTCACTCTCTTTTCAGAATGTGTCTCTTTGCAAAGAGCCTTCAGACTCCGCCCACTTGGTCCCCTCCTCCTAGTTCCTCCACCCCTTCGATTTCATTTATTCCATGTTTTAGTTTTTTTCCACCCGGCTATTTGGGTTTTCCTAATTTGTGAGAATCCATGAGATTGTACTTCTTTGGAATTTTTTTTCTTGATATCGCTGTTTTAGGTTGTTAAGTTCTCATTTTTTATTCATCTTTGTCATTGCCCTTCTCAGAATAACCTTATTTAACAGTAATCATTAACTTTTAGAACTTCTCCCCACAGCGATGTCCGACGCTCCAGCTCCAGCTCCTGCTGCTGCTCCAGCTCCACCAACTCATGCTCCATTGACCCCACATGTACGTTGAATATGGGTAGAATGAGTGGGGTAGAAGAATTTCGAAACCAAAAGCCTAATCGACTGGAAATATTCCTCTTGTTTTTCCTTTTTGGGTGGGACGAAACAGAAAAGGGTTCCGATTTTTATATGTTTATGGAAAGAGCGGGGCACATCAAGTTGATTGTTTTTGGATTGTTTTCTGAATTATTTTCTGGGTGTCTGGGAATTTTTACAGAATATATTAATCCTATTGATGAGCCATTACAACGGCAAAGTTTCTTGGATAATTAGAAAAACGGAGAAACTCACTTTAAGTGTCGTGTGTGCTCTTTTTTGGAATCCAAAAAAAGCACATAGAATAGTTTTCTTAGGGAGCTCCCACAGAGCGCTCTCCAGAGAATTGGGCAAAGAAAAGAGAGAGCAATCGACTTTTTAGACCTTTTGGGAAAAGGAAAAACCGAGGCGAACAAAAAGAAAGAAGTAGGAAAAAGCAAAAAATGGTTTGAAAAACACTGGAATAACAAAGGAAAGAATGGCTTCAAAGTTAAAAAATACCTTAATACCTCAGGCGTCGCCGGTTACTTCTGGCCGGAGCTTGGTCAGATTCCGGCAAAGACATTGTGGGAAGCCGACCAAGATCCGACAAATTAACGGCCAGCTTTCGACCTCTTAACACGCAGCGCTTTCAAATTCCGGCCAAAATCTGACCATTGTCCGTCCCACTGCTGTCAGTGGGCAGCTTCTAACCAAAATCTGACCAAAATCCGTCCAAAAGCCGAACCCCCCTCAACTTCCGCCCAGAAGTTGCAAGCCGACAGCCGAGACGTTAAACCTTTCTTCGCGGATTTAGAGTTGGTCAACATCTGCTGAAATGGTGAAGATAAATGATTTTTGGTCCAATACCCTTTACCATGTGAATTAGGATATTCCAGCTCATATCTTGAGCGAGTTCTGTAGATCAAACCTTGTGATCAATGCTCACACAACTCATTTTTGGGGGGGGGGGGGGAACCCATTACTCATCTGGTGCCTATGATTGACCAGTTAGATTGTTGATCATTTCCTCTTCTTTTTCTTCTTTCCACTCATTTTTCTCTGGTCTGGAGAAAAAGAAACAGAGAGTGTTTACCTAGATAAGTAACTAATCCAAAAAAATGGAATCTGGAATACTTTTAACAGTAGTAAAGCTTCCTCATTCAACTTTGAGTTGGCATTTAAAGTCCATCTAACCTCGCTGTTTAGATTTTTGGCAGATATTAGTTTCGGTTACGAAAGCAGTAAAGCGGACTAAGCTCCAGCTCTTCCCAAAAAGAGTGAAAGTGACTCATTGCCATTTGGCTAATTGAATTCTGTATTTCACCAAAAGTCGTTTGGAAGAAAGCGACACTTAATGAGATTCCTTTCTATAGCAGGCTCCAGATTTCTACCCATTTCGCAATTTCATCAAAAAGAAGAATTACACGGGCACCCCGTTTCAACACATTTTATGGGCGCCGTTTCCCAATGACTCTTGGGACCCTCTCTCATCTGAATACACACACAAATACATCATCTGGCTCCTTCGAAACATGTTGACGTCTTCTTTGAGAAGAGGGAGAAGACGTCTTAAAAAGAGACTTCAAAAGATGTTGGAGGCATTTGATGACTCTTTTGGGACCCTCTGTTGGAAAGAAACACGAAAAAAGTAAAAAGGGTGGAAATTGAAATTGAAATTTATCGAGAAAGTATGTACTACTAGACACATTTCTAACAAATTGAATTTTTTCTATTTGATCAAAAAAATATCTCCAGTTATTCGACACATTTTTACAGGACATCTTCTTTTTTAATTAAAAAGTGCAAATGCGACTTTTTTCAAAAAAAAAATAGAGAACGAAAATAAAAATAAACTTGAGAAAGCGAAAATATTGAGTTACAAAACACTGTGGGAATTTTCAAGAGGCTCTTTTCATTTTTGGAAACCGGATATGGAACTTTTCTGTGTTTTGGATATTTTCTTATATAGAAAAAATTCAAAAATTCTGAGTCCAAAATTCATTAGAAAACTTTTCAGAAGCACTGCAACACTCGCGATCGTCTGTTCGGACAAGAATCTCCAGCTGCGGCTTCTCCAAAACGCGTTACTCCAACCTACAAGTCTCAGATCTTCGATGATGTTCCAGCTTCACCATCCAGAACTCCAAAGAAGTCGATCCCAGTTCTTTGTGAGTTTCTTTTTTCATTCGATTTTCAGAAAAAAAAACATTGTTCCTTTAATTTCGAATTTCAGCTCGCAACCCAGTGACCGGAGAAATCAAGCAATCGCCATCTCAACAAAAAATCGCTGCCTAAACGAAAGTTTAATTATCAATTCCTAATTGTGCAATTTAATATGATTCTGACATTCAATTTTCTCGCTTTGCCCACTCTTTCTGTATTTGCACTTACAACTTTTTCGGTTCTGATCAATGTTGTAAAATGCTGAAATATAAACAAAATAATAAAACTTCAAATTATCAGCTTTTTAGATAACATTTGGGCCATCAGGAAATCTGGAAAAAAGTGGCATTACTATACTAAAACGCACCAAAAGGAAAAAAATATAGGAAAAATGTCCATAATATTTCCAGATCTATGGAAAAAGCCTAACGTCCAAATTTGCATGATCAAAGGTAAACATGAGGACAAATAGATCAGTGTCTCCCTGTAAAACGGGTTTTCACTACGGCCAAAAGAAGAAGACATAAAAAAGACGTCTTGATTTAAAGGGTAGTGTGGCTGACCCCCAAAAACTTTGATTTTTTTTCTCCCGCTGAGTGAGGAGACAGAATTCCTGATCTCTGTAGTTCAGTAGTTTTTTAGGTTCCCAAATTTTTGATAGTATATATTTCGTTATGACCATCCCATCTTTATTAATACCAATTAAGTCTGAAAGATTGTCAAGTATTTCTTCTTAAAGTGAAATAAGACCTAGTTTAGGTGTCTGAAAGTTTTTTAAATTGGAGACTGTATGTATTCAATGCAGTACAATTAAGGCCATTATTAAGTTTCGTATTTTACCTCGAAATGTTTCTCTGAAATCTTCCAAGTTCTATTAAATCAAAAATTCAAAATAACAAGGTCATTTTTCACTCATCTATTTCAATTAGCCTCCCCATCTCTCCAAATTTTTTCTCTAACTAATTTCTCCCAGTAGATACAGAACGTACGATTCGTATTCTCATCATTTGATTTCTTTTTTTTTCTTGAACCGTTTGGTTTTTCTATGGTTATGAAAGGCCACTTGAGATTTTGAAACATAATATTTTCGTATTAGTCATTAGACGTTAATCTTATGTCTTTCTATCTATTTCTAAAAACAAAAAAACCCTAATTACAGATTTTCAGACTGATTTATGGGCCAATAAAAGTTTCTACTAGCCAAAACATCTATTGTTTTCCAAATGACTGTTAATTACCAACTAGATGTCTCCTCTGGGAATCCCTTACTGTTTTTAAAATTGTTGAGTCGATGGAGGGGTAAGCAATCTGAATGGATGAACACTTGTTCTATTTCTAGGATCCATCTGGAAATCAGTGGCTGGCGACTTGGCTGTGTGGTTGGTATTCTTTTATGCTGTACATTTTACATATCTATATGTGCTTTTAAAGGATTGGCAGCTGTTAGTTCATTTATCTGTTTATTCAATTTTGTGAGCATTTTCAGAATTTTCGATAAAATTTCAATACATATGGATGACCGTATGAAATACCTTCCTCTGACTTTCATGCTTGGATTCTTCGTGACTACAGTTTTCGAAAGATGGAGAAGTGCTCTAAACGTAATGCCTTTCATTGAATCGGTGGCTCTCTCTGTAGCAGTTTTGTTGCCAGGAAAAGGAGAAGAAGATCGATTGACGAGGAGAGCGATAGTCCGATATGTAGTATTGCACCAGGTACTATCTCCATCTATCTTCAAAAGGTTCACTTAATTTTCTAGGTCTTGGTCTTCCGTGACATCTCAATGCGAGTTCGTCGTCGTTTCCCAACTCTTCAATATGTTGTGGATGCTGGGTTTATGGAGCCAGAAGAGCGAGATGAACTAGAAGCAGTGTGCTGTAATCCCGGACAAAACTATTGGGTTCCTATAAACTGGGCAAATTCCTTGGCACTAGATGCTCATCAGAGAAAATTGATAGATCAGCCAACAGCGTTTAATAATTTGATTCTGGTGAGTTTGAAATCCTTACTGGCTCGACTCAAATGATTAAGGCTATCAAAGAGTTCCGTGTATCTATGGAGACGTTGATCAAGTTCGATTCTATCCCAATCCCAATTGCATATCCGCAAGTGAGTTCTTTTTCAATGAGACCACTAAACTTAAAATTTGAAGAAATTCAGGTAGTCTTCCTTGCAGTTCGTGTCTACTTCACCATCTGTATAGTTAGCCGTCAGTTTTTAATATCCGATTTGAAATCGAAAACCCAAATGGATTGGCCTGTTCCAATTATGTCAATTCTGGAATTTATATTTGTTATCGGCTGGATGAAAGTGGCTGAAGTTCTTCTAAATCCACTCGGAGAAGATGATGATGATTTTGAAGTTAATTGGATTATTGATAAGAATATTTCTGTGAGTTCGTTCCTCCCAGAGATGATTGTTATTTTTCTCAAATTTCAGACAGGAATGGCAATTGTAGACAACACTCATGGTTACCATCCTAACTTGGTTAATGATAAATTTGCAGATCCCGGTGAGTTACCAAAGCGATACTAAAACTACACACCAGTTTTCAGACTATCTACCTGCCTATTCTGAAAAGAGTCAACTGCCAAGAACACTGACTGGATCTGCTGCCAAAGTGGAGTTGGCTTCTCCAGATGACGCTGTAAAGATTGTGAGGGTGAATCCAGAAGATGCACCGCCCACAAGCGGTAAGAACCCGGACAAGTTTATCTGGCCAGCCGTGAATTTTTTTAGAGCGTGGAAGCATTTTTACAAAACGGAACGCTTTTTCTCTCAGAAATCGAACAATTTCAATTTCTTCTAATAATATTGAAAGCCCTAGTCAGGAGAGAAAATTCAATCTATCAATGCCTGCAACAATGTTGAGTAAATGTGAGAAAGTTCACTCGGAGGATAATTCTGAAAAAAAACAACTTTTTCAGCCAAACAACCAGATCGGCCTGGTTTGGAAACTCTCAACGAAGAAAACGAGCCAGCTTCAAATAATCATTTCCGCAGAGGAGATAGAATTTATTCATCGGATTCGGTAAATGCGCTCAACTGACAAATTTTTGAAACATTTATGATTGCAGGGTAAAAGCAAAGGACGACAAAGTTCGGAAGAAAGTGAAAAAGGGAAGAATCAAGTTTGATGATAATATGTGTTTTTTTGTTAATAACTTTTCTTGTTTATGTTTAATGAAGGCAATCTCTTGATTCTCCATCGTACTTTCCAGCTAATTGAAGACGTCCCAAGTTGAAAGTCTTAAAATAAAAGTTTTTCGTTATTCGGCTTTTTAAAAAACTGTCCGTACCTCAGATGGCTGCTTGGTATTGGACACGTATTTGCTGGGAATGAAGATGGTGATACGACGTTGGCAGGGCTGAAAAAGTTATAATTTGGGAATAATAAGGGGTACAAGTATCGTGACAGCTACCTTAATTCCATCGTCACAATCGTGATAGATATTAATCTTTGGATCGATTCCGGAAATCTCATCTGCAGTTCCACTCAAACGAAAATGCCCATTTGCATCGGTTTTTGCAGAATCCATAAGCTCATCAGGAGAAACTGAAAACTCTTTATGTTCAAGAATCTTCTAGAAAATTGCATTCGCCTGTATCATGATCATACAACTTGATCAATAGATCCTTCGCCGGTCCGTCTTCACACAAAAGTATACCTTCCACTGCGGTGGATTGAGTTCTACCAATTGCTTGACACGTGGAAACTAGGCAGAAAGCTAGAAGAATATGATGGGTAGATGGCATTTTTATTGTTCTAGGGGCAAAGTGGACAATGAAAAGTAGAGGGGTCGCTTTTTTAATGAAAGGAAAAAAGATAGATGATGTGATACTGATAGATCAATCACTCTTTGTTTATCGAATAGAAAAGAAGACCGAAGTCAGAAGAGGTGACAATGACTAATACGAGAATGGGATGGTAGAAAACCGTATAGTGGATACCTGGAAATATAAAAGTTCGGAAAATTGGAATCTGAAGATATGGACCTCCCAGCTGACAATTTTCTGGTACATTCGAGGCCTCTTCGAAGTTGTACCGAGCTAAATTTGTTTTGAGTTGTTGTTAACTAGCTTTAAAGGTTCTTGAGATACCGTAAAACCTGTAATAGAAGGCTCCCCACACTGTCAAATTTGAGACATGTTGAATTAATAATAATATCGGAAATCTTTTCAGTTATAGACTTTTTTTGGACCATGAGCTAAAATAAAATTAATAGTTTAGAATAACTATTGATATGAATAGAAAAAGTAGGATTTTCTTCGGATTTTATGTACTGGATTAGCCAGACAAATGTAGTCTGTTGATCCCTTTCGCCACGTAGAGGCTCAGTACATAGAAAGGGTAAAAAGGTTTATTTACCAATGGGATCACCTTCAAAAACCCATTGTTCTCAGTCTGATCAGTATTCGCAGTATGAATCCTGTTCTAGCGATAAGCTCTTCCAGTATGAACCGAAGTCCAACTGACCGATCAGACCAACTAGCCCATTATCCAACTGGCCTACTTCACAAACGTCAAACTGTGTCCTCAGTCTGATCAGTATTCGCAGTATGAATCATGTTCTAACGATAAGCTCTTCCAGTATGAACCGAAGTCCAACTGACCGATCAGACCAACTAGCCCATTATCCAACTGGCCTACTTCACAAACGTCAAAATGTCTTGGAGAACAATGGACCAGGTGTTCCAAGTGACGTAGGACAAAAACTGTTCGAAAATGGGAAACAATTCAAAAGATTTTTTAAAAATGCATTAAATCAGAAATTCCAAAAATTTAATTCAAATCCCTAACGGGTTCCAGGATGTTTCAGTGAAATCAATTTGTTGTGGGGCGACTACAGAAGTTGGAATTGTTTGAGATAATATCGCTTGTGGTACTATTCAGCACTTGCACTGCGCAATTCTTGGTCATCCGCCTGGAAACGCTCAATATCTAAATACCATACACCATATAAACTGTGATAGAGGCCCCTCACACTGGTAAGTTTGATCTGATTTTTCTTGGTTCCTACTCAAGATAAAAGTTCTGTCAATTGATAAAATGTTTGTGATAATATGGTGTACAATTCATCTGTGGACAACTCACTTGCATCTTTTACAAGAAGTGAGATATATAGGCTCAAAGTTGACTAATTAGTAATTATATTTAAAGGTTCTAGAGAAAATTCCTCTAATTTTTATTTGATTTTTTTCAAGTTTAAAATTAAACTTCTATTAGTCATTCATACCTTTCTTCTCATTATCAAATGATGATTTGTGTGATGACTCTCCGCAAAAATGACATTTCCCAGACATTGCACCGGAAATTATACGCCCAAGTTTGTTAAGGTTTTTTGTTTTTAATTTCTGCTATACAAATTTCCTCTATTACTTTTAAAGAGTATTCTCTGTAAATGATTTGACTTTAAATCTTTTTCTACGAATTTGAAATTTTTTGATTAAACCAGGTTGTGAAAGACACAGTTTTGATTAAACCAGGTTGTGAAAGAAATAGACTAGAAAAAATTGGGCGGAGTTTTGAAAAAGTGTCAACACTGATAAAAACTCCAAATAAAAGGGGAATGGTTTGGTGTACTCCTGACTCTTTTTTCTGGAGATTAGCAATATGATTCATGACAAATTTTTCTGCGTTCTAGTAAATTCTATGACTCATGGATTGATTTGTATATCGCGCCATCACATTGGTATAAATAGACGAATGATTTGTTTGCTATTCTCCACTATTTCGCAAGGTTTTCTAGAGAAATGAAATGATTGAAAACCCAACTTTCCATCATATTTTTCTCAAGCTAAACTACTCTGCTCCGTACTCCGACCATTTGTTTACACAATTCTCCATTTTTTGTCTCTTATCAACCATTTTTCCCAAACTCTCTGTCGTTTTGGTCTTTGTACAAAACCAAATCACTGTTTCTCATTTAGGCACGTACCTAATAAAAACATCAATATTTAGAACTTCAGCCATTATTTTACTTCTTTCAGCACTGAAACATGATTGGAGGAGGAGCCGGCATTAGCTTCCGAAACGAGTTCTTCGAGCCACCAAGCCCAGTGAACATCCCAGTCCAGGGATTCTCCACTGGATCTCGCCTCCGATTGGTTCTTCTTCCGACTCACGACAACACCAGCTTCCACGTCAATCTTCGTACTCCAGACGACATCGTTCTTCACTTCAATCCACGTTTCGATGAAGGAGTCGTTGTGAACAACTCCACAAGAGCCGGTGGGTGGGAGAGCGAGGATCGTCACGATAACATCTTGGAGCAGAACAAAATCTACACTCTCGAGTTTGTCTCGAACGGAGGAATCATTTCGGTTAGTCTCCCAAGCACTTAATTTCTAATAATATTATAATTTCAGATCTTCCTCAACGGAAACCATTTCGCTGACTTCGTCGAGCGCGCCTCTTCTGAAGGAGTCCACCTTATCGAAATCGACGGAGGTGTCCATGTCCACTCCGCCCATATTTCTCACTAAATTGTTTTCTTTCTTTCGTTGTATTCAATTTCCTGTTCAAATAAATCGCTAATCATTTTTAAGAATCATTTTATGCTTTATAAACAAGACATAAGAACTTCAGAAAAGAATTTAGACAGCATCATTCGTGATAAGAACATTTTTGACCAAGAAAAAGTTGAATGTTGAAGCCACATAACTTTGTCAAGTTTTGAAAGCTGCGCTCTAATTCGTTCGCCATTGCTGACACTGATCGCCATCTACAGTACCTCCCAAAAGATGTAACAACTCTCCCAATCCGCTCAGTTTTTATGCAACAATTTTTTCACACTTGTTATTTTTTCTTTTTGAAAAAAAGAAGAAACAACCAAAAAACATCTCTTACTTTTTAGAAGCCGCTTGAAGCGGTTCGCTTCTCATTTCCCATGAGTTTCCCTCTTGTTTCCCCTCGTGGGAACTTTATTAGTGTTATCGCGCTCTGTCGAACCGTGTCTGCGTCTCCTTTCCGCACACACTATCTCGGCGACTTTTTCACTCACGATCAATAGGAGAGAAGAGAAGCCGGATTATTTTGCGCACTTTTCCACTGTCTCTCTTCTGTTTCACAATGTTTTCTTTAAATCTCTCTTATTCGCGCATTCTCTCTCTTCCTCTCGCATCACCAAATTCCCGGATTCTCGTCTATCTTCTAAGCTTTTTTATCTCACCATTCTAATCGCTCTAATTTAATTTTATTGGATTTCTCCCAACTTGAGAGAAGATCTTCTAGAAGAGAAATAGCCAATTTCTTCGTCTTCTTTCAGAAATGGCCACCGTCGCCGGCCCACCGAAAGCCTACGAGTTCACTATCGACGATGATGAGTTAGAGGTAAAAGATAGAGTTAGAAAAAATTCCTTCAAGATTTTCTTGCTTTTCAGGACCCTAAACCATCATCTGATCAAGCCACAATGTGCAATTTTTACAAGTTAAACTTGCCAGCCAGCGCTTCAATACTGAGCAAGCAGATAGCAAAATCACAAGCGAAACGAGGTAATTTTTTAACTAAATTGCATGGAATGGCACATGACTATTGTAAATCTGTTGTATCTGCACATTGTGTGCCTTTTTAGTTTCAAATTATGCAAAAAAAACACTTTATTTGAACATTTCTATGTGTCGTCGTCGTTGTCCACCACAATTTTCAGCCAAAAGAGACACTCGTCATCGCCACCGAAAGGATCTGTCTGTAGTTCGGGAGACTGATGAGACACGTGGATCGAATTCCGAGGAAAATGCATCGCCCCGACCTATCACCGAACTCTCCTTCGATCATGACGCTCCTTCAGCTCCACCATCCGCTCCACCTTCCGCCCCTGCTTCTCAATACGGTGGACGCTCTAGAATCGATTCAGAACCCGTGGGAGTCAGACTGCAACGTCAATCGTCACTTCCAGAAGCTCAACGAGAAATAGAACCAATGGATGAGGAAGAAGCGCAGCTTCTAGCAATGCTACTCAAAGGAATAGAAAGGAATGAACAGGGAATACCACTAAATGGAAATCAGCCTATTCGAAATCCCGCACCAATTCCACAAGTTGCCCCATCCCCAGGACTCCCCCACCTCCATCCCGGCGCCAAGGTGTCCGAGTGGCTATTCGAGAGATCCACGTCACCGGATAATTTGTCAGTAGTGTCTTCAGTGCTTCTAGAAGATTCGGGCCTTGTTTTGAACTACAGAAATTCTGATGATGATGAGGACGATATCTTTTTCGATGCTCCAGAAGAAAAGTTGGTTGATGAGGAAAAGGAGGAGAATAAAATAGAAAAGAATGTTGATGTTGTTGATAGTTGTGGTATCGAGCATGAGATGCAAGGCAAGTCGGTGTTGCATGATTTTTCAGTATACATTTAGGCGGCCTATTAGGTCTAAATTAGGCCTAAGGTCGTATTTTGAATCCAATTCCAACAACTTCTTATTCAGGTCTCTCTCTCAACCGGAATATCGCTGCTATGACACAATCGTTGGTTCGCGTCGAAGAGGAAATCACAGTTACTGATGGGCCTGAATTGCGGACTGGTCGGAGCACATCAGTTAGTCCAAGGCCCACGAATAATGAGCAATTTATGAGAAACAGTAATGGAAGTGCCACATTTAATGTAAAACATTCGGTAAGAGTTTCAAAAATTTCTCACCCAAATATTGCTGTGAAAATTAACCCCCTTTTTGAGTTCCATTAAATTCCTTCAATTATCTATCCCTAATTCTCTAACCTCTCCATTCAGAGTACACTGGCACGACTTCAAAAACTCTCACCTCAATTTCAAGGGAACAACGGAAACTCTAACACTCCTGTCTCGACAAGAACTACCAGAAGTGTGCTCCGTGTGCATAACGTTAACTCAATGCCACGTCCTACTACCGAACAGACGCCGATCAGAAATACGATGAGCAAGTCGAGTGTTCAGACTCCGCGCGCAGCTTCGGGTGTCAGGATTATGGTAATCTGGGGTTTTTTGGGCTTTGTTCTAATCAAAACTAATCAACCTCTGGAATTCAGAGTCTGAATTCAAAAAAAAATCATAACAAGGTCCTTTATTTTTAGCCTCCAAGCTCCCAAATCACCCCTCCTACTGTCACCATCAACCCATCAATCCAATCTCGTCCTGCATCCGTTGTCTCTTCTGTCGGAGGACGTTCCTCACAAAATGTCACATCGGTGACGGCATCCAACCTCGAGGGACTTCAAGACTTGATTCAGATGCAAGAAGAAGGTTTGTGCTCTTTAGTCTACCGATTTTAGAACTTTGGATGGTTTGCAGCCCTCCGACGCGCCGCTCTTGATAGCCAATCAGGTGGTGCAGAACGAAAGATGTCATGGCACAGCGATCAAGATGCTAATCGTCAATCTACGTCGACCCACTCATCTCTTGGCTCTCTATGCTCCAGTAAATCGATCGATGGAGCTCATGCATTGAGCAAAATGACGACACCATCAGCTTCGCGGATTCCGACACCGAGGTCTCGCCTCCCAACGCCACGTGGATCAACACTACCTAAGAGAGTGTAAGTAAGGTTTAAAATAGATGTCTCAAAATTGAAATCTAAAACTTTGTAAAATCTCTTTTCTAGGTCCATTGGCGTTCAGACAGGTATCAAAACATTTGTGTGTCATTTTACACGCTTTTTACACATTCACAGCTCTCCAAAATGAACTATCCCGCACTTGTAAGGTCCTTTGAATCATATTTTCTTTCCAGACATTCCGTGGCCGCCGCCGTGCGTTTTACGACATCGAAGCCAGAGTCTACCTCACCTTCAGCCAACAACGATGCCGATGAATGCTTCTGAAATTTCAACGAAGCCAAAGAATTCACGTCGTCAAATGATCCGAAGTCTACTGATAACTCCATCGCTGTCATACGATTCTTCATCACTCGCTTCATTTTTATTAAGCCCGCCCTGTTGAATACTCTTTTTTCTGTTTTTTTTTCTATGTTTTCTCCCTCTGCCTTTCTTCCCACTATTTCGCTTGAAATACCATGCATTTTCTATTCGACCCTCTTGAAAAGGGGTCGTCGTCTGAAACCGGTTTTAACATGACTAGATTCAATATGTGCAAGATCCCGTGCACATGTGAATACCCAATTTTCAATCCAACCATCTACTTAGCACTCCGGTTACGTGTTAGCTTCTATCCCTTTAGAAATATTCTAAATACTGTCCGCCCTGTAAATATACATGCACAATTGTTTCCTCTTTCCTGGTCCTTTTCTTATAAATGAGCTTTTTCATTTTTTTTGAACGAGTTTTTTGGAATTTTCAGATTTTCTAACACTTACGTTTCAGATGTGTGCGATATCTGATTCTAACCTACATCTTTAAAAATAGACTGAAAAATATTTCAGTAGCATGGAGAAAACTCCGGTACGACGGAGTAAGTCTGTAGATTTAGATGATCCATTCACACCGATTCCAAAATTGTGTAAGTTAACAGAAGCCGAATAAATTCCCAGAAAATCTAAAAATTTGTATATTGAGGAAGGTTTTCCAGCCAATCTCCGATCCCCACGAACATCCCGAGAATTCATATGTCCTCTGAGAACCACGCCTCCTCCAGAAGGCTCTGAAAATTCAACGACTATTCCACCATCTCCAGTACGAAAACGTGGCATTGAAGAGTCTTCAGTAACCCCTCTACACCGAAAAAATGGGCCACCACTGTTGAAAAAAAGCTCGATGAGCAAATTAGCCGATGGCTTTCGATCGGCTGCGAATCTAATAAACGAAGGAGAGAATGATGATGATCCCTTCGGATTGTCATTCCGAAACTATCAAATTCTCTTGTCGAAAAAGGTTCCAGAGACTTCCAGACGAATTCCAGATGAAGAAGAAGTGATAGATCCATCGAAATGTCTTCCAGAACGAGCTATGGAAAAGTACAAAAGGATAAAAAAGCTAGAAAAATTTTACGACTGGCAGCAAGAGTGTCTTTCCGATAAGCGTCTGTTAAACGGAGAAAATTGTATTCTTTCATTGCCAACTGGTGCTGGAAAAACGTTGATCGCTGAGATTCTGATGCTTCGAGAAGCCATAGTGCACAAGAGAAATGCGATTCTGGTGCTGCCCTACGTGGCAATTGTGCAGGAAAAGGTGATTGTAGAAATAAACAAACATTTAAAGCAAACAAAGATTTTCAGATTTCCTCGCTGGCTCCATTTGAAGACGCATTCGGCATAAATATAGAAGAATATGCATCTAACAAGGGTCGTTTCCCACCTATAAAACGAAGGAAACGAGTATCAGTCTACGTAGCAACCATTGAAAAAGCCAATATGCTCATCAACTCTCTTATCACTCAAAACCAGCTTGACCAGATTGGGATGGTTGTTGTCGATGAGCTGCATATGATTGGTGACGGTGGACGTGGTGCAATTCTAGAGCAGCTATTGGCTAAATTTCTGTACAAAGGGAGCGGACAGATAGTTGGAATGTCCGCGACACTTCCGAACATTGATGACCTACAATTCGCCCTTCGATCCTTTGTGTACAGCACTAACTTCCGTCCTGTGGAACTTGCAGAATTCGTGAAGATTGGCCAAACTATGCATCAAGTGGAGAATGGTGGCGATTTAAAACCAGCTGGTGATCTTCCAACGAACGTTAGTTTTGCTTTTAAAACATTTCTGAATCCCAGAATTTCAGAACTTGAAATCCACTGATCCCGATGGCATTTGCCAGTTGCTTGCTAAACTGATACCAAAAAGTTCCGCCGTCATTTTCTGTCCAAACAAGAAAAATTGTGAGAATGTGGCTGTGTTGATTGCAAAAACTCTTCCAGCGTAAGACAAACCTAGAAAATATTTTCTGAAATTTAAACTAATTCAGCCACATCAGACAAGCAAAACGAGCGGAAAGTGAAGCATTTCTGCAGTCCTATCTAACGGATAACGATGATGAGAGGATGGACGCGGATCTGAAACAATGTATTCTGTCTGGAGTGGCCTATCATCATTCAGGTTTGACACAGGATGAGAGGAAGTGTGTGGAGGCGGCGTTCATGGTGAGCAATCTAGAAGTTTCCCTACTTTCTGATTTTGTAAGCTACATAAATTTATCAAAGTCATTTTTTAAAGGAAGGTCTGATCTACGTAGTATGTGCCACATCTACTCTAGCCGCCGGCGTCAATCTCCCTGTCCGTCGTGTAATCATCAAATGCCCAATGGTTGGTAGAGAGCGACTAGGCAAAGCTCAATACCTTCAAATGGCTGGGAGAGCTGGAAGAGCAGGATTCGATACCAAGGGAGACTGCATCACAATAGTGAAACAAGGAGAGGAGGAACGATGGTTCAGGGAAATGCTGAAATCCGATATTCCCAGATGTATGAGCTCTTTGTCGAGTGTTGAAGCGATGGGATCTTTTATTTTGGATATGATTGTGCTGAAAATCGCAAAAAATCTGGAAGAAGTGTTGCTTGGAGTACAGTACTCCTTGTATGCCGCTCAAGAGTCTCCGGATAAGATTCGGGAACTCGTGGAAAAAAGTTTGCAACGTCTAGAAGAGCACCGCTTCCTCACCATTGAAGATAGAGAGATCACACCCTCAGATTTGGGTAGCGCAGTTTTCAATGCTGGATTTGCTCCGGAAGAGGCCACACGTCTACATACCGACCTAATTTCATCCCTAAATCAAGGTGTCATTTTCTCTTCTCATTTCCATTTGCTCTTCATTATTACACCTTATGAGCAAGTTTGCAATATCAATTGGGATCTTTTCTTGCTATTGGTATTTTTTGAATATTTGCTTCCATCTTTTAAATTTGAATTTCCAGTACAACGCCTTACCACAAAGCGAACGAAAGCTATTGGGAGAGTGTGGTCTCGAAGAGAAATTCATACTGGAAGCCATAATCACACGCGTAGATCTCATTGCTGGAACAACTCGAATGCGTCTTTACATTGCTCTCATGCTCCAAAAAATTTGGAATCACGAGCCAATGTTCCAGGTGGCAGAGCGGTTTGGTGTAGAGAAGGGATGGTTGCAAGCGACACTTCAGTCCTCGATTTCTCAGGCTGCATCGATTGCAAAGTTTTCGGAGGTATACTGTATCATCATTTTCTCTTTAAAATTTTAAAACAATTTCTCAGAAAATCACCACAATGTGGCCACTGCGAAAATTGCTCCCCGAGTTGGTACAGAGGCTTTCCGAAGCTGCTCAACCTGAATTATTACCTCTTATGACTGTGGATGGGGTCAAAAAGGCGCGTGCAGCGATTCTGTTCAAAGCAGGCTACAAGACGGTTGGAATGGTGAGCACTAATGTCTTCCTTATGACTACAAACTACAAATTTCAGATCGCTCGTGCCAACCCGCTGAAATTGGTTCAAGAGCTAGGCACGATTCGACTCGCCCAGGCAAAGTCAATCATCAACAGTGCAAAAATGGTTCTTCGTGATCAGGTGGATGAGAAAATGGAAGAGTTGGACGTTTGGGGTGTTGCCACTGATAACTTTGATTATTTTTAAATTGCTAGCTTTTCTGTTAAATATGTGATCTCTAATTATCTCTGATTATCTCTTGATCTATTTGTATTTGGCATGCGGATCTTTTTATTTACGGATTTCTCACTGTTTTAAACATCTTTTAAATACATATTTTCTTTTTTTTATTTCATGATCCAGTTCCCAATCGGTCGCTAATACACCGAATTTTCTATTTCCCCCTCTAAATTTAAGATTGAGTCCAATTTCCTGTTTAGATGGTGAACGTCAAGAAGGGAGTGTTGGTGACCAGTGATCCAGCGTTCCGTCAGCTTCTCATCCATTTGGACGATTCGAGACAGCTCGGATCGAAGTTTATTGTTAGAGTAAGTGGATCTCTCGATTCTATATAAAACGTAAAATTCTGTAAATTTCAGGAACTGGACGACACTCATCTCTTTATCGAAAAGGATATTGTACCAATGTTGGAGAGCAAGGTGGAGCAAATCATGGAGAACATGAATCCGGAGACCAACGATAACAAATAATCACTCAATTTGTCATATTTTTCCCATCGATATATATTCTGAAACTAAAATAAATATCTGACTCATAACATTGCTAAAATTCGAATAGATTTGGATTTCAGTTTAATCTCATTAGAAATGTATGATTTTAATTTTCATTAAATTGTCATTGACAGTGTGTACGGTAAAGAGATTTCGAAAATGATGAGCATGGAGGAAATTCAAAGAAAATGTTTGAAAAAAAACAGGAATGTATAAGTGGAAAGTGAAGGGTTTTGAAAGGGAAAAAGGCACTTTTGATATAGCTTTACATGTTTGAAAATAACGGAAAAAAGGCAGTGATGGATAAGAATTAACCGAGAAAAAATAAGAAAAAGGGATGAAATATTTAAAAAGTGATGGTAGAATTGGAAGAAACACTCTTCCGAGTTCTAGACAATCCCTGGGAATGGGTAGTTGGAATCCAGTGGACCCATTCTCCGTTTTTGTCTCTTTTAGTGCTCTCACTAGATAGCGGATATTTCCAGTGGCCACCACCAATGTCCGTTTCGACTCTGGAATTCTTTGCTAAAAATTAGCCCATCTAATACTCCGAACTAACCTGAAATTCCTCCACTCTGGAACGTACAACCTAAAGCAGTTCAGTCTTCTGACACCTAGTGTAGATTCATCCTCGTATTTCTCTTTTCTAACCACCGCCCAATCCGGTAGACAAAAATCGTAGCAGTCTGAACAGGAGGCGTCTGAAATATATTTTTATTTTTTAAAGTTTACAATTTGTACGTTTTAGAACTACCTCTAGCATGTACAGTTTGTTTCAGGAGGTACCATTTTGCTCCATGGCAATCATCAATTTGTTCGGTGAACTTTTGATTAGCAATCATTGGTTCGATGGGCTCCGGATCGAATTGGTAGAACTCTTGCCAGCCAAACGTTGATTGGATCTGAAAGTACCACGAAATTATATCACAGACAGAAAAGTTTCCATAGTGAGAATTGATTTTGAAAAATGGATTTTCGAATTCTCCGTATTTCAAAGTGCCAGTCTACCAATTTTCAGCGATTTCCCTCGACTTTCCGTTGCAGAACAGTTCTTAAACGCAACAGATAGAGCCCAGCACGCGTTCCACAAGAAGCAGCCGACACTTCCCGGGTTCGCGCCGGCCACTATACTTTGTGTTGCGAAAGACTCCGCCCACTTTTCTCTCTTGAAAGCGGGGGAAGGCGACCAGTGGAAATGCGTTTTCAGAAAAAAACACGATTTTGGAGAGTTTAGATATTTTCTTGATTTTTTCGACGGAAATGGATAAAAGGCTGAAAATGATTATGTTTGAGACTAATTTCAGCGTCTAGGGTGTACAACAGAGTTGCACGGACAGTCCGTTGTCCGTTGTCCGCTGTCCGTTGTCCGGCCGTTTTTGGCTGTCCGTTGTCCGTAGAAATTGTCTTTGTCCGTCCATTTACCAGAAAAAATTAAATTCAAGTTTTCCGTCTAAGAAGGCATTAAAAATGGTGGATGAGCTCCGAACTCTTTTCCATCGCTATTTTCAATCGTTAAATTCTATTTTTTTTTCAGCAAAAAATCGTCTATTTTGGAAACATTTGTCCGATGTCCGTTGTCCGTTGTCCGTTGTCCGCTGTCCGTTGTCCGTCAAAAAAAATGTTGTCCGCTGTCCGTGAAAAAAAACTTCCCTGTCCGTGCAACTCTGGTGTACAATGAGCCAAGTTATGAACAAACAAGAACCGCGACTTCCAATGATATGGGTGGATCAGCAAAAACTCGAAGTGCTTTATTTTTTTTATAATATACTTTGAATGAATCTAGCATTGCAACTAAATATTAAAAGTGTAATTTTGTTGTGTGATTTTCAAGAAATTTGCATTCAAAATTAGAGTACATCAACATTCTAATAGAATCAAACTTAGAGTATCTACAAAAAAACATCAGTTTGAAACCCAAAGAGACCAACAGAGGCGTTTTATATATAAGTAAGGTAATACTCACCTCATAATCGGAATCCGACACAGCTTCCGATAACTGATCAATACTATCAATCGCACTTTTGTCTAATGGCATCAGGAAACAAGTGAAATGCTTTCCACTGGCATCAGTTAAAGAATGATCTGCATATGCTATGTATCCCTAGAAAATTGCTTTTGTCCATTTTTCCGGAACATCCTAAAACTTACGGTATCGAAATCGATAGCTGTGAAACTATTCGACTTAAACGGTGAATTTCCACGAAGTTCAAAGTGAGCCTGGTATTTTGAGAAGAAGTGGACAAATACTGAAATTGCCAGTTGTGGATGTTTATTCTAATGAAAACTTACCTGATGATGGTAGAGCCGATGAAACCAACGCTGGATTCTTCCTACGACACTCCTCACAGACTGGAGGGTATAGGAGAAATTCGGAAACAGCATATCGGTTGAAAATTGCGTTGAACATTATGAAAAGAAGGAGGAGCAATAGAATAAGGAAGAGGAGAATGCAACACATGTTGCGCATGAATTCTGGGGTGTAGTCGGCGGTTCTGAGACTTATTATATATAAGGCACTCAAAAATTTTAGACCCCAAACTCACTTAAATGCATATCTGACTCCATTGATAAATGTTCGAATCTTCTTGAAACATCCCACTTTTTTCTCCGTATTTTCTGTTTCTCTGGAAACTAGAGACGTCTGTGACTGTGGTGGGAATCTTCTAGAGCTGAGATTTGGGGCAATTTTCCGATTCTCCTCTCCATCCCACGACGATTGCATTGCTCGGTAGCTGTCTTTTCGGGCCAGCGATCTGGATTTTTAGTTAAAGAGTTTTTAACAAGAAATGGTAAACATCTTACGATGTAGTTTTTAGTTCTTCCATTTCCAGAATGGTTTGCATGGTTTTAAAAAGAAAAGAAGAATATTTAGGAAAAAGTATACCAGAACTCAGAATATTAGAAAATGTAGGCGTCCTTGTATTCTACGAGGAAGGTAAGGATACTATTTACTTTT
This sequence comes from Caenorhabditis briggsae, assembly GCF_000004555.2. Classification (NCBI taxonomy): domain Eukaryota; kingdom Metazoa; phylum Nematoda; class Chromadorea; order Rhabditida; family Rhabditidae; genus Caenorhabditis; species Caenorhabditis briggsae. The sequence continues at coordinate 154,611 of NC_013490.2, forward strand.
CCCACGCTTCACCAAGTTCTTCCGAAGGGACAACGACAAACATTGAGAGACGCGTTTTCAGCTATTTTTCCCTGAATCAAAACAAAAGCTCACTCATTATCACTAGCAAACTCTTGTCTATAAGAAATATGTGTGGGCGCTGCTGGAACTGTGAAAATGTTCGATGAGCTTCGTTGAGCAGCAGCTGAAGAGCTTCTCATAGCTGACGGCCTGGTAATGGTTTCTTCCACGTGTTCGATTCTGCTGGTCTCTCGAAGTGGGCCACTTCCATGAGTTTCGATGATACGAGCACCTCCTTCTGTAAAGCTTTATCTTTAATGCAAACTGAGATACCATAAAACATGTGATAGAAGCCCCCCCCCAAGTTTGAGCTCCATTATCGCGATTCCTATACGAGACATCAAAAATGCGTCAACTGCAAAAACACTTTTGATAATATGATAAACAACTTACTTGTTGACAAAATTCATATATCTTTGACAGTAGCTGAGATAAATTGGCTCAAAGTTAAAAGGTAGAGGACCATTCTGTTACAGGTTCTAAGGTGAACTAACTAAACTCACCATTAGTATGAACTTCTGTAATATCGTATCCATAGTTATTGATAACTGTAGTTTCGTTGCTTGTATTCGCGGCTCCAGGATAACTCAAACGACTATCTCCAGAAGTGTTCAGAAAACTGGTGTTAGTTGCTCCACTGACATTGTATCTTTGTTGTGGTGGCGACATTTCTATGTGCTGACCATAGTCTGAAAACTTTGCTAAATGAAAGTTTGCAAATAAAAACTCACTAGCAGAAGTGTGCAAAAATGATGGCTCTCGACTGACATCCCGTTCTCCTGTGACCTCATATCTTCTGTCATGAATCGTTCCATCCGCTCGTTGCTCATAGGATTCACGGCTCTCACGGATTGTGGAAATAGGAACAGTATGGGGGAGAAGGGCGCCTGGAAAAAAAAGTGTTCCATGTTTGTCTGTTTGCTTAGCCGATACCTCCAGAAGGTCTTCTGCCCTCTTCTATAATTCGGTGTTCAATGACCTCGATTTGTTCCACAACCATTTTGGATGACCCCAATGGGTCTGAATTTTCAGATCTGGAATTGGAGAAATGTGGTTGGAAATAGTAAATGAAATAAACCAATGAGAAATGTACAAAATCTAATGTCAAAGATATTTAGAAGAAGAAAACAACAAAAATACTGCAGATCAACAGAAAAGAGACAAACGGAAAGAAGAGAGGAACCAGTTTTCGGGAGGTTTATGACATCAGCTAGTTGGTGACTGTCAAGTAGTGAGAAGTGGTCAGTTTCGGGAGAATATTTAGAGTGTGTTTAGAGGCACAGTGAGTGAAACGAGAAGTTGAGTTGAATAGGAAACGATGAGTCAGATGAATTTTAAATAAGAAAGAATAAAGACACCAGAATGTTTGAGCTCCATGAGCTAACAGGGGGCTCGACCTCCGGGCGTTCGCTAACTGTAACTTACAGTATAACAGACGCAAAGAAAATTTCTGAAATTTTTTAAATTTGAAGACTTGAGCTTAAGTTCTTATGCAGAGCATACATAGACCTAAAAACGTTTCAGTCCATGACTACCTGAAAGGTGTTAATATAATTGAAGTCAAAAATAATTTCATACTTGCCTAGTACAAGACAAACGATGTTTCGAATTGAATATTTTAATACGAAAATTTTCATACTTTTTGTATACTTTCAATTTTGAAAACTTGATTTTCGGATTCTACGTATTTGAAAGTGTCAGTCTATCAATTGTCAGCGAATTAACTCGATTTTCCGTTGCAGAAGAGTTCATAAACGCAACAGATAGAGCCAAACGCGCGTTCCTCCACAAGCAACCGACACTTCCCGGGTTCGCGCCGGCCACTATACTTTGTGTTGCGAAAGACTCCGCCCACTTTCATCTCTGGAAACCGGGGAGAGGCAAACAGAGGAAATGCGTTTTCAGAAAAAAACAAGATTTTTGAGAGACAATAAAAAACAATGACATATAGTAATTCGGGAATCAATATAGTAATTCGGGAATCTATTAATCTGTAAGTCCAAGAATTTTTGAATTAAGAAATCAAGGAACCTGGAAATCCGAGAATATATTTGAGAAACCAAAATCAACATTTCTGAAACTTCTAGATAAACGAAATGAACAACAATTTGAGGGACGGGAATGAAATTGAAATAAGAATACGATCTCAGTGGGATATCTGTTTCGGAGAGACGGGGAAAAATGTGTCTTCTTCTCCTGGTGGCTTCCGAAAGTTAGCGGGTGGAACAACACTTTTTGGTGAAATATTATTAGAGATCCGGAGACACATACAGATCACCTAATTTCAAGGACAATGAAAATGAGCGGAGGTGGGAGGGTTGGAAGAATGACGCCGAAGGGCGAGGGAAATTAAAATTGAAAAGGAATTTGGAAAAGAGAAAATAGGGAGAAGGATCGGAACGTTTAACCTTGTTTTGACTGGCATCTGGTGACAGGGAAGGATTTGAACAAATTTTCTGAAGTCTTTACGGACTACAATTTCGAATTTCCAGATTCCGATATTTTCGTATTTAAAGGCTCATTGGTTCCTACACTTTTCGAGATCAATAGCTATGTTCCGTAAACACTCTAATAGGGTGGTGCCATCCAAATCATCAATTTTGGGCTTGTATATCTCAATTAGTATATCTCTCTTCCTGTAAAAGATATCAAGAAGTTGTCAACTAACAAAATATTATTGATACTGTAATAAAAAATTTTCCGGTTGACAACATCTTGATATCTCTTACAGAAATCGATATAATTGAGTTCAAATGGACGGTTTGGGTGAGCTTCCATTAGAGCAAATACGGCAATTTCTAAACTTTCAGAATTTGCGATTCCAGGCTTCCAATATTTCCGGATTGTTAGATATTTGGAATCTAGAAAATCTAAATGTCTGGATTGTCAATTTCTAAATTTTTAGATATTTATAGATTCTACATTATTCAGAAGTTGACACACATGACTAGACTTGGTGAGGAAAACGAAAAGGAGAAGAAGAATAAAAATAAGGGGAACTGAGCGATAAAATCAAGGCGTATTTTGATGATCAGGATGCGTCGGGAGAGAGACAACGATCAGCAGGAAGCGCTGTAAACAAAAATAAAACTTGATGAATCAGAAATTAGAAACAGTTGGAGACTCGAAAACGTGCCAAAAATTCAGAAATTTTTTAAGAGATCATTAAATATGAGTACTTTTGTATATTCAAAAAATTAGATATTTGACACCAAAACTTTTGAAGCTTAAAAAAGAAAATAAGATTTGAAACAAAACCGTTGTCCCTCGAAAATGAATTTCGAGAAAGAACACAAAGACTCAAAAAAATCTGACCTAGATATCTAAATGATAGTAATACATACTACAGACACACAAAGACACCCGAATTACCAGTTACGCCTCATAGATTCCGGATCCAATCCGTTAGAGAGACGGTACAAAAAATTTGTCTTCTTGTTTTTTCTCCAGAATTCCGAAGGAAAGAAGGTAGAACAACATACGAACGAAAACGTTTTGAATGGAAGTTCATAGGAAAATGAATAGGAAAATGAAAAGCGAGTGACCACCACCCAACCAACCTACGTCTCCATATAACAATGGAGGGGGCGCCGCCACCTCTTCAGGTCTCCCCAATTTGCATGTGTTTCAACTTTGAAATTGTGTCGGACATTTTTACTTTCACTTGCTGCTGGACATTATCTGGACAAGAAGGCATGCCTCAGCATAAAAAAGTAATTGTTCTAGGTTCTACAAAAAAAAACAAAGATTACCGTGACACCCGTAGTAGAAGAGCGCCCTAGCTTTTAGCTTTGAGCTACATTTTCTCGGTCCCCGATAACTGAGCTCATAGTTGACAGTCTGGGAGCTCTTCTATTACACGTTTTAGGACATAACGGCTGTATGTAGTTAAACTCAATCTTCTAAAATTTGTCTTTTCGTCTCCCGATCTTCTATTTCCGCCCTTCCTTCAGTATAAGATATCCTTGTCCCACCCGATACAAACACTTGTCATGAACCTCCCCATTTCCTTTCACTCATCTAGATAGACGAGGTGATGTTCATTGAATAACCCACACGGTTAAGTGCACTTCTGGCTTCCAATACACATTTGGTGTATTTGTCGTCTTTCACGGATTCTCGTAGTTTCTGCGAGTACTGGGGATAAATAACTTTGAAAAAGTGTATGCCGTGAACACTCTATTAGAAGGCCACCCAACCCGCCATCTTTGAGCCCATTTATCTTGATTCCTGTAAAAGATATAAAAAAGTAGCGAGCTAACAAAATGTTCATCATAAAGTTAAATTTTTTCAGTTAACAAATTTTTAATATCTTTGACAGGAACCGAGATAAATTATCTCAAATTTGAAATTAGGGGGCCGTTCTATTACAGGTTATACGGTAAGTGTGTTTGTTCGGTACAAAACTGTAGGTATCTGTGTCCAGCAGCTTTTATATTATAGGACATAGCCTATTTCACATAGGCCCTGAAAAAAAAACTATGTATTACATTATAATTGTCCTTCCGAAGTAACTAGTCTACCAGATTTACACAAAAAATGATGAAAATGGCTATTCATATAAATCTGTAGGAGGCCTCGTAATACAAAGTCGTAAAAAAAAGAGAACCAGTTACCGTAAAACCTGTAATAGAAGAGCCCCCTAGCTTTTAACTTTGAGTCTATTTGTCTCAGCTCCTAGGCAAGATATCAGAAATGTGTCAACTGATAAAATGTCTGTGATAATATGATAAACAATTGATCAGTTGACAAGTTTTTAATATCTTTGACAGGAACTGAGATAAATTCGCTCAACTCTCGGTGTCAAACTGCAGATCACTAGGCCACGCCCACTATTACGGAAAACAGTCCGTCGGTTCGAGCTGGGACTTCCGACCAAAGTCAAAAAAAATTTCTGCTAAAAAATCCAAAATGACATATTCCATGAAAAATCTGTCTGGTCAAAATGGAAAGAGAGAAAATGTGGAGGATTTCCGCGCAGCTTACACCACCACTCGTCAGATTAAAATGGCATGGCGGAACGGCGGAAGAGTCGAGAGAGTGTGTAGGTCAAAGAGACGCAGCCATCATTTCCTATAATTATGAAATCCACCCATTCAGTTGGGCGGAGGGGTAGAGAATTGGAGTAAGAAGAAAAGGTGGGGATTTGTAGGAAAAATCTAAATGTGTAAGAATAACAATTTTATTAGAATTTTACTAAATAATTCAAGAATAAGACGAAAAAAAGTACAACCCGTCTGGTAACACAAAATTAAAGAAGAATTATTTAAAAGCAATAACACACACCCTCCTGAAGTAAAAAAAAACTTTAAATATCACGAATCGTGGACGGAGCAATCGTGCTCTTCTGGAGGTTGGCCTCAACGTCGAGGAACTGTTTCATGGTGTCTACCTGGAAATGTTTATGATGGATGACCCAATTTTGGATTTCTAGTTCCCTTACCTTGTCCTTAAACCGTCCCAAACTGTGTGAAACTCGATTCTTGTGGATAAGATAACTGAATAAAACGAAGACGATTCCCACTGGAATCAACATTGCAGTGGTTATATAACCCGCAGTCGGATAGCCAACAGCCGTGAATTTCACATAGAAAATGACTCCTATTTCCACGAGGAAGAGAAGTAGACCGATGCAAGTGGAGAATAGCCATGAGAGATCGATGTAGAATCTGTAATCATTACTTAGAAAAACCTAGCTGAAATTTCAAAAAACTCACTTCAACTTCAAGTGCGGCGAATCTTGTGTACATCCAGTGGCCTCCATATACGGCAGTATACATGTGGACATCATCAACGCCAGAAGATGTACAGATACCAGAAGACTTGTCACCACACCCAGCACAATCAGAAGGGGTTTCGATGTGCTATCATCATACTGTAGCTCCACAAGACACACCATTGCGAACCCAGCGAGCAGTGCGGAAGTCCGTGAGCTGGCTTTCAGTTGGGCTTTACTGAGGTCATAGTTGTATTTTTCAGAAAGATCCAACTCTCCACGATGTCTGAAAATATGCCCTGTTTAATGATTCTAGTCACTTATTTTTCTAAACTACAGTACCCCAAATCCACATCATCATCTGTTTTCTTTGCATACGCTTGCATTCTCAAAGAGTTCATGGACCCATTTTTACTGTTTCCAGCAGCCCCATCTCCACCCCCAACATTCCGGCTTCCACCGCCAGACGACGGTGGTTGAAGGAAAAACTGTGGAAGTGGGTACGGAGTAATAGGTGCTCCAGAAGTGGTCTTCCACGTGGCGACTGCACCACGAATGTCTTCGACAGAAATCGAGACGCGTTTCTCATTCATAGTGGAGCCTTCCTGGCGGAGAAGCTCTACACGCGAGGGATCATGAGATCGAGGCATCTGAGAATGGTGTAAGATTCGGAGGAGAGAAGGATTTAAAGAACAAAACGAAGCGAGAGTCGAAATTTGAAAATTGTAGATCTCAACGGACTGGAGAGAGGAACAAAATTGATTCAAACGAAACTTTTGTGATGGTTTTGAAGAGAATAATGGGTGCAAATATATCAAATTCTGATCCAAATTCCCAGACCGGATAGTTTTAAATTCTGGGAGAAAAATGTAATCCGAATCACAATTATATCCAGAAGTTTAATAGAACGCCACCCGAATCGTGAAATTTGAGCCCATGTATCTCATTTTCTGTGAGAGATATCAAAAAGTGGTCAACTAATAAAAATGTTGCTGATATCATGATAAACATTTTGTTATTTGAAAACTTTTTGATATCTTTCAAAAGAAGTGAGATATATAGGCTTAAAGTGTACGGTCCGGGTGGCGTTCTATTAGAGTGTTTACGGTATATTTTCAATGATTGCCCTGAATGTATTGGAGCGTAGTTTTCAAATGCTATAGGATGTTCACTAAAAATCGGTTTCTCAGAAATTGTTAACAATTTTCTCAGCTATCCTTCCCACTGGGTGTTGGATATGATTTAATAGACTGTTTAGAATTATAAAAACCCATCCTAGAACGTCTTGGTTAGACAAGAAAGAGAGAGAGAGGCGCAGAGAGCAAAAGAAGGGAAAAGCTTCTTCTTCGTCGACCAATACCATACGACAGTGAGGTGATGATTCAACACGGCGTGTCATTCACATGCATGTATAAATAGTGTTACTTTTATGATACCTCTTTTTCTTCTCTTTGCCACGCGGCAAATAGATGAAAGAGAAGGACCTTTTCGACAGAGGAGTACCGTGTGAAAAAACTATCAAAACCGAAAGAAAAGCGAAAAGTTGTGAATCAGCGAGCGAGAACAACAAAATTCTTTCAGAAAGTAAGAAGAAATAAACGACCGGAGACGGTTGGACAGAAGAGGAAAGAGGATCATGAGGCGGAGGCGAAGAATGCAAAAATGTTTTAAAGATATGAATCTTTTGTTCGGTCGACAAAACATAGGAATTCTGAATTTAATTTTGAAGGTGGAAGAACAGAAAAAAATCCACTTAAGGAAAAAAGAGAGTAAGAAAAAGGAAACACCTTTCTAGCTGCTGATAAGAGTTATCATTGAATAATGACGCAGATTATTTTCATTCTGGTCAGAAATGAAAGTATAAGCAAACTGAATGATTAGAAAGCTGCAACATTCAGAATTTTACAGAAAAAAATTAAGTTTTCGGTAGAAATCTAAATTCCTCTAGTTTGATTCTCTAGTTGAATAGTTCTCCTAAAAATAACACAAGATCAATATCAAATGAAATATAAAAAAACGAGATGTATGTTTTATAAGACCGGACTAACCGCACCTAGTGAAAGGATGATGATGAGGTTGGGTATCAAAAAAAAGATCATGATCATCGTTAATATAACATCTATCTCTCTTTTTTTCTTTTCGGATTCTCCAAATATTTGAAATTCCCAGAAAAAACTCACTGTGCTAGAAGATGAACCATGTCGTCCTCCATGGAACTTTTGTCACTATCACCGAATATTAGAGGGAATATCATAACTCAGTAGATGATTCTTAACGTCTATTATATGATTAGATCAGAAGCCAAAGATTCAGATGACCCTAGAGGAGGTGCAAAAACTTTATGTCTTGAGGTGTCGAAAGTGTAACAGGAGATGAACAATAGGCCTATGAAAAAAAGGAGGGACATAAACAGAGAGACTGTGTAAAACGAACCAAAACTATTGGAGATAGTTGTACGTTTGACGAATATATATGACAACGAATACACCGAATTGCTTATCACGAGAGAAAAAAGAACGCAGCTATCATATGCCAGAAAAAAAAGAGATTTCTTTGATCGGCCGGATGATATCAGAAGCCGGAAGTAGCTGGCACAACGCCAAATTGACTTTTTTGTTTTTTTTTGTTTTTCAGTGAATCATTTTTGTATCTAACTCATATTGATACATTTCTCATCACTCACTTATCATTTTGAAAGCACTGTATCACTGGAGACAGTGTATGATGCGTCGTCGCACTTGTATTCGATATCCCGGCGCTGTGCTGATGACGAGGCGGTGTTGGTCCCGAAGCAATGACGGTTTCGACCGGTGGCGTTTGCGATAAAGCGAATTGAACTCTGAAAATTTGAAGTTTCGTTTTCAGTGGAGCGAACTTTCTGCACAGTATTATTCAAATACAGTTTCAGATGATTTTCGAAGTCTAAATCGCTAAAATTCTGTGTTTTCTTTGTTAGACGAGGGTCTATAGAAATTTCAGTTTTTAAAAGTACATTTTCTGAAAAACTTACTTTGAATTCATGAGCGAAAAGTATGAAAACTCGCTTTGCCGGCGTTCGAAATTCAAAAGGTTTCTCTCTTTCTTTGATTTCATTATTTTTCTAGGTTACTTTTTGAATGAATAGAATGGGTTCTTGTTCTTCCTCTCAGACAAAAAATAAGACGGAAAATCGGAAAATAATTGTCAGGGCAGGCTGGCAGGGAGATGACACATATTTGAGACAATTGTTGTTTTCAGAAAGAATTCCTGCTCTTTTTTATTTTTTTTGTTGCTGAAATTCCAAACAGCTCACCTTGCCTCTCCCACCGCAGATCCTTGAGACTCTCGTTGTTGCGCATCTAGAAAAAAATTAATTGATTATTAAATTAATTAAATAATTGCAATTTTATGTAAATAACAAAAAAATCAAAGTTAAACACCTGCTCCTGCTGAAAAATTCCGCATCTCCATGTGATCCTCGCTGCTCAGCAGACTGTAGTTATCCATTGCTAATCACTATTAGTGATTCACTAGTCCTTTGCACTTTTATCAGTGTGACAAAAGACAACTACGTGGCAAGAGAAGCGAACACTTCGGGTTAGAGATCTTCCGGAACGAGGAGGGTGTTAGTAGAAAGAAAAAACAAAATGGGTGGCGAGAGAAATAGTGTGAGGATTGGAGAGAACTAGGCAGTGAATAGTGAAGAGGGTAGCGGAAGGTCAAACTAAATAAACATTAGGGGCTTTAAACTTCAGATTCTGAAGTGAGTCGTTTTAAATTTGGCTCAATTAGCTGGGAAATAGCTGCGAATTTCAAATGAGAAGACAGATGGATGGTCGTTCGCGTTATTCCACGTCACAAAACCTACCTTCTTCGCCGGTGATCTTGTTCAAACGTCGCTTAGCAGACTTCAGAAGATCTCTTACATCACGATGCTTGAACGGTGATGACGTGTCGAAGCGCTGGAATTTCAGAAGTTTCAGAAAAAGAAAACATCGCTGAACACAAAAAAAAAGAGAGCGCATGCGCCTATAATACCGTACCTAATACCGTAATTTTTGCCTATTTCCCTCGATTCTAGACTCGATTCTGCACGCTCTCCCACAGAACAATTCCGAACTGCAAATTAATTTTTGATCTACAGAAAAAATGTTTGGCGCGATCACAATTGCAGGTCTAAAACCATAATTTCAGAATTTTTTATCTGATTTTGTGGAGTTCCAAGATGATTCAAATAATTCTAAAAAATTAATTAGTGGTTATAGATTCATGTATGGTCGTTTTCCGGAAGAAAAAAAATGTCAAAAATGGTCATTTTGAAAGTTTTTTACAGAAAAAATCTATTTTTTTTCTTTCAGTTTTTGACATTTCTAGGAGTTCTAAAGCTCAAAAAAAAACCGCAATTATTTTCTCTACATTTTCTATGGATGAATTTTTAATTCGTCTGATAAAACTTTTTTTATAATCAAAAAACGCAAAAATGCTATTCTGTGCGATTTCATGAGGTTTTATCAGACAAATTAAAAATTCGTCCATAGAAAATGTAGAGAATATAATTGCGGTTTTCTTGAGCTATAGAGCTTCTAGAAATGTCAAAAACTGAAAGAGGAGATAGATTTTTTCTGTAAAAAACTTTCAAAGATGACCATTTTCGACATTTTTTCTTCCGGAAAAGGACCATACATGAATCTATAACCACTAAATAATTTTTTAAAAATTATTTGAATCATCTTGGAACTCCACAAAATCAGATAAAAAATTCTGAAATTATGGTTTTAGACCTGCAATTGTGATCGCGCCAAACTTTTTTTCTGTAGATCAAAAATTAATTTGCAGTTCGGAATTGTTCTGTGGGAGAGCGTGTTCTGTCAATTCTCACCTGATTTTCATCAAGCGTTGATTGCATTTTCTTGCAAAATAGAAAAAAAAACTGAAAATTAGCAAAATGTGATTAAAAAACTCACCCGATTCTTTTGCATCCTCTGATTAACGGTAAACCGTTTTGGAGAAAATCCACGTCTTCCAGATTTTCCCGCATCAGATGACCCGGAATTCAGCACGATATCCGGAATCAGAAGCTTGTCGGGGACTAAAACTTAATTTTTCTCGTTTTTGGGTAGTTTTCTAGAAACCTCTATGGTTGAAAGTTGCACGCGGCGTGTAGAATAGCTCATAGTCGTCTGGCGAGTTGAGAAAACTTGAAGAATTCAAACCACCACCCAAACTGGTCGATCGATAGATTCGTTGATCGGTTGGATAGATGATGTTCAGATTTCGAGGTCGAGTAACGGTAAATTCGGAATTTTCTAGAAGATCGGGATTCGATTGCCATGCTTGCATGGACATTTTCTGGAAAATTTCTGAGTCGAAACTTACATTTTTGAAGAAAAAAGAAAAATGTCCCCAAAAGAAACCTAACAAGAAAAGAAACAAATACTTCCGCCTACTGAAAGTGCTAATTCTTTTGGCAAATACATAGCTCCTCACTATTTGTAAAATGATTCGAAATTGATCTGTCTATTTTTGTGACTCCTATGGAGATTAAAAGGTCAGCACCAGACAGAAAGAAGAAAAAAAACAGGTTTTCATTTTAATAATATTCCAGTGTGGGGCAAAAAACAACAAGTTCTGAAAAAATCAAACAACAAAAAATATGTTATAACAACAGAAGGATCACTTTTTGGATGTTGGAGTTTTAGGTGCCACGTGGAATGACTTCTCGAGGTCGTTGAATGTCTGGATCCACTTTTCCTTCTCACTGATGATGTGCTTTTGCATAGAAGGGCTGAAAAAGAGGAGATGAGTTTCAGATCACATTGGAGCGCACGTACTCATTCAAAAACTCTGGATCTCTTTCCATCCGGAGCTTCCAGGATCGTGCAGCTTCACACTTGACACCAAATGTGCTCAAAATCTCATCTGCATCCTTGTCACTCAACTTGAAGCAGGTCATTAGGGATAATCTAGTCACCCTATGACCTCCATCAATTAGGCAAAGTGCAAGATCACGGGCGTTTCTCCATAGCTCAGCACGATAGAGATCAGTCTGGAAAAGTTATTACGTTTAGGGAAATTGAGCGAAAACAAAATTTTGATTGATTTACAAATTCTTTTGGGATCAGCAAGACAAAAGTTCTCACCTTTCCAGCAACATTCGAGTGAGCGGGTGGCAAGTTTTGGAACATTAGATTCGAATCCAACACCCATACTCCATTGACCAGCCTAGAGCACGCCTTCAGGTTTTGAATCAGTGCGTCAGTGCTCATAAGCGATGAATCAATCAATTTACGCATTTCGGATGTCTTCATAACATGCGATTTAACCATATGTGCCTTGAGCTTCATTTCCGGAGACGATAGCTCATCGATTCTTTGTTTGGAAAGCATATGCTCTTTTCCTGCTTCAATGACTCTGGAATTTCAAAATTTTCAACGTTTCCTGAACTTTCTATAAATCTCACAATTCTTCCTTAAGCCCACAGATAATCGCTCGATTCACCAGCTCCTTTATACTCATATCAGGTGGCGGCAACGTTTCCGCACCTCCTCCTTCCGTTTTCACCGAGTTACTACTAATCATTTCCTTTTTCCTGCCAACCGACTCATCATCTTTCAAATGAACCTTCATAGGAATCCACAGATCACTGGCAATCTTCTTCTCCCTGTGCAACGCCGATGCCTCTCTTCTCTTCTTCTGTCTCTCTGTTTCCGGGCGCGAGAACTTCACACGAATCGCTGAGGACGTTCCTGCTTTCTTTGGATCTGGCTCGTCCTCTTCTTCAGAAGAGTCCTCATCAGAGCCTCCTTTTCCCGACTTCTTTTTTTTGTTCAATGCGTGTATCGATCTGTGCATTTCGAAGGATCCAGTGAGAGGATGGAGGAAGAATTCTCCGTTTTTCATAAATCCAACGGCGTTGACAATGGGATGGTCGTGAATAAATGCTCGACCTTCATAGACTTCGTCATTGGCCCGGATAGCTTCGACTCCCGATTTATGACCTCCTTTTCCAGAATCCGCACCTCCAGAGTACATCAATTCCGCCTTCTTCTTGTCATACGATCCGACCGAGGTGTCAGCGAGAAAACGCATTTCTAACTGAAAATGCATTTTCATAGCTAAATCTGTTAGCTTTGTGTTTTCTCACCAATCGAACATTCTTTTTATATCTAGCCACCGGAAACTTTTTGGCATCCCACGCATCTCTTTTGCTCGATGGATAAGAGACACAGAACATTTCAGTGTTCGGCACGGAAGTGCACACTGCTACGTTGCGCTCCCAAACCACCTGGTCTTCTTCCTCTTCTTCGTCGGAGAGGAATTCTGGCTTTTTGACAGTTCGTCGGATAGGAAACTCCTCATCATCGGATGCTCCGTCTACTTCCATTTTTGAGATCTAGAAATTTCGGAAAACTGTATTAAAAACTCAGCATCTGAGTTTGCCAAAAAATATAGTTTTTAGGTCAAAACCAGATATTTCACCGAAAAAAGAAGAGAAAGGGAAAACTTGTTGAGTAAAAAAACAAAAACAAACAACAATTGAAGAGAAAACAAATGAAAAAGACAAAAGGATATAAAAATCAACAAATTCAATTTTTAAGAATATCATAAAGCTGTCGGGGCTGTCCAGAACCATCGGTAGTGGTTCCATATGCTTTGTTTCTCTGCTGACGTGATTCCAAATCCAAAACGGCCGTCTTTTTGATTTTTCGAAGAGCGGGATGTAGTACTGTGGTAGTGTCATCAGCTGGCTCCTCGCCTTCTTCGTAGATCGAACCACCCAGATTCTTCTGTTTCACTTCTTGGGGAAGAATGGTGATGGAGCCATCGACAAAGTTTCCTACAAGAACATATATTTGTAAAAAACTGAATTATGTCTACTCACGAGCTTTAATATTTTTCGAATCCTCTTCCTCTCGTTCTCTCACCGCTGGAATATGAACCATCCGCTCTTTTTTAGCCTTCGGAGCCACAATTGCACGAAACACACCGGATTCTGAAATAAAGCCTTTTCTTTAATATTTTATAAAAATTAACCTACCAGTTTTAACTTTGGTTTTCGATAATATCTCATCATCGCCCGACCATTTCAATGCCTCCAAATCCGTCAGACTCACTCCAATTGGCTTTTTAATCAGGAAGACCTTGAAATTTCCGCTATCCGCGATTGATATGTTGGCCACACCGTTAGTTTCAACATCCTGCAAACAACAAAAATTGAATGTATATTTGAAAATCGAGATTTAAAAAAACTTACCTCATGTTTGGGTTTTTTCATCGAATCGTCGGTTTCCGAGTCCTGATGCTTTCGTTTTTTGCCCATTTTTGCACTTAAAAATATATGCTTTTCACTTAAAAATATATGCTAAGTTTAAAAACTTAAAAATATGTGCTAAGTTTTCGGGCTGGAAAATAAATTAAAAAGAAAAAAATTCAGCGAAGAAAAAAATTTTTTCACAGGGTGTGCGACAGGGCGCGTTTGCTCGCGAAGCCACGAGAGTCCTCATTTTTAATCGATTTTTAAATTTATCCAGACGGCTCACACCAAAAATTCGCATTTTTTCACTTTCTCTGTGTCAATAATCAAAATCTAGGTTATTGTTTTTGTGCTCACCTCCTAATTCTAGTATTTATCCTCCGCCGTGGCTCCCAGAGAGCATTTCCAGTCTGAAAACAAAAATGCTCCAAGACTTTAATTTTTCATTGCATTCACAAAGTTATAGGCACATATGTCACAAGTTTCTCCGGCGCCATCGACGGCTCCACCGTCGGCATCGGCGTCGTCGGATGTCGAGGAGCCGGAAATAGATGTCATTGCGAGCAGCGACGACGAGTCGGAACCAATTTACATACACAAGGAGAAAGACCCAATTGTAATAAGGGGTGTTGGAAATATCACTGTGTAGGTTTCCTTCAAAAGACTTGTCTTTCAACTTTTTCTCTCGCACGGAAGTGCAGAAGCAGGTGAAATGTTTTGTCTACTTCCAGATTCGGCATGAATTCCCGCTTCAACACTGAATATCCTCCTGAGCTAACCGGATACATTGCTCCGGAAGAGCTATCCGCTACACTATCTCGAGTGAACTCCGTTCTAAAACGCCATGTACAAACCTCATCTCGATGGCTTTTATGTGGTTTGGCCTTTTGTTGCTGCTCACTGGGTTGCTCGATGTGGCCAGTAATTTGCTTGAATCGGAGAGTAAGTTATTGTTTTTTTTTAATTTTAAATTAAAGTCATGTCTTATTTTCAGACCGTGATAGCTCTTGAAAAATGTCTGGATCATGAAAATGTTAGCCTCTATCACAAGCTGGGTCTTCATTGGTCACTGGCTCGTCGCCCAACGGAACCATCGGACCGGCTTACTGAATATGTTCTTGAGCTGAAAATTCTTCCTAAAGCTGCATTAAATATTCCTGATTAATCGTTAAGCCTATTTTGTCCTTTTTTTATTCTTGAAATCTGACTATTTGCATACTTCCACGCACTCGTTTGTAACTCGCACAATATTACTGTCTTTTGTCTATTTTGTACATACATATTTTTCTTCGAATTTTCTATTTTTCAATAGTCCCGCTTTACCCCTCCCCGAAAACTTCAGGTGTTGATTAGAACTCTTTATTTTATATACTAGTTCGGGTTGCAAATTGCCCTTGAAAAAATTAAACAAAAATTTTAAAACAAGGTTTTTCTTTATTGAGCGATTCGATTTTTCTCCCTCCGCCCCACTCTCTCTTCAGCGACTGGTTTCTTCCTTCCTTTGAAAATGAATATTAGTTTTATCACCTTTTTTTTCTATTTCATAATTTTACCTAATTGTGATGATTCTATTACTCTATACTTTTAACCTTTTTTGCCAAATTCGCAACTAACTTTCTACAGATGTCAAAGAATATCAAAACTCCGACGAATCAAAAAATCCTCACTAATGTGGCAGTGGTGAGAATGAAGAAGACTGGAAAGCGATTCGAGATCGCTTGTTATAAGAATAAAGTTGTCAATTGGAGAAACAAAACGTACGAAAAAGATTCGACCTAAGTTAAATTCAAGAATTATGTTTTCAGCGAAAAAGATATTGACGAGGTGCTTCAAACTCATACAGTATTTTCCAATGTTTCCAAGGGACAACTAGCGAAAAAAGACGAACTCATTGCGGCGTTCGGTATTGAGGATCAGTTCGAGATTTGTAAAATTGTAAGTGGTTTTGAAAATATCAAAGACACAATGTCTTCTTTTCCAGATTCTCGACAAAGGAGACCTCCAAGTGTCCGACAAAGAACGTCAAGCAGCGTCTGATCAGTCTCTAAAGGAAGTGT
Source organism: Caenorhabditis briggsae (assembly GCF_000004555.2). Classification (NCBI taxonomy): domain Eukaryota; kingdom Metazoa; phylum Nematoda; class Chromadorea; order Rhabditida; family Rhabditidae; genus Caenorhabditis; species Caenorhabditis briggsae. The sequence continues at coordinate 170,677 of NC_013490.2, forward strand.
CTCAACTGATCGCGTCAATGGTAGTGAATCCCGAAACAAAACGCCCTGTTCCTCCTTCAGTAATTGATAAGGCCCTCCAGGAAATGCACTTTTCACTAAAACCCAATCGATCATCGAAACAACAAGCACTAGATGCGATTCCAAAACTCCGTGAGACTATCAAAATCGAAAGAGCCAAAATGAAGATCCGGGTGGCGATTCCAACGAAAGAGGCAAAGGCAGTTCATTCGAAATTGAAGGCATTGTTCAATGAGGTAGAGCAGGATGATTGGCAGGACGGAAGTTTGGAAATGGTTGGTCTCATCGAGCCAGGATCCTTCCGCGCTTTGGACGACTTGGTACGAAATGAAACTAAGGGACATGGACGTTTAGAGATTCTAAGCTTGAAGGATGTCGTTGAAGGAGAACTTCAGATTTCTTAATTTTTTTATTGAATGTCGCTTCTGATTTTGGCTGATTTTGCTGATCTCCTGTTATCCCGAGTTATGCATGAAAATTCCAAATAAAAGCTTTTATTCACACTGGGAGCACAATATAAATATCACAAAGTTTATCAAAAATCCCAATTGATTCATTTTTTGACATCCGCTGCTTTTACAAATGCTGCTTCGTGTGCTCCAAAAGAGCAAATCCATCCTCCAACTTCTCCCCACAGATTGGACACACGAAGCTGAAACTCGCGATGCCATTTGGACTCGAAGGCTCCACCGGTGACGTGGACTCTTCCGACGTCTTGACAATTGGTGTCATATGATACGCACAATGCGTCTGGATTTGCGCATCCGATCGCAAACTTTGTCGGCACACCGGGCAGTGATGAGCGTGGTCTTTGGCGTGACGAAGGCAATGCTCAACGAAATTGGCTTCGTTTAGAAGCAGCTCTTGACAGTCTGCACATTTGTCAGCGTAGCGGACTTTGCAGTGCTTGCGGAGGCGATGCTCATCAAGACCGTCTTCACCGACAACTTGCTCATCGCAAACGGAGCATTGGAGGGGGCGGTATCGGAGAATAGGCTTCGTGGGGGTGGGAGTTGGTGGAGCGGCTGGCGGCATTGTAAGAGATGGGGCGAAGAAGGTGTCCCTGAAAGATGCATTGTTTTGACTACGATCCCTTTGTTAATGGTAAATTTCTGCTAAAACCATCTTTCGAATTGACTTTATCAAAATTTCCATACTTTTCTACCAAAATTTCCATATTTTTGAATTATCTCTACTTTGAGAACCGGATTTTCGGATTCTCCGTATTTGAAAGTGCCAGTCTATCATTTTCAGCGATATCCCTCGACTTTCCGTTGCAGAAGAGTTCATAAACGCAACAGATAGAGCCAAACGCGCGTTCCACAAGAAGCAACCGACACTTCCCGGGTTCGCGCCGGCCACTATACTTTGTGTTGCGAAAGACTCCGCCCACTTTTCTCTCTTGAAAGCGGGGGAAGGCGAACAGTGGAAATGCGTTTTCAGAAAAAAACACGATTTTGGAGAGTTTAGATATTTTCTTGATTTTTTCGACGGAAATGGATAAAAGGCTGAAAATGATTATGTTTGAGACTAATTTCAGCGTCTAGGGTGTATATTGAGCCAAGTTAGAAGGATCTAAGAGCGACGACTTCCAACGGTATTGGAGGATCAGGAAAAACTCGGAATGCTTCTTTTTTGGTCTAATATATTTTAAATGAGTCCAGAAAATGCTTAAAATGTTAAGAGTGTAATTTGGTTGTGTGGTTTTCTCGAAATTTCCATTCAAAAGTGTGTACATAATTATCTTGTTCTAGTGCAAGGAAGATACGGAAAACTAGTTGTAGGTTGAATTCTTACACCACTCTTGCAATACTAGAAACCTATATGATTGAATCTAACTCACATCTTTCCGGTATCCGCTTTCCTGCATCCATAAACCTCTCCGAATCCTCCTCTTCCAATAATCCGATGCACGGAAAAGTCGTTCATGGTCAATTGCATATTCAATTCCAGATTTTTCCACTGGCAAAATCTTGTAAACTTTTCTGACTCTAGAAATCGTTGGAAAATGTCTCCTCTCAATTGATCACAAATTTCCAATACATATCTATGGAAAAGGTCTGGAGGCACGTTTTGTTTGAGCAAATGGTACTGTACATGTTGGAGTGATTCTTTTGAATAGTTCTGAAAATTTCCAATACGTTTCATGCTAAGGTAGCTCGTGTGAAACTCACATGAGCATGAGCCAACATTTCCACCATAATGTGATGGTCGTAAATTTCTCGAGCTTTGGTTAGACGCTCATCTGGTGTCTCCATTTTTTCGTATTCTTTTATCTGAAATTCTTTTATAACAAAATCTAAAGTTTGCAAAACTTACAGCTTCATAAAACTTGATCTGTGGACAAGGGCTCTCCGACACGTTTTCAGCATAGTCTTTTAACAACAAAAATCCCAATTTCTGATTGAATATCTTATCAAACTTCATATCACCCGATTTTTCCAGAAATTTTTGCATGATGCTTCGAACACTGAAAAATTCAAAATTATACATTTCTTCAGCAAGACCTTATTTCTATACCTAGGATCAGGTAGTACAATACGTTTACTGGCTCGAGCTGCCGGTTGACTTCGGCTCTTCTCCATAGCCATCAGGTAGCTGACATCAGCCAGCACAGCTTCCAAGTCTGCCATGTTTTGTTCTGAAAATAAAAACTAGAAGACTAAAAAAAAATAAATTTTCAATGAAGTAAAAAAAACACGATGCCACCAAATCTGAATGAGTGAGAGGATATAGGAGCGGGATTCCGGCGGAGAAGAGCGGCTAGAAAAAAATTGAACAACAATCAAAAAAATGCAGTTTTTCTCCTCCATCCCCATACCGCACCACATCTCTCAATGGACAGAAGTGATAGAGGAGAAGAGAGTGTGTCTGGATTCATGGATGAGAGAAAACGAGAGAAAAGTCGAGCCAAACGCGGGGGGAGCCCGAGACGGGTCGCGGGGGCCACAGAAGAGGGCCCCCGGCGTCCAAATCGAGTTATGGGGTGAGGCGAGTTTTTACTGGGGTTTAAGGTTTTAGGTACGGAATTGGGGATGGTGAGAGTGAATAAAAAATATGGAGGGGCTAGAGAGAAAAAGAGCTTTGAAGAACGGATGGAACGATAAGAGAACGAATGAATAGAGAAGAAGGATTATTCTAATAGTCATCGGGATTAGAAGATTGGAGAATTTGTGTATAGATGAAAAGCGGAATCAGACTACTGTTTTAATTTTGACAAGTACTAATACATGTTCTATTGAATCAACCATGCTACATTTTGTATCCGTCCTTTGTTAGGGTATGGAACTACCCACTTATGATTTAAAAGAACTTAAGTCTGAAAACGCTTAAAAGCGGATGCGGCAGTCTTCGTACAAAAACGTTCCTCCTAAATTAGTACACTTACTAAAAACCGACTTCAGATCTTTTTCCAGGATATCTAAATCGACATGGCTTTTCTAAAATGGTATACTTCAAAAATGAAACGAGAAGCTTGAAAACAAAAGTGTCATCTTCGAAATAGTGGCTAAAATGATACTAGAATACTTCTGCTGAACTGGTTAGTGAGATACAAGCTCATTGGTTAATTAGTTACCTAATATTACAATTTTCAGACAGATTCGCTTCTCCGCCTACGTCTATAGAGACCTAATGAAGCTGCTTACCATATTCCTATTTGAAGCAACAAAAAAACAAATCTCAAAAACCCCATGAATACTAATTGTGGATTTTTTGTTATCAAAGAGAACGAACAGTGGTATTCTTTGTAGTGTCAGATCAGAACACATATATATATAAAATAAATGCATGAGGAGATGGGAATTTCCAGACATCATTTCCAGATCTGTTATAGTACATATTAGAATGATCACAAGTTTCAAAATGTATGGAAGAATGACGAAATAAATAAAAAACACGAAAAAGTGTTTCGTGGTCCCTTTCTCTCCTATCTACACCAATGAAATCACTTTCTTTTGATACAAAGTTCTCAACCGGAAAATCTCCTCTTCTCCAAGACACACCCGACGACGGCGAATTTCTTCTGACTTCCGGACGGCGGCACCAAGGAGAAAAATTTAAAGAAAAAAGAAGGAAAGAGGGGGGTATATATGGATATATAGCCAGCAAATCTCTCAGAGTGTGAAAAATTGGCAGAATAGAATTTCTCAAGAAAACGACGGGAGGGAAGAAAAAAAATGAAAGATTGCTATGGTTACCGTTGTTCAGTATTTCCTAGAGAACGTGTGTGAGAAGAAAGCGTGGGGAATGACAAATACGAAAATTGGATTTTTTCCTGGACCCAGACTCAACGGGAAATTATTGAAGTTAGGGATATCTTGGAAGAGGATGGAGGGAGAGGGATAGGTAGAGGTTACCAATTAAAATTCAGGAATCTTGGAGCTAGGACTCTAGAACTGTTTGGATAACCAAGCTTTTTTTTGGTATAACTTGGCACAACATTGGAGAAAAGAAAACCGTGGTTTTTCTGAACGATTTCTGCTACTAGTTGGATATAGAGAAATATATCTGAACAATTCATTTTATGGGATAAGTTTGGTTTATATGTATTTCAGGAATCAAGATACGTAGGACAAATCGGTTGGCATTAAAATTAGATCGGTAATAAACAAATTATAATGAACTGTATATTAGCATTATTATAATTTTTAGATGTTGAACTAAATACCAATAAGTATCCAACAGTTATATTTGTCGTGTCTATTTCTATTTCTTCCGCTTCTAACGATCTCATGAGCTACATCCCTCGCGTGTCAAAAACACGGCGATATCAAAAATAAACACACACACATGTAAATTTGTTACATAGGAAATTGCGGCAAAATGGAGGGGATTAGGAAGAAAGAAAAATGACAAGATGGATAAGACGATGAAGAGAGAGAACAATGTTTGTTCAGAGCCAATTGGATGCGATTGGAAGCGAGAGAGACGACTTGTGATATTTATCGGAAGAGAGAAAGAGAGGAAGATTGGGAGAAAGGAGTAGTCAACTGATTAATGATCGACACGGAATATATATATGATGGAACCAATGAGATGGGAACATATTGTGTTTACAAGTAATTGATAAGTTAGAACAAAGTATTGGGAGCCTAGGACACTGTGATAGCTTGCTTTTTCAAAGCGCGTATCAACAAAAAGTGAAATATTCGAAATTCAGTCAAATTCTGAAATGGTGCTAATTTTAATTCATAAGTCTCGAGATTTTCAGAAAGTTTGGACAAGCTCACTTGAAGCCAAGGATAAAACAAATTCGATTTCAACATTTTAAAGCACGGATGAATAGATTGAGCAGGTGAAAAACTGGAATATCCCCAAAAACAGTTGCTTCTGACCTTTTAAAGCTAGTTCTTCCAAAAAGATACAAATTCAAAACAGAAAGTCAGAAAAACAGAGAATCAGTTCGTCGCCGAAGAAAAAAAAGAATAGGTCAGGATTTTTGTGGTCGTCGTCAATTCGAAATAAGTAGAATGCAAAATATAAATCGAGCTCTCTGTTTCTCTCTGTGTGGGTGTGCGAAAAAAGTGTGGTAAAACGAGCAAATCGTCGCCTTAGGGGTAGAAGACTCCTGACACACAGCCACAACTTAGCGCCTCCTCTTAACTTTTCCACTCACGACGACAACGTCTTCTGAAGTCACTTCAGAAGACGATGGAGAGGCGTACGTCTTCTTTTCTTCTACTCCTGAAAATACGAAGACATCTCTCTCTCTCTCTCTCTCTCTCTCTCTCTCTCTCTCTCTCTCCCTCTCTCTCTCTCTCTCTTCAAGTCGGTGTTAATCGAGTTGGAGGCTGCTTGTGTGCAAAAGAGGAGAGCCAGAAAAAAATAGAAGAAGAAAAACGGGAAGAAGGGTAGAAAGGGATGGCTAAAGAAACCGGGGGACCACTAAAGACTAAAAACATTCAGCAATTTGGAGAGATGCAGACATTTCTCTGGGCCTTGTGTCCAGCAATCGATGGGAGACAGCGGGCACTCACGTGCTCTCTCGATTTGCTAGACTATTTTCGATTCGTCCCTTCACTTTCAGATTTTCTGGCACACTCTCACTCTACTTCATCCTGAAAAAAGTATTTGGCCGTCCTGGTGCTGGGGGCTGCTGTGCGGAAAGAGAAATTGAACCGAATCAAAAAATCAGAACCGTGCAATAAGCATTGAAAGAGGGAAGTCGTAGACTGTGACATATTCTATGTCTGGATGAGCACGAATGCTTTTTTTCTTCTGGAAATCCCCAAAAAGACGTTTTAGATATTTGGAGATGCGTCTTTTCGGATTGAAACATCTTACTATAAGAGTTTAGAAAAATAATTAGGATTGCACAAGGAAACGTTTGAAAATGGGTTTCAAGTAACTGTTAATTGCAAAAGTCTCTTGATGAAAATCTCAAAAAATAACTACACATTGAAAAAAACACATGTCTCATCCTATTTGTAAGTCAAGCGCAAAACATTTCCATTTTCTAAAAAACTTGTTTCTCTTTGTTCTACTTTTTAATGTTCCTGCGGACTACCTAGAAATTTTTGACTGTGCTAAAATTCATTCACAGAGCTCCAATTTTTAAAAGGTGCTCCCTCTCTGCTCTAAACCGAAACATTTATATCCAAAAGCAGCAGAAGGACCAAAAAAGGAAAAAAGAAAACCTTCGGACTACGTAGTGCTTGGTGGAAGAGAAATTCGAGATTCCTTTTGCTCCCCCATTTTTTCTCTTTTTTCATACATAGGGACATTTTGAAAGATGCAGGAAACAAGAAAGGAGGAAATAATGAAAGATTTTTTCTATACATACAAAACTAAGGGATTTCACTTTCAGAATATTTCAGTTAAAAAGTTTGAAGGCCTGGTACAAAAGAGATGCCTATAGATAAGTGAAAATTACGGAAAACGTAAAAATGGAGAAAAAGAAAAGGAGGTAAAAGAAAAATGAGAAGAGGAACATAATTGGGAAAATTTAGAAAAAAAAGAAGAGGAGGAGGAGGAGGAAAGAAATATATTTTGTTTTTCACCAGAGATGCATGTCTATTTTGGGTAGACAGTCAGTGATTATGAGGAGAGAAGAAGAAGAAAAAGAGCCCAAAAATCTTTTAAAGTCAAAGTTTTAGAAGTTGTTCATGATAATTTCAGTTGAGAAATAAAAAAAGTGTTTTGCCGATGCCTGGCAAAATCACATAAAAATATCCACCTTTTTGAGCTAATTTTTTTTCTGGCTCCCATGCAAGGTATCAAAAATTTGTCAATTGATAACTTCTTTGTGATATTATGGTAAGCAATTTATCAGTTGACTACTTTTTCACTTACTTTTTACTTTTTATATATTTGGCAGGAACCGAGATAAATTAGCTCAAGGTCGAAAAATAGCGGCCCCTTTTTTACAGGTTTTACGGTATATCAAAAACTCTTCACAGTTTGAAAAAATCTTATGCTCACAAGAAATGAGTAGAAACAAATCAAAATAAAAGTAAAAAGAGTAGATTTCTCTTTCCTTTCCTATGTTCTTCTTTTCCGTTTTCCTTGAAATATTCACAAGTTTGGGGCGACAGGCCGAAAGTGTGCCAGTAGGAATGACCGATATAGTACAGAGAGTCATAAGAGAACCAGAGAAAATAGAAAAGGAAAGCGAGGGACGTAATTGCAAGTGGCACTAACACATGGATCTGAAGGGGAGGAAGGAGCACATGCAAACACATACACACTTACACTTTTCCTCTCTTTTTCCATACAACTTTGACACCTTCTGGGTCTTCTGAAAAACTCTATCTGAAATTTCTTTACGTTTTCACAAAAGTTTTTATTTCTGGAAACAAAAGGAGAGGAAGGGAACAAGAAGAATATTTTTTATAATTGCTTATTACGGAAAAGTGCAGTTATATAGATTCCGAGAAAGAAGAGCTACATATGTAATCATCAAAGATCTGAATAGATATTAATAGAAGAGAAAACAAATCTACAGTATCCTATTCTACAAATTAAGACTGTTTTGTATTTTTGTAAAAAGGGAACAATGAAAATAACAGAAGAAAATATATATAATTGTACGAGAACAAAAAATGAAAAAACAAGAGGGAATACGAAATTGGAGACAAAAAAGTAATAATAACATCTGACTGAGAGAAAGATGTCTAATTGATCACAAGGGATTCTAAATATATATAAATGGCTGTGCTTATGACGTTTCAGTATTTAATTTAGGCTTGAAACTTTGGTCAATGCTTCGCGAACTTTCAGGAAAAAGTCATTGGAGAATAAATAAGTATCTTCTGAAACCGTACGGCTTTGAAAATAACACTTCCGTAAAACCTGTAATATAAGCGCCCCAACTGTTAAGTTTAAGCTTTTTGGCCCTCATACAAGATATTAAAAAAAACAGGCCAAGTGATACAATTTTTGTGATGTTATGATGACCAATGTATCAGTTGACCACATTTTCCTATCTTAGACAGGAACCGAGACAACTTGGCTCAAAAATTAGCGGTCCCTTCTAATAGGGTTTTACGGCACATCTTAAGACAGTCAACATCGACGCTCTGATTTTGGAAGTTTGGGAGAAAAACAAAACTGAAAACCAAAACCGCAAGAAACAAAAGAGAGCCGACTCTTTCTTCTCACACATTTCATATTTTTCACGATGATTTTTATATGAAAAGGCGGTTCGTTTTTATGATGTGAAACATGAAAAGAAAATGTTCCGTTTCTTTTTTGTTTCAGTTTTTTTTCTGTCAGGGAAAAAAGACAGAGGGAGTTACAAATGTATGTTATTACGAAAATGGAGTGAAAAAAAACAATGGAAAGATAAATGGGAGATTGGAAAAAAGGTAGATCAAATGAAATATAATAGAGTTTATATTAAAATGAACGCACTGAAGACAATTTATTTGGTAATCAGCCCGCTGGCGCGAACTGTGTGCATGCATAGCCGTGGTGCGGACAGTCACGGAATCAGTTTTGGCGCCAGCGAAACTCTCATTTAAAAATCCATAACCGGACAGCCTGACATGAGGACCAACAGACGTGTCTAGTGTTTTGTATATAAGGAAGATTGTCCAATGTCGAATTTTCCTCCCAATTACAAACTTCATACCAATCTTTGGAATTTTCAGATATTTGTTCCAATGATCTTCAAAAATTCAATTTGCATTGAGAACCGCCAGGATTTCTTTTTTTTTCATTTATTTTTTTTTCAATACCAGGAAATTCAATTTAAGCTTTTTTCATTTTCTTTCTTCCGTTTTCTTCTAGAATAGAAACTTCCGCTTGATTTGCTACTAATTGTTTTCAGCGATTATATGAAACTTTCTTTGATTTTTCGACAGTTTTCAGAAATAGGCCAAAAGTAGGTACAATTTAACCTTATAAAAAAATTACTTAGGGATCTAGAAAAACTGAAAATCTAATATTTTACTGAATTGCTCTACTTCTTCGGCGAATTAACTTTTCTGTCTTCTTCCTCACTCAGTCAACTGAATTTAATTTTTTCGAGTTTAATTTGATCATCTGTTTAAACTAGACTACCCGGTTTCTCCAAAAAATTCTGTGAAAACCTATGAGCCATCTTGATTTTTTTCTCTGTCATTTCTTGACAAATTAGCCCTCTTTGGTTTTATTTTTATCCTCTCATTTACCCCTTCGTCATGCTTTTCTTCTTACTCATCCATTTATTTTTCTCGAGAGTCATTTTTGCTAACCTATATTTTTCACGCATTTTTTCTCTTTCTGCGAAAAAAATCCTAAAATGTGTTGCAAAGTTTTTGAGGTGTTTTTGAGCACTTTCAGAGTTCAATAATAAAATGGAACATCACTATTTTTATTCGAATAATCTGTCCTAACAGGAAGTAAAAAAAACTGCTGTTGGGGGTCAGTGACACAACCATAGAATATTTTTGGTTTCAGTAACCATTTCCTCATGTTTCATATGACTGATAACTTTGCTGACTACAGTTTTTTCAGAAACGTTATTCGGAAAGGTTATTTTAGTTAGAAATGGTCAATCTTGATTATTTAAAAGTCTCTGACTTGCTGGAAAAAATTCTCATGTGAAAGAGACCAAACTTTAACTTTTTCGAAAACAGAAGAACCGCCAATTAGTGGGAATAGTCAAAAATGAGAGTTTCGGGTTCTCTAATTTCATTCAGATCGATTCTTGACTTCAAATTTATTATCATTAACACCTATCAATTGCTCTGACCCTTATCCATCTACACTTTCTCCCCTATTACGATTTCGATAGCCACTCTCTGTCTCTCTTCCACTTTCACCCTCCATTAATTCTTGTCGGACACCACCGCCAGGAAAACGGAAAACGGCTAGTACTAAGTAAACACATGGATCCACCTCCCCGGACAGTTTCGAGTGCGAGGGGCGCTCGCCGGAAAGGTCGCGGCGCCCCGCCCCACGCGGAACAAAATGTGGGCGGAGCTAATGTAGAGAATGCGGGAAGAACAGAAACAGTAAAACACGAACACATACACTTTTCTGGTTTTCCGTGATCCTTGTAGTGATCCTTGTATTATTACTTTTAGCTTCTAGAATTTATTCAGATCCTCATATATTTTTTTCTAAATAGTATGCTCCAAATCCAAGGACAAAGGGCACCAGAACCATTGCTACTCGTTCTTGCTGATAATTTAAACATTTTGAACTCGGATAGTAGTAAAAACAACAATAACAATGATTGCGATGTTAATAGTAGGGAAAACAACGATGAAGATGAAGAAGATGTGGCAGGGAATACTGTAAGTTTGTCAGTTTATCTGCTGGTCGAAATTTCTATGGTTCTGCAGGACGTCGAAATGAAAATCGAAGAAGGGGTGGGCAAATGGCCCCGTATCGAACGTCCCACTCCTAAATATGCGGACGGTCGGAGGATTTCGGCTCCAGCAGTTCTAGCACACGGTCTTTTTGAAATTGTAAGTTCCCCCGAAAGTGTAGTTTACTGTCTTTTGCAACGTCATCTCGACCTTAGGACTCTGTGACTCTGCTCCTTATCAGTTAGCAGATCAGTACGGAAAAAAGAAAAACGGGGTATGAAAGGGCGGAAAAGGGTGGACTTCCTGATTTTCGTCTTCCTGAAATAATTGCCATTCAATAAAAAAGTTAAACAATCTAAAAAATGATATCTACTCTTGTTCACATTCCTATCGTTCATCAGCCTCAACAAATTCAGCCAACGTCCTGTTCCGTCCAGATTACTGTACTACAGCAACTTTTGGATCGAAGTTCCAACCTGAGTCTAGAGCCGACGAACAGTCCGGATTCTGGAGTTGGTGAGCTTTTTTTTTTGAAATTTTATGGGGATTTTTTGAGAAATTGGGATGTTTATAAACTTCAAACTCGTGTTGGATAGAGCTCCATTTAAAAATTTCCCACTTATTGGTACCACCAATTACTGAAAAATGAGATTCTTAGAATTTAAGATTCCTGAATATGACTGGAAAATGGAGACAAGGTTCTCTCCGTGTCATATCTTTCCAGGAGCAGTTTGTAACAAAAGCTTTCAACTCCAAAAACAAAATTATTTTTGAAATTTTCATATTCTTAAATTTCTTAGGAACTTTGTACACAGAACATACCATAATCCCAATCTTCAAATTGGACTTCAACCCGAAAAGCTCGACTTTACCAAAAGTCCAAAGGTCTCCTCCACTCTCTTATCACTGAAAAACCAGTAATGATCTGGTTTCCGTTTCCCGTATTATGAAAAAAGTTTATACATAGAAGTTTATTATAAATCTTAATTTATCAAAGTCTTTAGGAAACGATTCGACACCGGAGACATCACCATCCAGCTCAACTCGTCACGCTTTTGCTCCTCCTCCAATTCGACCTACAGTAATCTCATCAGCTATAGTACCCCCAGCAGGACAGCTCACGTGGCAACCATCCACGATATGGCCATGGATGCAACATTCCAATACGGCAGGTGAGTCAGTTATCGGGTTTCCTAAATCACTTTAACTTGAATAATCTAAAAGTATTCTGTACATATCCATCAGTATTCTGTACATTCCCACTTCGTAGTCCACTTTGAACAATAGTGAATACTGGATAACTTTTCAAAGAAAAAACGTATTTGCTAGAGTTTTTTTTGCTAAGCTTAATTGCCCTAAATAGAGTAACAATTAGTTTCTGTATTCTAGTGTGAGGGAATTTCGGAGTCTCTCTTGCGCAACGCATATTTACTCAATCGGATTGTTTATTTTAGTGTTCGCTTTTTCCTGCCTCCCCCAATCCAATTTTTCCATTTCCATGTACTAGTACAGTATATTAATAGTTCAACAATGTAATGATAAGTCTGGAGTTTGATGATAAAAATTATAAAAGTGGTTTTGAAGTGATCGTATGGAGGAGCAGGAAAAACGAAAAGGGAGAGTAGGGAAAAACGTGATAAGGACAAATAGGGGAAGTATTGGAAATATGGAGTTTGAACAGGAATTTTTTTGAGGAGTTAAAGCAAAAGAGGGAACAAAAGTACTAGAGATAGTACAGAAACACCGAAATGTACATGTGCTTTAAATTGCTCCAAATGTTCAACCATCTCTTTCTTGATCATTGACAGTTTGATGAGCCAGCCTTTTTTTTGAGTGCTTAAACTTGCTAGTATCAGAATCTACAACTCCATGATTTCTATTTTACCGCGAAGCCTGTATTAAAAGGGCCTGCCTTTCAATTGCTCCAAGGTACCTCCGGTAGGCTATTTTATTTTTCCAAGCCACTCTGGGGGCCTTTCTATTAGAGGGAGCCTTCTATTGAAGAAGCCCTTCTAATACGGGGTTCCCTGTATATTCAGGAAATATCAAATGCTTTTTCTTTTTTGCTAAAAAACAAACTTTTGACCACTTGCTCTCCTTCCCCCTCTCTTCCTTTCCGTTTCCTTGGCGAGTGTTTCTGGTGGTGCAAACAAAACTAGCGGGGTACATGACAGTTCACGCATCCTCTTCCTCCCCCTCTCTCTCTCTCTCTTAACAAAGAAAATTCACCCAGAACTGAAACGTTTTCAAAATGCAAACAACGTGATGAACCTCGGAGACGCGGGCGCTCTGTGCGCACGGTGCGTGTGCGGAAGAGGACGCGGAAAATTTTGGTGGTGACCGAGAGAGGCGCGCAGTTTTGTTTGGGCAAACACACGACGGGGGTCACGCAGATACGAAATATGAGATATGAACGCACTCTGGGTGCTCTGCTTGGGGAAGGTGTGCAAAAAACTGGTGCCAGGCGCCTGGAACCATGTGGATGATTCAAGACTATTTTAATACATCTATACCAGCAAGTTGGTGTCTATATCCTTCTCGCCAACTTCGAAGTTGCCTGAAGGATCCCAGTTGTCTGGTTTGAACCATTCCAGAAATAGGGTTTACAACGTTGTCTGAAGTTCGAAATTTCCTTCTCGATTCATTTTTACAACCCCAGCTAACCACTCTATGACACCTACTACACCCTAGAAGTGGTGCCAATTATTTGACAATCAAGAGAAAAAAAAAACACGAGGAAATACGGATGCGTCGTCTTTAGCACTACATCCTTAGATTCCCGAGAGATCACACGACGCAGACACTGCTTATTAGCCGTAAGAAGCTCTGGTCACTTTGCGGAGAAAGCGAAGCTTTGACGCTTCGACGCTTTCTTTGAAACGATTTGTTGGGTTGGGGGAGATTCCGGGAGAGGGAGAGAGAGAGGACAAGAAACTAGTAAAGAAAGATCAGAAGAGGCAACTGGATGGATTATGAATTGGTGTGGTAGGGATTGAGAAGAGAGGGGGGGGGGGATCAGGAGGACATGAAAAGTCATATGTTACATTACAATATTTTTGAGGGGAAGGGAAGAAGTCAAAAGCAGTTTCAAAAACTTTAAAAGATCAAATCTTTTCAATATTTCCGACTTTTGGGATTCCTAATGAATCTGAAAAAAGTCACTTTCTCCAATTTCTGTTGAATTTTTCAACCCACAAAATATTCGAGTCTTTCTGAAAAAAAGTTTTCTGAATACTATTCTTACTGAGCTCAGCAATGAATGATGGTACGTTCCGATTCTGTTAAAAATAAATAATTTTGGGGTCCAGCTATTCAATTTGCCAAAACTCGCTAAAAATATTGAACCAGAAGAAAGCTTCATTCCTGAAATTGGCAGTGGACCAGTTTTTTGAAAATTTTCTTTCTACACAGCTCTTCTTCCATGGCTTTCAGTCATACATCAATTTCTCTATCAGCTATTTTTTGTCTGCCCTTCTACCGGTTCACACTTTCGCCGTTCCTTTCGATTTCTGATCCAGTGAGAGGAGATTCTCGGCAAAACGGAAGCAGTAAAAGTGGTTTTAGCGAAGTCCATCCCCTCATCCAGTCGCACTTTTTCCCTCCTCCAGAATGTGTTCTCGTGGAGACAAGTGTATGTGTGTGTGCGTGTGGCGCCCGTGATGAAAACTGGCGGATCCTCTGAGGATCAGTGAAAGGAGTGGGCGAAAGTTATATGGCCGAGCGCCCGGGAGAGGCTTGTATTATTATATGTTGATTGTTATTGGTGTTATGTTCCGTATACGGAACATTACATGGCGAACACTCCAGACACATATATCCTTATACTTCTAGGAATGTCCGTATGGGGATGAAGCCTTGATTGTTCTCGCTGAAAGATTCAATTTCAAATTTTAGAACTGATACAAGAAAATGAAAAATAAGGCACGTATTAATTTCAGATGCCACCCAACGCTGGCTCCAATCTGCTCTTCTCTGCCCAACGACATCATCTTCCCATCCGAATCTTCTCACAATTCCACAACTACCACCTCCACCTGCACCTACAGCAGTCCCAGCTCCTCCACCACAAACTCTTCTTACTGCTGCTCCATTTATCAGTTCTACAGTGTTCACTCCAACTTGCGGCGATCTTCTTACAACGTGTGCTCCAACGAATCCGTCTCTTCTGCATCCATATCTTCTGGAACCTCGTCGCTTCTCGGAGCCCAATCCCACACTTTCAACTCATCTGGCTCAGCGGAATAGCAATACAGGAAAAAAGCAGAAGGAGGGACAGGTGACCTACTTATGGGAGTTTCTGCTCCGTCTACTCCAAGATGATCAATACTCGCCAAAGTTCATCAAATGGATAGACCAACAGAAGGGAGTGTTCAAGTTGGTGGATTCGAAAGCAGTTAGCAGGCTATGGGGAATGCATAAGAATAAGCCAGGGATGAATTATGAAACAATGGGCAGAGCATTGAGATACTACTATCAACGAGGTATTCTTCAGAAAGTCGATGGGCAAAGATTAGTCTATCGGTTTGTCCATTTGCCGAGTGATATTGCTAGTGTGAGTTTAAAAAAGTGTCTAGTGGTATAATTAAATGTTTTATGTACTTTTTTCAGGAATGCGACTCTGCGTGTGAAAGTGCTGACTCATGCCAAAGTGAATCTCCGAAAATCAGCCCAGTTCTGAACTCTCCAATCATTAAAATCGAAGCGTCTGATGAAGCTTGACTCAGTGTAAATAACTTTTCTTCGTCGTACAAAACTTTTTGAATCTGATACTAATAATAATAATTTATTTTCTCTGCTTTAATTGTCTCCATCCGATTTTCCATAATTGTTTCCTTTCTTTCCAATACTTTCTCTCTTTCTAACACTGCCTATCCTAAAATGTTTCCTTTATATATTTTCTTCCGAATACGGAGTTTTCCAAAAAAGCAACTTAGTTTTGTAATTAATGATCTATAATTAATTGTTTAATTATCTCTAATAAATAAAATCAATTTAATAAATTAATAATAATACCTGAAAAGTTTCAAGAAAAACAGTTATCCTGGCATTGTGTACACATTACACTGTTGCACCTCAAGACGCAGGAGCAGAAATAGAGAGACTACATGAATCAGAGAGACGGAGAGAAACAGAGGAATACTCCCGCGATTGCTTTTGAAGCAAACAACTTTTGCAGTTTCTATTATTGATTAATTTTACTAAATATTAGTACTCGTCTAGAATTATGTAATTTATTCATGAAGAAAAACAATGGGAAACTATAAATCCAGACCATTAACTTCCTGTTCAGGTATTTTTCAAGTTTTTTGTGTGACTCAAAATTTCGTAAGAATCAACAATGATATTTCTAAAATTTATTTTTGCAGACGAACTCAAAAAGAAAATCTCCGAGGGTTACTCAGTGGTCAGAAGTCGTCTCAGTGATGACGTCAGATCCAGATCAAATTTGGGATGGATAGATGTACAAATCGCGGCCTTGTGGGTTTTTTTTGGATTGAACGGAAGAAAAGTGGAACACCTATAGTCCAAATAAAATATAACTTTCAGTGAAAAATCGCTAGAAGAATTCCAACAACTTGTCAACACTGAAAACGCCGACTCAAAATCCGCCCAACATCTGAATTTATATCACATCATTTGTGCTGGTCACGCCGATTCTCAACCTGAAAAACTGCTACACCTTATCCAACTCCTACCAACGGACTCCTCGAAATTCTTGATATCCTCCCAATCGGCAAATGGTTTTACCCCTTTACACATTGCTATCTATCGAGGGGATCCAGCGATTCTGAAAGCGTTAATATCATCAGAATTAGTAGATTTAGATCAATCAGGACGTCATCTGTTGCCCCCACTTCATTTGGCTGCCATGATTGGTGATTCAGAAATGTTGACGGTGCTGTTGGCGGCTGGAGCAAATATTCATGTTGTTGATTTTGTACATTTCACTGCTCTTCATTGTGCAACCTATTTTGGTCAGGAAAGTGTAAGTAGTAGTCTTAAAAGCTTCGGCAATTCGTGTACTTCTGGTTCAGGCCGTTCGAACTCTTTTAGCGGCTAATGCCAATGCAAATCTCGGCGGAGCAGTTAATGATAGACCAATCCATCTGGCAGCTGCTAAAGGATTATCAGTTATCACAAAATTAATGTTAGAAGCTCAAGCGGATCGTGAGTTTCAACTTCAATATAGAGATTTCTGAACCTACATTTTAGCTCTGCTAGCTGACGACGAAGGTAATCAAGCTCTGCATTACGCTGCTAAATCTGGAAGCCTTACTATTCTATCAATGCTAATCAGACATGTAAAAGGGATCAACGATCGAATATGTTCTAGGAATCTTTACGGAGACACTGCACTTCATTTATCATGTTACAATGGACGTTTGGATATTGTGAAAGCTATTTTAGAATGCTCCCCAACTAACATTGTGAATATGGAGAATGTTTTTTCGGAGACCCCATTACATGCAGCATGTACCGGAGGTAAATCATTGGAGCTTGTTTCCTTCCTAATGAAGTATCCCGGAGTAGACCCCAACTATCAAGGACAGGATGGACATACTGGTAAGAAAATAAAATTTTTAGAATTTCAAACAATGCATATTTTCAGCTTTGCATTCTGCTTGCTATCATGGGCACTTGAGAATAGTACAATATCTTTTGGAAAATGGAGCAGATCAGTCATTAGCTTCAAGAGCATATGAAGGAGGATCATTGAGGCAACAGGCGGGGACAGGTTTTCGTTTATAAGTAACATCAGGTAAATCTAGAAATGTTCCAGGATCCACGCGTCCTTCCAAAGTGGCTTCTGCCATAATGGCTCTCAATCGAAGTGACACCCCATCATCAAACGCTTCCTATAATTCTACAGTATCCCTAGACGATCAACAAACACCGGTTATCTGGGCATACGAAAGAGGCCATGATGCAATTGTAGCCCTTCTCAAACACTACGCATCCAGGACTGTTGAAGGAGACGTGTGCAGTGAATACAGCTCGGGGGAGTCTTCATACACTCCTCTACCAAGTCCTATGGGTCGTTTGACAAGTCTAACTAGAGATAAGGCAGAACTACTGCAACTGAGATCTGCCCTACCTGCACCGTTTCATTTGTGTTTGGCTGAAATAGAGTTCCAGGTATTTTGTAGGTTTGATTCACAGACTTTTAACTTTTTTAGGAATCTATCGGAAGTGGGTCGTTCGGAAAAGTTTACAAAGGAACCTATCGTGGAAAGCTGGTGGCCGTGAAGCGCTATAGAGCAATGGCGTTCGGTTGTAAATCTGAAACCGATATGTTGTGTCGTGAAGTTTCGATCCTTTCCAGATTAGCGCATCCTAATGTGATAGCGTTTGTAGGCACATCGTTGGATGACCCAAGTGTGAGTTTTTAAACTAGCTATGTTTACTGTCCGGATTGGCTATTTATATAACAACTAACGAGAATCAAAAATATATCTTACAGCAATTTGCAATTATTACCGAATTTGTGGAAAATGGATCCCTCTTCCGACTTCTGCATGAGGAAAAGCGGTGATTTAAAATTATGAAACTTTTAATTTATTTCAAATTTTCAGAGTCTTGGACCCAGCTTTCCGACTGCGGATATCACTTGATGTAGCTCGAGGAATGCGATACCTACACGAAAGTGCAGCAAAACCAGTTATTCATAGGTGAAAATTGCATTAATTAGAACGTTGGTATCTCTTACCATAACTTTGCAGAGATCTCAACAGTCATAATATTCTAATTCACTCTAATGGGAGGAGCGTAGTTGCAGATTTTGGAGAGAGTCGGTTTGTTTGTCAGCGTGAGGACGAGAATTTGACCAAGCAACCAGGGGTAAGCAGTATAGTAGTTCACTATTTATCATACTTCCCAAATTACAGAATCTCCGATGGATGGCTCCTGAAGTTTTTTCACAGTCGGGAAAGTACGACAGGAAAGTGGATGTATTCAGTTTTGCTTTGGTACTTTGGGAAATTCACACAGCAGAACTCCCATTTTCCCATCTGAAACCTGCGGCTGCAGCTGCCGAGATGACCTACAAACGGGGGAGACCTACGTTACCCAATCAGCCGACAGTTCAATTCCCAGCACATATTTTAAGCTTGATCCCTCAAGCGTGGCATCCCGAATATCAAATGAGACCTGATTTTGTAGAGGTAATTTTTTTTTCTTGATTTTCCGATTGAGGTATGTTCTTTCAAGCTCGAAATGCTTTCAGATCGTTCCCTTACTAGAACCTCATGTAGAATCGACACATACGGATATGAATGCCCCATCTACCGTATCCCAATTAAAATCACAATGGGAGCAATTGAGTGTGGCTCCTCCCCCTACTTCCAAATTCCCACCAATTTTGTCAGCGTTACACGGAATCGCAGCGACTGGTACTGTAGAAGAATTGAGACAACGGATTGATAATAATGGTTATGTTATTAATAAATGATTTTTTTTCTCTTTGTGCTGAAAGTCAATGTGGAAACTTAATGTTTGTGAAACTGGGTTATAAGATGTGAGATTTTTCAAAAAAGACAAGTTTAACATTTTGGAGTTATATTCTTTCTCTCGTGTCATTCTTTTCAATACCATGAACAGAAAACATACAAATCTTCTGTTCTACATTTGCCTTTCATCTCTAGCTATTTTCATTTACTATAACGAAATTCTTACATCTCCAATCATTGATCAAGAGGTTCAGACCATTTTAGAACCTTCCATTTCATAATTTAGTTTCCAGGTTTTTTATTTATCCTGTGATAGCTTACTGGATTATCTGAAATACCCGGCTCCAGTTTTACTGATTGATCATGAGATTTTGGAGCAAATTGATAGAAGTCATTGTCATTTACAAAACGATAAACCGGTAAAAGTGAGTTTTGTGGTAGTTACGATGGTTTTCGTAAAATGATTTCAGATCGGAATAGATGTTTCATACGAACCACGATTAAGTGATCACAGATTTCATTTGGCTTATTTCAAAAATTCTAGTAGTGCTGATTTTTTGAATTTTGGAATTCACCACAAGAAAAAACTGATTCCGAAGTGAGTTTTTTTCCCAGATACATATATATCGAATAGCTCAAAATTTTCAGAAACTACCCTTCTCGAGTTCTGGGTAATATTCAAGTCCCCACCGATATTCAAAAATTTTTAGGTTTTTGGCAGCGCTCCAGTTTCATAGCATGTTCGAATCCAAACAACCAAAAGGTTTTCAAACGTTCCATGTGAATTTTAAATTGTAAAAACTTGTAGAACATTTCCGAAACAGCTGTTACTGCACTAGCCTCGATGAGAGAAGAACTAATCAATCATGGAATCTTCCCATTTTTAACTGGAACTACTCTTCTGGAATGGTACAAAGAATGTACTATTCCAGCGGGAAAATTGAATCTGGCAGTGATGGCTACAGAATTTTCCAGAAATGTGTTGACTGAACTAGAAAGTGGAATCAACGGTTGGAAAGTTGTCGGCACAACTGGAAATGTGAGAGCCCTAAACTCTGAAATGTGTTTTTTGAATTACCTGTTTCAGATAGAGAGGTCTCTGAAGATAACTTTATCCCAAAATCCCAATACTTTGATAGAAATCTCTCTGATGTATAAGGATGTTACAGAAGACAAGGAAGTTATACATTATACGGGTCTGCATTGTGGTTGTTGACATTTCTAGATTTTGAGTTTCAGGCAACAAAAATTTTGTATTCTCCAATTACGACCCTTGGTGCTCTACCAGCATCCATGGACATATATTTTGGATTACATGTACTCCGGAGACTCGTTTGGCGGTGAGAATCAAATTGGAAGGAAGATTAAGAAAACAATTTTCAGGAAGAATTTGGGGAGGATTGGAAGACGCACACTCTATAATTATTCTTCGAATTTCTACCAAACAATTATCTGACAAAATTTTATGAGCGGCTGAATAAAATTGACAAATTTTTGTACCTTCCACAGATAACGCAAAACACCAGAAGAAATTCTCGTATCTCTTATCAAATCCTTTTTCCGAATGAAGAGAAAAACTGATAACCAAAAGCCTGCCGATTTCTTCAAATCCCCTTATATACGAAATCACTGGATAGAGGATGATCATTACGACATCTCTTTTTCGTGATCTGTTTTTAGTGGTAGATATTTTCATCGGCATTTGTAGCTCCCTTTTCTTTCCATTTGGCTGTTTTTCAAATTTATATCTTCAATTTTTCAGCTCCTGTTATCTGAATCCTACTGTAACTACCTCTTTCCCCATTCCAATCAACACGCCATAATCTATAGATAGCACTTTTCCATTCAGTCTAATTAGTCAATGTGACAACATCATCTATCTTTTATTTTGTTTCTTTTTTCTCCCATTCTGTTTCATTTGTGTTGTAATGGGAGTCATAAATGCCCTTCTTTCTTTTGTTTATGAAAGACCAACCAGTCGACAAGAGAGAGATGGGAACGATTGAGAGGAAGTCTGGAAGAGGAGGGAAGTAACAGATATATTATAAACAAAATCATTTAGTCCTTCATTCTCTCACTTCACCTCTTCCAAACTTTTTTGTTTCATATGTTGCAGTTCGATCAACTTTGAATTTGATCTTTGGCCTGAAAAATCGTATTAAGCATTTTTAAACTTTTCCAAAAAAAAGCCAATCCGAAAAGGTATACTTGATTCTCGGCCATTCTGACGATTCTCAATCTAGGCATGTTTAAACCTTCCAAAACTTTTTAGCAGAGCTTCAGCCTGCTGAAAATGTTCAAAATGAAAGAAAATCAAATTAAAAATAGGTTTTGCATATCTTATGAACCTGTACTGTATATTATTCTTTCGGTGAACTGTGATAAATTACTTTATTCTGACAAGATGAGTAAAAGTATTGGTTTTGAGTAAGAATCTAAAAATCTAGATCTATAAAGATGTATGTTGGAGAGCCGCCGGAAGCCCGCCCGGGGAAGATTTACTTCACAATACCCAGGAATATTTCTTAAAGCTAAATTTGTTATAAATACCAGAACTATTCTCATAAAAGAACATCAAAAGTGTGAATATCCTATCCGTACCCTCTGACTTGCATCCATTGACGTCACAGAGCTCGCCGTGCAAGTGGGACCTCTCCTCATCTGATTCTTATAAATTTTCGAGTAGGGACCATCGATAAAAGATTCTTTCCTGGAAGAAAAATATCTTGTTTTTTCTATTTTTTTTCTTTTAGGCGTTTCTGCTTTTTTTTCGTCTTGTTGTTTTGGGAGTTTGAGATGGTGACCTCGAAATTTTCACTGATTTTTTTGGAACGCATGATTTTTGGTTCCAGTATCTAGGTTCTAAGTAAATTGTTACAAAAAATTAAGTTTGTATCCAGCGAGGCGTGAAAATAACAGAGCATTCGAAACAATTGTTTGGTTAGGATCCACTGCTATTATATGGTGAAAATTGAAAAAATAAAAGCTGAAAAAATATTTTTTAGCAAGTTACCTCTCTTTTCAGACCAGATGACCATGAACAATTTTTTGTTTTCCTTTTTAAGTTCCTTCTAAATTTTCTTGACAACAAAGAAAAACACAAATCAAGTCAACCATCTGTTTCTGCGCAAAATCTCTCATCTGCGTCTCTTTTAAGTTTTCTTAACTTTTTCGAAATGCTTCTAATTTCCTATCTCTCATAGTTTTTCCTTTTAACTAGAAAACCAATTTTCGGTGTGAAAATTTGTTCCTCTTATACTATTTTTTGACCTTCATAGCCACATTTTTTGGTTCCGGCTGTATTTTAATTGTCGTTATTAGACCAACACCTTAATGCCCAACGCTTTGAAACTGATTGTCTTGATCCATGGATATCAAGGCATTTTCTCACTTTTTTCTCCTCTACCCAAATTTTCTTGATTTCCAGAAATGCGTAAATATCTGGTTTACTTCTCGGTTCCATGCTTTTTCATATTCCCGATGCTTTTTGTATACCAAGCCAGTCTTTTTGGAAGTACGCAACAAGGATTATCTGATGAAAATGACTATCCAGTAGATGTGACGCACAGAACTCCTCAGAGAGTGATGGCTTTCATGAAGAGATCGGTTAGTGTTTGAAAAAAAAAAACAAGGTCAACTAAATAGTTTCAGCCAAAGTCTTGTGAATCTTGGATTTCCCAACTCAACACCTCTATTCCAGTCTTGCTAATTGACGTAGACCTTCTGAAGGCTCTCGAAAAAAACAACTGTGGTTCTGTGTCCCCTTTAAAGCCAATTACGGTAATAATACTTGTAAAATTGAAATTAACTTTTTGTTTTCCAGGTCGGTGTAGATGTGACACACCTATCTGCTAAGTGGCTTCTGACTGACCCCCGATTTGTGGTACTTTACTTCACTAATGAAACTGGAAAAGACTATTTGGATTTTAGATCGGACCCGAGAAAGATTATACCGAAGTAAGAGCTGATAAGAAAGTTTGAAATCAAGAAATTTTTTTTCAGAAAGTTCGAAACTCGGTGGGTTGGGAATGTTGAGATTCCTGTGAACATACCGAGGTTCTTAGGATTCTCCACACGTGGCAAATTTATAGATTGCATGAATTTGCATATACCGAGAACAGGGATGAAGGTATAACGGAGGGTCTTAATTTCAAGCTACGATGTATTTTCTCTATTTCTGATTTTCCAGGTACGAATGCCTGCAAAACCATCGTCTGCTGCTCTGGCTCATCTCCGAGATGAAATGATAGAACATGACATGTTTCCATTTTTGAATGGTGGCACTTTGTTGGGATGGTACCGAGAATGCTCCGTAATTCCTCACACTGGAGATATGGACCTTTCGGTTTTCGCGGAAAACTACAATCCAGCGTTTGTAGATAAAATGGAAAAAAATCAATCGGGATTTCGTATCAGCAGAAAATTTGGGATGGTGAGTCAAAGAAGTAATTTTTATTTCGAAACATAGAAGTTCAGCTAAATGACTCTTTTGAACTCACTCTTGCTCCCAGGGAAGGGTTTAAAGTATACATAGATATCTTTCTTATGTACCAAGGAGTGGATAATGGGACTGTGACCCATAATTGGGTCGGAGGACTTTCCCGTAAGTTTCTGGATGTTTTAACCCCCGAGGCTGCGATTTTTCAGCGGATGGTACGAAATACAAATACACCTATCCTGTTTATGATCCATGGTGTGCTGCAGATCTTCAAGGACACATTTTCTGGGTGACCTGTACACCAAATGAAAAAGTTGTGGTAAGATTATGAGTTGGGAATTAGCACTATCTTTGTTTGATGGTTTCTGAAATTTTGTTTCAGAAAGAATAAAATTATTTCAGAAAGAATATGGCGCGCTGTGGTACCTGGACCATCTGACCTCCAAGTACTCATGGAACTCTTCTGGAAAAAATGTGAAGAAGAATGGAAAATTCACGAAAGACCAGATGAAGGATGTCTACAAAGTTTTCAAAGGAAAAAAATAGACACAATTATTGATAATTTAGGAATTGCTTTAGACTTTGCTTTAGATTTTGTGTTAATTGTGTGTTCCGGTGTTGAAAAAACATTTTGCTATCCAATCTCCTTTAATGGGTTGTTAGAAAATTAATAAATTCTTCACAGAAATTCGAATTTTTTCTTATTTTTTAAAGGAATCCCGCAAAAATCATCTATTCTTATTTTGCATAAAAATGCCTTTAAAGGCTTTCTTTTCAGAAAGTGATCCTAAAAACAATGACGAATAAAAAGATGACAACAATAAGTCCTAAAAACTAAACGATTTTTTTCCAGATCTTCAGTTCTATAAAAGAAATGCATGACGTCAATGTATACAGAATTGTGATAATCATAGAAATCCAAAATCCACAATTATCCCATCAATCTTCTTGGAATTTTCCCTCAATTCCGTCTTTTCATGTTTTAAAACGATTTTCTTATTCGAAAATCGTCTGAAAAACGGAAAAGAACAATTTCCTATTTCGATTTAGCGGTCTTTCCTGTGATTTGTCTTTTTTCCCAAGGCCTCTATAAACACCCTAATGATTGATGAGAAGATTTTCGCTACGAAAATGGGCGTGGCCCACTTTACTCTTTTTCTTAGGCAAAAATATGGGTGGAGCTTAGCCTAAAGATTAAAAAGGTTCAGAAAATGTGTTCACTCGGAATTTATTTTGTTTTGGGTTAAGGTTCTTTAGAATTTTCTGTATCAAATCTAGAAGTGTATACCACCAAAAACTATAATGTCAAAAGCTTTGAATCGAGCTAAAAATTTTTTTGACAAGGCTTCTGAAATTTTTTATAACAAATTCTTAATTCGAGTAAAAATATAATTTTCTAGGACATGAAATTTTGATAGTTCTGTTTACGAAGTGCTGTAATTTGAGAAAAAAAAATGTCTAGTCCCGTTATGGTCTGGATCCCAAAAATAAAATAAAAAGACGTTTTGAGCGC
Source organism: Caenorhabditis briggsae (assembly GCF_000004555.2). NCBI lineage: Eukaryota > Metazoa > Nematoda > Chromadorea > Rhabditida > Rhabditidae > Caenorhabditis > Caenorhabditis briggsae. The sequence continues at coordinate 195,832 of NC_013490.2, forward strand.
TCTTTATAATATTTAACCCCTATTTTATACCGTAAAACCTGTAATATAAGGGACATCACACTCTCAATTTTGAGCTCAATTATCTAGGCTCCCCTCAAAGATATGGAAAAGTTGTCAACTAATTAAATGTTTGTCATAATATCATTAACATTTTATCAGTTAAAAACTTTTTGATATCTTCAACAGGAATCGAGATACATTGAGAAAAAGTTAAAAATCTTCTATTACAGGGCTTAAGGGTTTACGGTAAATTGGCTTATGAGATAAACACCATTTTGAATACTACTATTTTTCAGGTTTTCCATCTCCTGTTCTGAGAAGTTTTGATACATTTATAGTAATTTCGAATTTGACTTTTCTAATCCAAAACTCATTTTTCAAAATGCTGGCCAAAAGTGTAACTATCTCATAAATTTGATACCATAAAACCCCGTTTTCTTTATTTTCAGATCCTGAAAAATGATTCCAAGGTTTTTTAAACCATTTTTTAAATCCCATGAGCTTTCTTTTACTTGTTTTATTAATCCTCCCATTTCCGAAAAATGATGTCCTCCGAAAAGTGACGTTTTCTTCGTTGTGCGTTCAAATAGTTTGCAGCATGAATAATGTATTATTCGGAAGTTTGGACTACCTTTTTATTGAAAGTCGCCCATACATACCCACTTCCTATTTTCCAAAAAAGTATCTAATTTTTTCCAGGAAAAAATTATTCAAGTTTAAACTTTTTCATCCAGAAAAGGAACAAAAGAAAAAGGGGATAACAAACATAAAAATTCAATTATGCTGGTTTTGTTTTGCTACTTTTTTCATCCTGTTTTTTTCATACCGACGTTTTTTTTCATTTATCCGATGGCACGTCTTCTGGATGTGTCAAGTTAGGAACATCGTCTAGAAGAAACGTATTCTGAAAAAATAATGTTAGAGGATTCAGGAAGCAAATGGTAAAATTGTTTCCTATAATGTTTGGCGATTAGCTATTTACCGTAAAACCTGCGATAGAAGGGCCCCACACTGCCATTCCAAACTCAGTTACAATTCCTATGCAAGTTATCAAAAATGTGTCAACTGGTTTGTCGACAACTTTTTCATATCTTTGACAGGAATCGAGATATGTTCTTTCACAATTAAAAGTTAGAGGCCCTTCTAATACAGGTTTTACGGTATACTATTTAGATGCTATTATTGAGAATCTCGGACTACTCTGCACTTACCTAGTTATTCTCAATCTTTGCCTTTTTGTAAGCCTTCTTCTAACTCATTACAAATTCTGAATCTGTGTTTTTTGTTTTGAATGGGCACTTTTAGAATTCCCTCGAAAATCCAGAGATCCTTCTTGAGCCAACAAGATTATACTTCAAGATGAAACTTGTCGAGTATCAAAATTCTTGAGACTTTGTGGGAAAATTTCCAATTCCCAGTAAATTTGGTTATTGGAAATCGTGAGAAACAGACTTCTTCAAAGATTTGTTGCAAACCTTTCACCTTTTCCCTCAAGAATGTTGTAATTGGACTATTGTATCTAAAATGTTTGCAAGAAAAAATAATTTCGATCCTTTCTCATGACACCCTTCCGTTTCAATTTCACACTTTTCTTGACCCCGGATACGTCACCCAATAACTTTTGACACATGGGACAAATTTAAAATAGCATAGAAGAGAGAAAACATCAAAGTGCTTTTCTAGGTGAAGTTTGAAAGTTTAATTTGGCTTTTCCACTGCAGAAGTCCGGAGACCCTGTTCCAATTTTTCTTTGAAATCATTAAAAAATTCCAGCAAATGCTCATCAAGATGAGCATTCGAGATTAGTACTATAGATAACATTACGATGACTATAGTCCTACTGTAGTCATCGAACCCACACAATATTCTAAATCTTCAAGATTTATCTAAAAGATATGTACGTCATCTGAAAATCTCGTATTCTGAAAACTTTGTTTTTCCAGAAGTCAGACGCGGAAATTAAATGATTTCTGCTGGAGGAGATGATGGTCCGTGTGTTGTTCATATACATATGTACACACCCCTAAGTTTTTTGTTATTCCAAACTTTTCCCTTTTTGTTTTCTTGATTCTGGCTTGTGGAATACTTGAGAAAGACATTCGTGGAATATTGTACTTCAACTGAAATCTAAAGTTTCGATCATTTTTTGATATAGGTTCCCGCTGTACAAATTCACATGACTCATTTGCTATTCCGTCTACTCTATTAAACACACATTTCTTTTTCTGCCCCCATCAGGCTCGTTCTGTTCCATCCCATTTCCTGTGCATCCCAATTGGCTTACTAAAAGACTGGAAAGATCAGATTGGGATAAAATAAAAAATAGCGAGGTCAAGGAATATCTAGACTGCAATTCTCTGGGAGAATCTTAGAACTCTTGAAAATCTTCATTTTTTTAGTCTAGCTTTATCATTGTAGACATTCCAAGTTTGCGGAAACGCCATCAAGAAAGTATCTCTAGAATTGTCAGCTGCAACATTAGCAATCGTTTTTTAATTTCCAAAGGTTCCCAAGTAAATGTTCCTGACTTAGTTTTTGAATTTTCTCTACTATTACTCACTGATTCTAATCTCCAGATTTATCGAGCAATTCTACTTTGCACCCGTAATTACCTAGTTATCTGATAGTTCTATCTCCTTTTCCCTACTTCTCATTCACTTCCTTCTAGTATTTTAAAACACAAAGCATACTCTAAATCCAAAAAAAAAGCTTAAGACCCACTTTTGAAACTAACACAAAAAGGGAAACAAAAATTTTTAATTGCTCTTCACATCATTTGTTTCAAAAAAAAAATGATTTGCGTTGACAGGGAGTGAGAGAGAGGGCGATGGAAGGACTCCCCGGGGTGTGCTCATTGAGCTAAGTAGGGAATGAAAAAAATGAAGAAGTTCTTTTGTTTCATCGGATTCAAAAGTAGTAGCTTTGTTCCTGGTTTTTAGGTAGTAGAACAGATATCAAACATCATTTTTGTCAAGGGCTGACCAGGCAGTAAACATTGAGATAGGTCTCACGGGACCTTCGATATGAGACCTATGTCAATCGAAATCTGTAAGAATGCGATTTCCAAACATATATTTTGATTTTGCTACGGGCATTCCAGATTCAAGAAAATTGTGTTTCAAATTTGGCTGAAATTGGAATTGCCAATTTCCCGCCACCAAGAAAAGCCATAGTCCCCGCTAGACTACATTCGGGTCCAACGTGCAATTCGCAGATCCATTTTCAATTATTTACCTTTCCCATATGCACATCCCTCGTGTCATCACCCTATTCTCATGCCACGTCATCATAGGTAGGCGTTGAACTCATACTCCCAGACTTTTCTATGTAGACAGGATGCTCACATGTGAAAAAAACGCACAAAGTTTCAATTTAATTTCAATTTCCGTTGTTGAAAACGGATGTGTAGCACTTTCCCATAAAAAAAGCATCATTCGAAGTCTGAATAGAGGTTAATTTTTTTCGGCTACTTTTTTCAAATAATGATTTAACTGATATTATTATTCTAGACAAAGTTGGAAGTGAATGATATCACAAGTTCCTCCGCCTTTTCAAAAACCAAAAACCTTTTCAACCTACATGTTTTCTCACGAATTTCAAGTTCCTTCTTCTGAAATTTTGCGTGCGTCTTCAAAAACTGATTAAAATATTCAGGGCGGAATAGTTATCAACCCAATATAGAACGAGAAATGGAAAATAACAGGGACCCAGCCGAAAATTGATCATTCCAATGATTCTAAAACATGCGATTTGTTTCTGCTCCTATTTGAAAAATCAAAGAGCAACTTAATTTACTGGAACAAATCACATTGACCCATTTGGTACTCGTGGTGCAAAGACAAGGCGAAAAATTAGTAAAAAAAGAGCACTCTGAAAAAATGAAAAATTAATCCAATCGACATTTTCTCACTGTTTCTCAATTTATTTTAGTGCGCTCCAATCCCAAATTTTCACCAAAATGGATCACATCACTCGCCGTCCCATCTAGTATAAAAGCCGGGGAGAGATGCACATGGAATTCAAGACACGCCCATTTTGGGTTCTCTTCTCTGGATTCCTTCTCGCTCCCCATTCCATTTTTCTTCTTCTCGTTCTCTCTTCAGATTCGCACATTGTTTAACCTCTGAAAAGGAGTGTTTCTTTAGAAAAAGTTGTTTCAGAAACTTGTACCCCTTTTTCAATTCTATTTGAAAATGTCGCGCACATCGATCATCTTGGTCCTCGCCATCTTTGTCGCCATCGCGGCTATCGCTCAATGCCGGAACATCCAATACGGTAAGTCCAATAAGGAGGATTTCTCGTAGAAATGCCCGAGAAGCGTCGGGGTCGTTCCATACACTACAGATGTCCAGCAGGTTCCGGATTCCGTTTTCCCGAATCTTGACAAAAAAATTTTCTTGTAAAAGTCATTCCGAACGTCTCTAATTTCCTGTCAATCCTATTTTTCCTTTCCGCAAAGACTTTTAAAAACGTACACACTCAAATTTTTCAGATGTTGACGAGATCTCCCCAGAAGCCGCCTTCCGTTATGCCCAATGGGGAGAGATTCCACACAAGCGTGTGCCATCGGCTGGTGATATGATGGTTCGATTCGGAAAACGAAGCGTCTAGAATTCGTCACGCCTTCTGGATTCTTCTCCACGTTACATGATCTCCAATCGCACAAAACACTCCCCACAGCTAAATTTATGATTCATTTATATCTAACACCCTGAAAAAATGTTCCATCAGTTTTTTCTTGATTTCAAACGTTGACAAATTATAACTATCTGATCTCTTCTCTTTTTTCTTTTTTTCTCAAAAATTTCTCTCTCTTTCTCTCTTCCCCTTTTACTTGATGCGCGACTAACAACATCTACCGAATAAACCGTTTTGTGTGTGTTAAACCGATGTGATATACTTTGAAACTGTAAAGAGCTCGAGTTACAAAAAATTTGGACGTACCGAGAAAAAAATATCTACTGGAACGGCACAAGGGTCCAAATAGTTAGAATTTGCGGGACAGATAACTGTTAGGCTAGAAGATACTTATTAATTTCAAAGCGGGCCTGGATTTGACCTACATTCGATACTGAGCCAATAAAGTTTAATAAAACGGCTCAAAAATGGCACGGTAAGCTTTTCTGTTGGAAGTTGAAAGTTGAAATACTACTAGATCGGACGCCCGAAAAGCTTGAAATTATAAATTTTTGACCTGTATATTAAAATCTAGCCAGAAAAAAATTTTGGCTTGCCGCTTACGCATCCTGTTCCTCTATCAAGATGAAGAAATACATTCAAGAACAAAAAAATTCAATGAGGAACGAGAAACATCGTTTCTTCTAGATGCCCATCAAGGATAACGTAGGTTCCTGTATAAAATTCTCTATAAAAGCTTACGGAGATCAAATTTTTACATTGGAATTTTTCAAAATTTTCACCAAAATGAGTACCGCATATCGCTACAAACTTCTGGGTGGCGGCACCTATGATGGCAGTTCTTTTCGACAAGGTTTCTTATCAGCTTTCATGATAATGCTCACATTTTTTGGAATACTATACTCCTACATAGATACAACAGATTTAACGGAGTGTCCAGTTTATAAAGAAGAAGTGCCAAAGCTCAAAATTTCATTTGAAAATCAAAGTTATGAAAATCAGTCTGTCAAACTTAAAGTTTGGGATACCATGGACGGAGAGGGATACCAATTTCAAAAAGAGGTAAGTGTTTTGAAATATCAGCTATTATTGAATTTATATTTTCAGCCTGCCCCAATAATCTTAGATCCTCGGTTTGACCAACTTGACCATTTGCCACCATGTGGAAATTTAGAATCTGTGCTAATCAAAAAGGATACTAAAGAATTAATGGAAAATGTTAAGAAAAGTTTTTTGGAGTGCATCAATCCGATAGTTCAAGAATATAAAGGAAAACCAGAAGAGGTATGAATGAAAACTTATATTTTTATAAATTCACATTTCTCAGATGTTTGTTGATTGGGTTCCAAAAGCGGAGACATGTGATAAGCTTGGAATTTTTGACAAGTTGGGAGTAGTCCCATTCGAAAATTTGCATGAGACAAAATGGGCGGTCCTTCCAAAATGTGTAAGTCTCCGAATTTCAGTAGGACAACTTAGAAATTTCAAAACTAAGAAATTTCAGAAAGAAGAGCACACTCTACTTACTTTGGGAGTTGGTCATGATACCATGGCTGAGGAAAAATTCAATGTTACTCTTCCAAATACCAAATTTTATGGAGCTGATCCAATTATTGAGCCAAACCGTCAAATGTACTCTGCATTTGGAAAATTCTTTCCATTCGCTATTGGAAAGCAACCAGGATTCACAAAATTCCGAGTTCTACCTAACCAGAATCAGAAGACTCGCGAGTACGTCTTCCAGGATGTGACAACAATTCCATTTTTATATTTTGTTAATGACATTTTGAAGTTCAAGGTTAGTTTTGCACATTGAAGGTTCAAATCAAATAGTTTCTTGCAGAGAATCGATTTTGCTTGGATTGATATTGAAGGAGGAGAGTTTGAATTCCTCGATCAACTTCATCAGGATGTTACAATTTGTCAATTCAACATTGAAATGCATATGAAGTTCAGACCAGGAGATGGTGCCCAAGTCTTCTCTGAATTCATTTTCAAAGTTCTAGAAAACCAAAAATACGTTTTCCTCAAGTCCACGCACACCGAAGTTGGAGTGCATCGAATGTTCTTCATAAATATTGTGGACAAGGAGTGTTTAGCTAAATTCTTCAACTAGTTTTTAAAAATGTTATTTTGTTGTATCTAGATGAATTTGTATTTACGTAAAATAAATGAATTATAATTTCAACTTGCCGTCCAGACTTGGTGCTCACCGGAGGACACATCCCGGTTTGAAATCAAGATGAAGCATCTAGAGAAATAATTCCATTCTTGTATTCTTGATGCTACTCAGATAGCGCTTTTTTCACCTATCCAAAAATCTCCGGTAGAAAAAAAAAGAAAATCCATTGTTCTTTTCCAATATTCGATTTTCTCTTCTGCCTTTTTAAAATTCAAAATTAGTTCCTCATATCGAAATAAACTTCTTGGCGGAATTCAAGCTCATCTCGGAATGGGATCTTTCTACATTTTTGGTGTCTTCTTAAAATCGCTGCAAACGGACAAAGGAGTTCACAGGATGATATTTATAAATGTAGTGGATAAGGAGTGTCTTTCTAAATTTTTAATTTCCTTCTTTTTTATTCTTTTTTATTTTTAATAATCTCTTTTTCATATAACAAAACGCTTTTAAAGAACGAATTTTATTATACATGTCCATTCGTGCAAATATACAGAACCCGTCGAATCTTTAATTAACACCCTTTCTGGTAACAGTGAATGGGTTCTCAACTGGAATATGTCCAGCCTCTGAGATCACTACATCCTCAATTGGTCTGTCTCCAGCTCCTTTTGGTGTTGCCTCGATCTCTCTAACCACATCCATTCCTTCCAAGATCTTTCCGAATACCACATGCTTTCCATCAAGCCATGAAGTCTTGGCGGTGGTGATGAAGAATTGAGATCCATTGGTATCCTCTCCAGCATTGGCCATTGACAACCATCCTGGTCCGTAATGGGACAGATCAAAGTTCTCATCCTCGAAACGGTCACCATAGATGGATCGACCTCCAGTTCCGTCGCCACGTGTGAAATCTCCTCCTTGAATCATGAAGTTTTCGATGACACGATGGAATTTGCTTCCGACGTAGCCTTCTCCCTAGAAGAAAAGTGCATTTGAAAAGGAATACCGTTAAGATCTTGTTCGGAGGAAACCTGGCGTTTGAAAATTTTTGTCCTTTAAAGATAACATCTAGAAATAGGAAAACTTTGCGCCGAACAAAGCATTATAGGTAGAAAGTATTGAATCTAGATTTGAGGCTAGATATAATATTTTTCTGAAAAAAAATGCTTCAGACACTTGGACCAAACCATAATCTATCTAGACCAACTTGAAAATATTCTCTCACCTCTGGTCTCTGTGCCAACTCGACGAAATTCTTTACAGTTTTTGGCACAACTTCTCCGAATAGTCCGATGACAATTTTTCCAACTGGACGTCCTCCGATTGTCATGTCAAAGTAGACTTTGTCGGTGACACGTGGTCCACGTGCCTCCACTGAAAGGATAATAGCAACGGCTACAAGGAGGAGAGAACGGGTCATCTCTGAAATAATATTTTGGATATTTTGAATAGTTAAGAAGGCGTATGGAAAAAAGAACCAGCTGAAAACCTCAGCAACCAGAAAATCAATAAGTTTCCCGTCTTCTTCTTCTCCAGTTAGCCGGAAAGCGGGAGAGAAAGAAAAGAGTGGACATTTTCGCTTCCCTACATCCTTTTTTATACTTGTGCGTATGTGTGTTTAACGGAGCGTTGAGGAGAGAGGGTCACATATAAAAATTGACCTTGACCTATATTGTTAAAAACACGATAAAAAAGAAGGTAAGACAACACTATGTTTTGATGAGATGATAACATGAAGGTTACTGATAGACCGCATTTGAACATTGAACATACTTTCTTTGCGTCTAAAGTTGGGGACATTTAAAAACATCGCCAATGAAAATTTCGAAAATTTTCAGATTTTTCTCTATTTATCCGAAAAGTTAACTACAGAAGATGAGAGTAACAAAAAGGTTAATTACTAAGATTTCTTACAGAGGAGAGGTCCCGGTCTGAAATTTGAAAGTTATGCCTTGAACAAGAAATTTTAAGACGCATTTGAACTTTGAACATAAATATTTCATTTGTATCTAAAAATAGTATGGGACTTCACGAATAAAAATTTCGGAACTGGTAAAAATCATCATCAGCGAACATGGAATAATCTGGTTTCGAGCTCGATGTGTCGTATCCGAGAACACTTAAAAATGGTGCGACGTCGTCTAATTTTCTCAAAGTATCCTCGCTGAAACAGTCGAACCAAGAAGTCAAGGCTTTTGTGTTGATTGAGTTCTTAACTTGAGACGCGGAGAATTCTTGGCTGAAACCAAAATTGGCTTAATTAGTTGTACAAAGTTTATTACTCATTAAGATCAACTTCCGCTCCAATAAGTTCATGGTGATGAAGCATTTGTTGGGAATACTGTAGGTCTAGAAAATTTGTGATCCGCTGAATTTCTTCCTCCGGTTTTTGTATGAGCCGTTCATAGTAAACTTTGATACACTGGCCCGGAGCATTGTTACATTGGAATAGCATTTTTCGAATTTCCTGATTCCATTTCACAAACATTGATTGCTCATCCGACGTATTATATCCAGCCACTGGAACCTTCCGTTCTATCATACTATGGATTACTGCTCTCGCATCCCGAATCATCAATATAAATTTAGAATTCGGGTACAACCTTTGAATGGTTGGAAGCCAAAGAGCAGTGTATGGATCTTTGTTGCATAGTCTTGGGGCAAGTTCTCCATGCTTTGCGATTATCTGAAACTAGCCTTGACTAGATAATATTCTCTGTAACAACCTCCGTAATAAATGCGGACACTGCATCATCAAAAACTTCTTGGGTTATACCGGAATTATTAACCCAATCTGTCCGCCAGCCGGCTTGCCAAGTAAGGAAGCTTGGAAGGAGCATAGTTTCACCTCCGCTGTAAAAACCAATAAATTATGAAATTTCGGACTGCCCCGTGGGCTGGGGGGAATCCCGATGAAGGCCGATCTACTGTGTCTAGGTAATTCCCCTGAATGCTCACCATCTAACATCCGGATGTGCATCCAAAATTGCTCTCATTAGTGTTGTCCCTGATCTTGGTACCCCTCCTACGAAAATTAGTTGCTCGAAATTAGAAAGCATATTTCTAGAATGTCTTGCATCATTTTCCCCAAAAACTAAAACTTCTTGAGATAAATTTACAGTTTCCAGTTGTCTTTGAAGTTGTTTACTGAATAGTTATAATGAATCAAATATAAACCATTTTTATGGATTACCATTTCATTGAGAAGAAGAGCATGAAAAAAGTTATCAAGCAAAATATAAAGCAATAGAAGAAAAAGCTAAAATGCTGTGAGAATAGTCGTCGGGTGTTGAACATTTTCGCCATGGTAGTTTTTCGAAAAAGGATTTCCGAAAACGGATTATAAATTCAGTTTCAAAGTCATCTGTTTGCACTGTATTTTAATTTTTGGCTAGAAGCAAGCATATTAAACATTGCGATTGAATATAAAATCAGAAGACAACGGATAAATTGCTCCGGGGAATTGTTTGGTTTGTATTAGAGAATTGCTGGAGGATCTCTGAGAAATACTTCTTCGCTTCATCAATGTCTTTTTATCAATTATTGTTGCTGCCATTTTCGGACGAGCTGCCACCTGGATTACGGTCGGACGATTGATGACGACGGGCACTTCGCTGGAAATTACCTGAAAATTTATGTGGGGAGGGAAACACTCAAAAATAACTTTACTATCCAAAAAATATATATTCACATGTATTACAAAAATTCGGGGTCAATGGACCTCAATAGATCGGTGTGTGGGATGCTGGAACATTCACATTTGTCAAAAAAAGAAGTGAAGGGTGATAAAAGTCATAAGGAGCTGATATCGATGGTAGAGTGGTTGCGGCTGTTGTCAGTGGAGACATAGCGAATTTTCTCGTCGAATATCTGGAAAAGTGGAAGCGTGATACAGAAAAATTCTCAAATTTGTCTTTGAATTATAAAATTTCAGACTTAGGTGTTCAGTGAGCAATGAAAAAAACAAACTTTAACATTTCCACCTCCTGGTCGATGATTCATATTATCCTTGGATCCCACTTTACTCTCCGCTTTCCAGTTCAACTTCTGGCTCAGAATCTGAAAATAAGAACAAGCTGAAAAACCACACCAAGGAAAAAGCCAATCGTTTCGGTGCTAGTGTTACCTGAACATTTCCCCCAGTTGGCTTATGAGCAGCGTTATCCATAGATCCAACTTTAGATTTGGCATCCCAGTTCAACTTTTCGGATACAATTTTCACATCAGACTTGGCTGGTTGATAATTGGTTTTGGATCCGACCTTCGGAGAGGCGTAAGAGAAATCAAGTCTTCGATTCTCGATATGAACATTTCCACCACCAGCGACATGGTTTGCGTTTTTCATTGAGCCAACTTTGGATTGGGCTACATATTGCTGAAAAATTCTGAAATAGAATGACAATTCTACAAGTTAACGACTCACTCTTTTCTCTGAGAAAATCTCCACATTTCCTCCTCCTGCCTTATGATTGGTCACACTTCCCACTTTACTTTTTACATTCACAAATTTGGCATTTACTTTTGGAGTGAACTTTCCGACATTATCAATGCTCCGAGTAGATGTTGACTTCTGAACATCCGAACGTTCTCGTGACATTTTTCTGAAAATTTGAATACTTTTAAGAGATAGAAGCTTCTGAATATCACTATAATATCATACTATGTGTATATGTTTCAATACAAAACAATTTAACTCGAGAAATGTGAGGAAATCGAGAAAAAAGAAGAGAAAAATGTGAGGAAATGGAAGGGTTTGGACAATAAAGGAAGCAATTATATAGAATAAGCAGACGGGTGCCTATGGGCACACCTTCTGAATACAATTGCTGTCGGGATACAATTTCTGATTTCCAGGGAATATAATGAAGGCTTTAAAATTTTTGTTATTGCTAGTGGTTCTTTTTTAATTCTAATGTTTATCTCAGTGGATTTTTATCTCAGTGGATCAGCCAGGAAATTGTCAATTCTGGTGTTTAGGTACTTTTAGTTACACATAGAGCACATGTCTTCAAAGTGACAATCATGATTGTTGAAATAACTTTTTTTCATTAGTGAAACTCAGTAAACTTACGATATGGGTCTTGGTGATGGAGCAGTTGAAGCTGTCTGTCTGGGTGTACTAATAGTACGGGGAGTATGAGAAGTTGCCACAGTGGAGGGTCTGCAAAAAAAGAAATGCTAAATAAAAGATCAGTGGTCACTAGGAGCTCATTTTCAAAACTTTGGTTCAAAATACACAGTCCTCACTTTATACTTTTAAAGTATTTCGTTTTATAAAAGTTTTCGAAAAATCGCTCACCTTGGGATAGACGCGGTGGGTGCTGGAGGTTTGGGTTGCCTCAAAACCACATTTGGTGGTCGGATTCCAGATCTGACAGGTGTCTTCTGTGCCACTGGAACTGGACTAATCTGCTTCTTGTCTTCCACAGTCTCATTCTCATTGTTCTGCATGATTCTATTATGACGCTCAGTTGGTGACATCTCGGATTCAGAAAATTTGAGAGATTCCAGCTCACTAGACGCTATGTCGTCCATGATGGGTGGGTCGGGTATAGGACTTTGAGATTCTGTTCTTGGACTGGTGATTTTTTCTTCTTGGACTTGTTTCAGAATTTGTTCCTCAACTGGTGAGTTTTCTGGTTGAGGAGTACACGATTTTCCAGTAGGCTCGGATGGTGGACTTGGGATAGTGGCTTCTTCTTCTTCTTGCGGAGTTGGAACTAAATTTGTATTTTTCACTAATTACATTTTTTATAGTATTACTCACCAATTACCAATTCCTCTTCTTCTTCTTCTTTTTCTTGTGTGACTTCTTCTGATTCAACTACCTCCTGAATCTCTGTAACCGGCGTTGGTTCTCTTTCTAGTTCCGATTCTGGAACTTCAGGCTCTGATTCCTCTGGAGTAGTCAAATGTTGTTCCTGAATACGTTATTTTATGTAGAAACTTGAGACAAGCGCAATTCAAAAAAAAAGCATGACGACAAAAAAGAGGCAAATTCAGAAAAGTTCAAAGAAAGCGTGTCACAAAAAGCAAATAGAAGAATTCTGTTTTCTACAGTGTGAAATGTAACACTAGGGGTGTATTCATGTAGAAAAATGTGAGGAAGGATAAATGGTAAATGTGCCATATAAATGTGTCCTTCGCGAGATTTGGGGTCAACAAAAAAAGCGGAAAGGGATCAAAAGGGACAAGGATTAAGAGATCCAAAATTCTGCTCCTTTGTTTTTTGGCTCTATGAACCACGATACCACGTGTGGCTCACTAGTTAGTATTCTATTTGAGATGAGAGGAGGAAATGAAGAAATAGTAGTGAATAATGTACAAACACACAAAGACAACCGCACTGTGAAATTGAATACTTTTATTTTTCTTCTTCTTTTAGGGGGTCTACCAAAAAGAAGGGCTAGGGGGGATTTTGTGTATCCTTTTGTTCTTCTGTTACTAATGGAATTTAATAGTACAGTTACCTTAAATAGACTTATGGTTTTTTTTTGTGATATATTAACCAGGAACGAAAAAAAAACTAAAAATAAAAGAAAAAACTGGCTTCTGGAAGGGGCGAAAAAGAGTGATAGAGTAAGTATCCATAAAAATTTAGCGTTTTTTTCTTCGTTTTTTCCTAGCTGCTACGCTAACGAAAAGCGAGAAAAAAGTGTGTGTATTTGTATTTGGAATAGTGTTTTGTTGCCGAAAAAATACAAACAAATAGTGAGAGGAACTACCTGTGAGGGGACAATAAGCTAAAGAAACACAGCCACTCAAAAACGCAAATGAAAAGGGAAAACATATTATAACGGCGATTTTTTGGAAGATGTTGGTAACTTTTTGATCTGACTTATTGTCTGAAATGTTTTGAAAACGAACTGGAAATCCACAAATTAGGAAAGTTTAAAAGGTTTGAAGTCGTCTCCTAATCAAACCTAACTGGAAAACATTTGAGCTTAATGACCTAAAAACCTAGAAATGCTCCAAAAATCCTTTAAAAATCCAACAACCTCGAAATCCTCAAAACCACTAATTGCATAAATAGCCAGATATATTTTCTATAAACTCTCAAACCACAAACTTCTCAAAACCCACTAAAGCCTCATCCATTGAAAACTCATTCACGATTTTAAATTTCGGTGTATGTGTGTAAGTCTCTCTATGTACGTCCGTTTTTCTCCCTTTCGAAGATGATTACTGTTGTCGGACAAAAAAGAAGGACACCCCTATTCGTGTCTAATTCTCTCTAAAACTTATACTATTTCTCTTAAGGAAGACACTCAATTCATCCTCTTCCAAAGAGGACGACGTCGGTGGGATTCTCTAATTCGAAATGTGAAGAATAGAGAATGAAGTGTGTCTTTTGACAGTCTGGTTAACCCTGGTAAAACCACAGGTCCATAGGAAAAAAACAACCGATCACACCGACTAGATGCTCTTTCTCAAACTGGGTCGAAATTCAAACAACTCAAATAGAGTGAACTAAAGAGAAAACCGATGATCTGATTTTTTTTGCCTTCTTTCCTGTCTTTCTTATGTCAATAAATCAAGGAGAAGCGGGTAGGAAAAGGAGAAAACGAGAATTAGACACCAAAAAATGGCTAATATCTCAGCAGATGGTAGGTAAAAAGTTGAGGCCAGGTGATGTTTACCAATAGTAATAAAATGAAAAAAATTGTGTAAGATGGATGGTCAATGTTAAGAGAGGAGTTAGTCAGGCGTGCTTAATTTGGGAATAAGTGGCCTGATAGGGATTTTCGAGGTTTCGATGTCCTGTCAGAAAGCTAGAGGTACCAGACGTAGAAGTTAACAATCAAGAAGGCAGTTATAGTACCGCCCATAAAATTTAAAAAAAAAGAAAAAAAAGGAAAAGAACATTTGGTTTTGAGTTCTCCAAAGGTAAGAATATAAGACGCAGTTTTTTGTTTTTAGTACAGCTTCAAGGTTCTGAAATGAGATTCATAAGTTTTAATGGTACCGTATCTAGCTTCAAAAAACTAAAGTTAGGACCTCTTGACCACAAGGAACTAGAGAAAAAAGAACGGATAACCCGGCTAAGAGGGAAAAATAAGTGAGGGATAAGGGAGATAAGAAGAGAATGGAAACATTATGAGAACCACACAAACAACAACTAATTCTCCCTCTCTTTCTATGTTTTTCATCTCACAGACCGCCCATTAGACATCACCCATCCCTCATTTTGTTCCGTTTTGTGAGAAGAAGGCGTTCTCATGGATATATTCCACTAATCAAACGAAAAGAGGAGAAGTCGACGTCTTCCGGTTCAAGGACGGCGTCTTCTAATTGAGTAGATTCCAAATCTTCCAAAACTGGGATTTCATTGAAGCCAAAAAACCAAACAGAAACTGGAAATGTTGTATTTAACTAGAAAACAATTCAAATTTAAATTTTTAATGAAATCAAAACCCATGAACCCACTTATGAAAGTGACATGTGCATTGGCAGATTGCCAATTTCCAAAAGAGTGACAAATGAGAATCGGGGAAGGAAGGAGGAGGATGAAAAGAGAGATTTAATGAGGGGAATTGAAATATTTGTCTTTTCCATTTTGACCAGTCAAATGCAAAAAGCAGTAGCTGCGAAAAAGCCACCACACACAAAAGGGAGGACTTCACTCATATACGGCTGAGCACATATCGAGATTTACCAATTGATCCTGCCTTGTTGGATCTGAATTCTCATCTTCTTCAGAATTATGGGATTCAGCAAATTCAGATTCCGGAGTTGACATCTGAAATTTTTGATTTCATAGGAACAGTGAAAAATGTAGCGGTAAGAGTTAGATTTGAGTTG
The DNA here is from genome assembly GCF_000004555.2 of Caenorhabditis briggsae. NCBI lineage: Eukaryota > Metazoa > Nematoda > Chromadorea > Rhabditida > Rhabditidae > Caenorhabditis > Caenorhabditis briggsae. The sequence continues at coordinate 211,394 of NC_013490.2, forward strand.
AAGACGAGTTGTAACACATTTTAAAAAATACATATTTTTTTCAGTTAAAAATTTTTCAATGAATTAACGCTCCGGAAAAAAACTGGATCCATTTAGAACCTAAAATTTTTGAAGAGGATGGGGGATAGGTAAGCAAACAGTGCTTGCTTGCCAACGTAAGTGATCGGAAAGAAAGGGGTGTCATTAAAAATTCAATATTTGCTAATGGATGTTATAATCTACACCAGGTGGTAGATAGGTTTCTGATGGAACAGTGTGCAAAGACTTACAATGTACTAACTGATTTTTGACGACAATGTTCTTTGTACTGATAGTGCGAAATAAAGGAACCTATCATTGCGAGAAAAAACAGTAAAACCTGTAATAGAAGTGCACCTTTAATAGAATGACCTCTCAAATAGAAGGGTCCTCCGGGAGAGGTTGGAAACATAGAAGGTCCCCTTCAAAATGTGTTTTTAAGATAAAAAATATTCGTACGTATACATAAGAAAATATTGAACTTTGAACCAAAATTCGCCGAATGTCCAGATGATAAATGTGGCCGGAAACATAAAAGCGCCCCTCTAATTGAAGGGCCCTGGAAGGGCCCTCCGTAGGTATTTTACAACAATAAAAGGGCCGGCCATTACAGGTCTTACGGTATTTAAGACCTAATAACGGCTAGACAAGGAACCATTCAACTGAAAAAGATCCTTGGTAATGGGGCACAGAACCCAATGAAAAAATTCGAAAGAAGTCATGTAAATGGAAACAATTTTCGAGAAATCTCAAGAAATTTTTGAATTATAAAACACTTTTTAAAATGCTAGATCACCAAACCAGTAGAGAAAAAAGCGCTAAAAAGAATCATCTTTCCTTGCTCCATATTTCATGAAAATTCCGTGTTGTATATCCACCCATCTCTCACTCTTCATCAGAAAAGACGTCAAGCTTTTTTCTCGTTGTCGTCTTCGTTTTTCCCATGATCTAGTATTTTCGGAGAAAAAAAAAGAGTGTGTGGGGAAAAAACGAGGAGACTCTCTAAAAATATGCACAAATCAATGAGTGAGACGAGAAAAGGAAAAAAGCAGCAAGAAGAAAAAAAGGAATACGAAGTTCTGGTTCTTTTCACTTCTACTTCTTCTATCTTTCAAAAGGCAAACGAATAGAGAATGTGCTCAGAATATATGAAGAAGTAGGAGGAATAGTGTATAGAGAGGGACCCTTTTTGCATATAGGGTACCTTTGTGGAAATACAAATGAGTTGGCTGACGGGAGAGAGATGGGAAGAGAAGAAAGAGTTAAAGGAAAAAGGAAATGAGAAAAGATTGAGTGGAAAAAGGAAGAGTAGTCTACTATGCCTCTTGAACGGATAGAATATTGCTTTATATGGCACAACGAGAAAATATATTGAGCAGGCTTGACAAACGTAGCTTGATGTTTTTAGATTTTCAAAAAGCCCGAGGTCGTACTATTCGAAAGGTATAAATATTAGACATTTTAGCTGAAGCAATAAAAACTACTTGATGTTTTAGTTGATTTTCGGTCATTTTGCCATTATTAAAAATTCTGTGATTGAAAAGTTTTTTAATCTAGGTCTGTTTTACACCCTCCTAATTTTTCAATTTGATGGGAAGCTTGATAGCCGAGCTCTAGACTTCTGAAAATGTCCAAACTATTTTTATATTTTCTCTAATCTAGACCATCTGGCTCCTAAACTCTAAATACTCATAAGACTAATACTTATGAGTTTCGTAACATATTCTGATTGTGATGGATGGGGTATAACGAAAAGAGGGAAATACGAAGAAGAAGAAGACACACCCATTTCTTTTTAAGACACCAAAAAAGTAACAAAAAGGCAGGGAAACTGAACAAGAAGACGAGAATAGAGGCGTTTTCAAGATAGTGAGAATAAATAGAAATAAGGTGTGAAAATGTTATTCTGATAGGAGACAATATTTGTCTAATTATGTCATGAACAAAATCACAAGAAGAAAAAATGGTTCTACAGAAAAATACTCCATCTCAAAAAATATCTAACTTTAAACCAAAAAACACTTGGACAAAAAATGGATGGCCATCTCAAAAATACATGCATCTCTCATTATTTTTGCATGTGTTTCTCCCTAAGCTCTTTTTTTACCACGAGCATCCCTTCACATTTTTCATCCATTTCTAATTGTTCTGGTTGTTCGGGAGTGATGATAGTCGGCTTTCTTATAGATGAGTCTGTTAGAGGTCCATAGAAAAAACTGGGATGGAGATTTGAAGAATAGTGAGGTATCTGAAAACGGGATCTTGGAGAAAGAAGGTCTTTTTTTTAAAATGCAAAAATGCTGACATGTGTCATTTTTCTTATCGGCCTAATCTTAATTTACTTTGCTTTTTTTTTGAAGAAGAGGTTTTTTCAGAATTTTTAGAAACTAAGCTCTGAAACAATATTTTCAGCATTCTGATACGATTTCCATGTTAACTTGATTAATTTATTTTTGAATAATAACAGGGTTTACAACTTAGCGTGTTGAGAATACCGTGAACACTCTAATAAAACGTCACCCGGACCGTCTACTGTGGGCTGATTTATCTCACTTCTTTTGAAAGATATCAAAAAGTTGTCAACTAATAAAATGTTTATCATGATATCAGCAACATTTTATAAGTGAATCACTTTTTGATATCTTTCACAGAAAATAAGATACAGAAACTCAAATTTGAAGATTCGGGGGGCGTTCTATTAGAGTGTTTACGGTACTTTAACTTAAATTATCTAAATTTTATTTGCGTTTTAAAAAGTATGCTAACTGACGAAATTTTTGTCACAATATCAACAACATTTTAACTGTTGACCCTTTTTTGATATCTCTTATAGAAATGGAGCTAACTGAGCCCAAAGTTAAAGTATAGGGTAACCTTTTAATAGAGTGTTTACGGTAAGTGTCCCAAAATACACTTTTGGGGAGTTTGAAAACGAAATATCATGAATATTTATTATCGGTATATGGAGTGCAGTATATAAAATTCCGGAACATGGTTTTATTAACAATTCTTTATTTCTTTTTAAATTAAAACATTAAGAATCTGACAGGACAAAAACAGGACAAACAGCAAGTTATATTTATTACTCAAGTCGATCAATCAAACGAAGCGGACTCGCGTTTGGCATTGCCAAGTTGCCTGAAAAATTCAATAAATTAAAATTTCTTGAATAATGTGGAACATAGCCACCATCGGCCAAATCAACTGGAGGGGAAACTGCTAAACTTTTGCATGTTGCGAATTTTGAAAAAAGCAAGTTAGCAATTTGCTACTTGTATCTTAAGAATGTGATACTATTTTGTATGAAACAAGAAGATTAAGAAAAAGCAAATATGATCCTACTACAGTAATCCCTAATCTTTGACAGCTTACTTATAAAGCCCATAAAACTGATTCCTCTTTCCAACCATACGGAATGGCGAGAAGAATACTGATGGAACGTCGCTGCGGACTTGCTGAAATATATTCTCACTCAACTTCCAGACATTTGAATAATTAACTCACTCTCTCTGGAACCTCATAGTCCAGAGTGTACGCATTGCTGACACAAATGACAGTAGCCAAAAGGAAGAAGCACATCAAGAATCCGCGAATCATTTTTGAAAGGATGAACTCTGAAACTAAAAGTAGGAAGTTAGGAAAGAAAAATGGTTTTTTCATATGAGAGCACAATGGACAAGTACTAATCTCTCAAAAATGGGATGTGACACAAAAAATGAAAAAAAGGAAAGGCGGGGAGAAGAAAGATTCAAATACCAGTACACTTCACTGAGTGCTCGTTTTATGCCCCCTACTCTTCGGTTTTTTCAAAAGTGATTTCATCACACTTCGGCAATTTTTCAACGGAAGTATGAGAAATGAAATGTAGAGAGGGCGGAATTTTATTTGAATGGTGTAGGCCTGTGGGTGGGTCAGATGTATACGGATTTAGAACGGCCTGTCGTGATTTTTAGTCATATTTATATCTTGTGAGAAAGGTGGGCGGGAGGCGTTTTCTATTCTTTAACTCTAATTTTATTTGGGTCAATGTATTTTCGGAATGTGACTTGGGTACTGAGAAATTGGCAAGTTATGGGAATATCATGCGCTAAAACCAACAAACAGATTTTCGTGATTTGGGTATTTTTCGTCTATGAGTGTTCTGAAAAAAAGACGCGCGCTTCTGAAAACTTTTGAAGCTCAAAGCTTACGGGACCACACAACCAACGTTCATTGGATTTCCGGTCTACCGGAACTTGGTGGTACTCGACATGAGTCATGTGAACGACCAGTCTTCAGCAATGCATAATTTTAGATGCCGGATTCTAGAACCCAGAAATTGAATGAAATGGGAAATTCCCAAAACAGGTCCTTTTACTCATAGAAGCTAAATAACAACTGGTCACGCCTTCAGGATTCTCAGAAGGCGTCACGCTTCTTTAGGTCACCAGATTTATGAAAGATGACGTCGGAACTCCGTTCTCGGACATCTAGAAGAAAACAACTCTAGAAAATTTTTGAAAAGGTTCATAACTGAATTTCCAACTACTACTGATACACATGAAGTATTTTGACGCCCAAAAAAAACGCCAGGAGGTTCTTACGAAAAATTAAAAATCCTAGGAAAAGCAGTGACATCGAAAATGGGAAAAAATGTCTGTTTTGTTTGTCTCGGGTTTCTTTTTTTTGTAATCGAAAATTGATGAAACTGGATGTACAAAAATGAGGAGAAAAAAGTAAATGACACATTAAAGGAAGAAAAATATGGAAGTGGGATATGAGAAATGCATAACTGGTGGTGTGGAATTTTAATGACGCTGTTTTTCGCACAGAAAAATTAGTCATGAGAAATTTTTATGATGTATACTGATCTGGAGAGCTTAGAGTTGAAGAAGAAAAAGGAGAAAATGGAAATTATAAAGATATCGCTGGAAATACTAGGACTCCGGACAATTCAAATTGAAAAAAAAAACACATACAGTTCCGGTCAATAAGACATACAACACCCCAGTTTTCAATTGAATTTCGGCCATTTCGAACCTATTCAAGAGTTTGGATCTCGACTGTCAAGGTTCAGATCACTGAAAATTTTGGAGTCTAAAATAGATTGGAAACTTTGCACTTACAGATTTTGTTGAAAATTGCTAACTTTTCAGCTTATTTTGATAAAATGGTCATCATATTATTGCCAACATTTTATTAATTGACAAAATTTTGACATCTGTAATAGAGACCGAGATAATTGACACTTAAAACAGATCTAGATTGGAACCTTTGCAATCACAGATTTTTTTGATAATCCCTTTTTATTTTCGATTTCAGAAAGACACCTGTTTTCTCACATTTTCAGTACAAAAGCCGGCTAAATAGATGTGTCTTTTAGAAATCGCCAAATAGCTGAAAACTAGCAATTTTCAAAAATTATGCGATTGGAACTTGACAGCCGAGCTCAGACTTGGAAATGGTCAAAATAATCAGGAATGTTGGTTCTTATTGCCCGGTATTGTGTACATGGTTATTGAAATGAATGTTACATCGTTTAGATTTTGAGAATATAAAAATCTCAGTTTCATAAGATATCAAAAAGTTAAAGTCTGGAATCTGAAAATCTATCTATTTATGTTCTCAGAACCACAAGAGATTTAAGGATTGTGTTTCATTATGACTTCCAAGTTTCATCACACAACAGTCTTCACAACTTTCAGATCCATAAAGTTACGTTCCGATTGAGAATTCGTTGGAGATCTTTCGAGAGCCCTCTAGAAATCAAAACTCAAGAACATTCACGTGATCTTCCACACCCATTTTTTTGGTTTCCTGTGATCTCGGAGATTCTATCGATGAACACGATGTTCGTGGTGTGTTACAACACAGACTCTCCTCTTAAACGGAGGGCGTCCTTTTGATCCGCGAAACTCGTTCGCACTTCTCCATTTTCTCTCCATTTTCGCTGCTTTTTTGGCTGTTTCTCCCCCTGTATTACGCAATTAGGATACGCGGCAATACGCGCCGCCCGTTTGCCACCAACAACAATAGATGTTTCTTTAAGTACTCTAAAGCGTGTCGCCTTGCCAACTGACCATTTTTATTTTCCAGTTTCAGATTGAAAACGATGTATGAGAAGATGAAGTTGGGGAAAGATCGCTTTGTGAGTAGCAACATGAAGTAACTTTGGTAGTTTAATATTTTCAATTTTGCTCAAATTCAAACTGTCAAACTTATTCAACTGAAACTGTGTTCAATTTGTCTTCATAATCGTTTCGAGAAAACGAATTGTATTTGATTATGTATTTTTTAAAAATCATATTACAGTATCTTGCCATTCCCATTACCTGGGATAAGTGTAGCACAAAATGAAGTTTCTAGTGTAAACAATCATATCCTTATTGTCCCTTATAATTTTGTATGACATCTATAAAAATGTACTACACTTGCTTTATCAGTTGGCAGCTTTTTTGGGTCAAAATTAAATTAATCCGCCTTCGGATCCCAATCTACCAAAGTCTATAGAGTCTATATATACCAAAGTCTATAATTTCGTCTATCTTGCAAATCTAATCAGATTAAATTACATATTCCAGAACAATAACAAAAACAAACAATTTATCACATGGCTGATTAAATTAGCGTTAACGGGAGTTAATTTGTATAATCTGGAATTCAGATGACAACTAGTCTTAAGGATTTTTTAAGATGACTACTTCAATAAATGAAGAATAAAAAAAAAGAAGTTTTAGAGCTTAAAATGTATTACGTTCAATAAAAAGAAACTGAAAGTCTATGAGCAATGAAGCAGAGTTTTTTTTCGTTTCCACTATCACTGTTTCAAGTATCCGCGTCTGTGACAGAATACTAGTTGCCCCAACCTATTCGAAAACGATTCCATTTATTCCCCGATCCATGAGAAGGCCAATTCTCCGCGCCTCTTACGCAATCATCCGCCAATCCCTTCGTAATTTCCCATTCTCTTACATCTATTTTTTCCGCGTTTCCATTTCTTTCCCTTTTCTGCTTTCTCTCTCTGTCTCTTTTTTCTGATTCCTCTTCTGCTTCCTCCGATACAGTGCCCAAATTGTCAGCTGGTCACATCTTCATACCAACCAGTTCTCTATTTCTCTACATCTCCATAGGTCTCCCTTTGGGCTTTTCCCTAAAGCGAAGGACATGGTTTTCGAAACAAACCGTATCCTATTTCATGTGTCATCTTTTTTTTTCTATTGCATTGCCCTTTTTGAAAATTTCCAAGAATTTCTGGAGCCAAGAAAGTTCCATGTTTAGGTTTAGATTTCTATAGGTTTAGATGTTTGGCAATTCTAATTTTGCATTCAAACAATGATAAAATTGGAAAATTATACTTCACCAGTCATCTGCTTGCCGCGAATCCGGCGCTCCAATCATCTGGCTGGTGCGCCTTCGGCGCGATTAAATCTAGTGTTTTACTGGTTGAAAATTTCAGATAATCCCAAGAAAAACTAATGCTCCATTTCCTTGCTTACATTATTTAGAGCGTTCAAGCTTTCCAACCTAGACGGGGTAGAAGACGTTAGTATAAGTCTGACAAAATCGTTGCAACATTTTCGCAGAATTCAAAAAATAGTATCATCTGGATTTTGTAACACAAACGTTCCTCTCTGAAAATTTTACACCTTTGCAGAACGCACAAAAAACTACCTCCAATCTATTTCGTCACCTATTCCACTTTGTGCCCTTTGATCATCATCATCACTTCTTTTTTAAGCATCATTATTACACTTATCTCTTCATCATCATCATTTTTTATCCCAATCAGAACACACCGTGGCCTAATCGGCTAAAGTACCTCATTTACCATCACATGGCTTCCTTCTGCTTATAGACAAGCCGTCACACGATGTATATATTACAGAGAGATTTGTTGCCAACTTCTAGATGCTTCTTTTTTCAGATAGTCATGTATTCAGTCTTTTAAAAAAATTAAACTTTTCTAGATAATTTTTTCATTTAGCTACCATTAACTTTTAACTCTGAGCCAATTTTTCCGGGTTCCTGTCCAAGATATGGAAGAGTAATCAACTGATAAACTGTTTATGATAACATCAGAAGAGTTTTTTATAGTTAACACACTTTATATCTATCATAGAAATCGAATAAAATCAGCTTAAACTTGACAGTGTGGAGGTCTTTCTATCACAGGTTTCACAGTAAGCCATTTTTCGACTGCTCTGTTCTCTTTATTCCAGTTTTGTACCTCTTACCTATAACTTGTTATCAAAACTAAATCATCACCCTCTTCAAAATTTTCTCAATTATTTTTTAGATCCAATTTCAAAAATGCAAGCAAAACTGTTTATGATCCCTTGGCTCATCGAGCTCGTCTATTCACAACGAATAGTTCCTCCAGCCACAAATCCAGCGGCACCTCCAGTTTTGGTAAGTCTTCCCTATTTTCAATGACGTCACCTGATCCTCTTCGTCTGATATATCATATCTGGTTCAATAAAAATCTTAAGGTCACGAGAGGTCTTGTGGGAGATTGCGAAACTGTTATAGGCATAAATCTACATATCTTTAGAATAGAAATCCGGTTCGTAAATTCTGATATTGGAAATTATGTTTAGAAATCGTACATATTTCGTCGTAGGAGTGTTCTATGAAAAATACCAGAAATTAAATTTTCAGACCAACGACCTTCTAGTAGACGCCCACCGTCGGCACTTTCTGGAAATGCTCAGAAGGCAACAGCAAATAAATGATGCTCTTCTTCTCAACAATGCACTCTTGCATCCTCTTCCACCACTTCATATTCCAACAAATCCAACCGAGCCACTACTTCCACCTGCTCCGCAACTTTTCAATCCATTTGCTCCCGCCACGAGTCGTAAGAACAAATTAGACCGTATAAACAACAACTAACATTTTTTAGAAGGCTCCACCAGCAAATTAGGAACATATGGAAAGGAAGAGGAACCGGAGAAGAAAGAAACGGACGAGGTAAACTCGTCTGTTGAGAAAGACGGAACTGTTGAAAGCCCTCAAAGAACCGACGTGGTTAAGAAGACGTTGGCAGGAGTGAAAACTGTATCAATTCAAAAGAAAGCAAGCGTGGCATCAGATAGTGTTGTAGAGAGCGACATTCGTCCCATTCCTCCAACAACAACCACGATTTCGCCAGAAGATCTTGAAGTCGTTCAGTTGTTCAAAAAGTTGAATTTGAGTAAAGAAGAAACGAAAAGCATAGTTGAGAGGGTCGAGCAGGTAGTCAGAGAAAAACTGATGAGTAAGAAGTTGGAGCAAGAAACGACGACTACCACAGAGGCAACGACGACAACTTCTACCACCACCACAACTAAAGCTCCTACGACTACTACCACACTAGAAACAACAACTTCTACTACAGAGGCTCCTGTGACTACTACAGAGCCATCAGTGGTCACAGAGGAGTATGTTGAAGAGGAGGATTATGTACCACCGACTTCTTCACCACCGTGAGTTTGGAAAATTTTAAAATTTTGAATATTCATTAAACGTTTCAGACCTCAAATGCACATCAGAAGTGGAGAAACCATCAATAACCTAGTGCTTCTCCAACGCAATAACCTCAAACACCATCCTATTAGAATCCAGGAGAAGAAAATCCCAGAGCCATTGGAATCTGAAGAAATCTCTCAAGGATCTGTCAAGACCTCGCTCACTCATCTCCCAATATTTGTGGCCAATGAAGAAGAAGAAAATGGGGACGCTCAGAGTTTGAAATCATCACTTCATAAGAGAATTCTGATTGCTTCAAAAGATAGAGAGAAAGAGAATGAGAAAGATTTGTTAGTGGATTTTGCAACTGGTGCTCCGTTGGATCTAACGGATGTGGAGGTTAAAACTAAGAATCCAGAAGCGCTCCCAGCTGCCACGTCATCAGTATATTCTACATTGCCAACAGTGACAAGTAGGCCCGTTGCTCCACCAAGGCTCAATTATGTAAGAACCTTTTGAAATCTATAAATTATTATTCCCTAAAAATATTCCAGCACGAAAGAACCGATTTTGAGCGCTTGGCATCTGACTATCAACGTAGACTGGAGCACGCTGGAGACATTAACAAGATCCTTCAGAAAATATCAGAAAATGCATATATCTCATTAGGTAATATTTCTAAAATTCAATTGACCTAATTTTTTCTATATTTCAGTAGAACGTGGTGGTCGTCGAAGGCTGTTCGGAAACTGAACTCTTCTTTTTTTCCTGAAATATAATTTATTTTTTATTATTCCTTGTTTGTATATATCTCTCAACATTGCAATCTCCAATTTTTGACCTAATTTATTGAATGAATAGTTTTGAAAACACAATTATTTACGTACGTAACCCCTTTTAGATTTCATAAATCGATAATCAACCAAAATCGAAAAATCAGTCAGTAGTAAAAGTCTCTTTTCTATATCTCTCTCGTCTTCTTGAATTTTCAATCAACTCTCTCCGGGCGATAAAAAATGATAGCAGCTCCGATGGTCGCCGCTCCAGTTGTGGCCGCTCCAATGGTTCAACCGGTAATGGTCGCCCAACCACAGTAAGTTTTTTTCCTGTAACCCACAATTTCATATTCCCAATTTTTTTAGACCATCCACTGTGGTCGTCTCCAACAACGGAAACAAAAATGACGAGTAAGAAACTTTCGATTTAAAAATTGATAATTAGAACATCAAATTTTTCAGCTGCTGCTGTTGCTGCTGCATGTGCTAACATCCGTCCAGAAACTTGGTCTCATTCTCTTCTTCTTCATTGGCCAAACATTCGTAAATCACAACTCTTCTCATCGAACTTCTCGACTCTGTCAATCATTTGAACTCTCTGTGTTTAATGAACGAAAAAAAAAATAAAATTTTCTGTTTAAAAATGTTTTAAGAACTTCTGAATTCAAGACCTGGTTTTTATGTGACTTTACAGCCTCTGGGCGCTTCAAACGTCTGCTTGGCGCACCTACGGCGCGAGAGTTTTTCAGGCTTGCCAACCCCAAAAATTTCATTGTAGATCAATTTTGGTTTGACGGGTTTTTCTTGTGGGAAACGTATCACTTGATTTATTTTTTTCCTTTTTTGTAGAATCATTAAAAACTCTTGAATTCAAGGTCTGGTTGTCATGTGACTATTAGAACATATAATGAAATATCAACAGGTCATATTTGCATTTCCAAAAATGTGCTAGTCCATTAGCAAAGTCTCACACAGAAAAAAAATCGGCAACATTCCCTCTTCCAACTTTTCTTTTTTAACCCAACAAAAAATTCCATGCACATTGCTCATGCTTCTTCTCCTCAACCACCTATGACTATGTTTGCCGTTCTGCTCAGCGGTCCGGTTGCGTTGTCAAGCAGGTAGGAAGAGGAAAAAAGCAACTAACAGATGCTTGGCTTCTCCGAAAAATGCCACAGGGGTTCTGTCGGAGGAAAAGAAACTTTTCAAGTCATTTTTTGTTTCTTGTCTTCTGTTAGAAAGTTTATAGAGTTATTTCTTTATTCTAGTTAGTAGTGATAGGTAAAAAAGGGGAAATTTTACTTTGAGGTAATATATCTCAGCTCCTGTAAAAGATATCAGAAAGGGTTCAACTGACAAAATAGTTTTAATATTAATATATATATTTTGTCTGTTGATGACTTTTCAATTTCTTTGACAGGGACTGAGATATGTGAGCTCAAAGTTAACGGATCGGGTGGCTTTCTGTTATAGTGTTGAAGGTATGCTCAGGAACTTGGAAATTATGAACTACAATATCAAAATCCCAGAATACATTTTTGTCTGAAACTACCCATTTTTACTACAAAAATGAAACTCTTTTTGTTTTCTATGATTTTGAAAGTTTCAGAATTGGTTGAAACATTTTTGACCCAGTTTTTCGCACTCTGAAGTTTGATCTACCAAAAATTGCAAAAAAAATTGTTTCATAATTCTCCGGAACGTCATTTCTCCATCAACAAGAACGGTAAAAAATGAATCATCACCCACTTCAATTATTATCATTACCAATACAAAAAAGACTAGCCACGTCATCCCCTGACCAACGGTAGAAAATGTGCCAAAAGTGTCGTCTTCTGTCCTAGTTTTCCCTAGTTTTCTTTGTTATATGTCTTTATTGAATAGTAATTCGAGAGTGTGCCATGGGGGTCTCCTATGAGCATACAAAGAGCAAATAGTAAGGCAAAAACTCTTCCGATTCACATTTTTTGCTTCAGTTTCTCTGTGTTTGGTATTTGCCGCGCGTATGTGGCCGCGAGACAGTCAACGCTTCCTAGTTTCCGCGCGGTTTGCACAGATATGGTTTTTGTTTTTTGTAGATCATTTACTTTTGGCTGTTTGAAATTTTCTGGAGGCTTTTCTCACAATCTAAATATTTTCCTTCGATTCTAAATCCTAAACGCTGACATCCTAAGCTATCCAACTTTTTTGTCTTCAAAGTATCCAGAATACCGGCTGACACCTTCTCTAGCAACTTCAACTTTTTCATCTTTCTCTCTTTTTTCTTGTCTTTTCGGAATAATTTTCCAATTCAAATAGGTGGAGGGGCTATGAGAAAAAGGAAAATGCGCCGGAGGGAAAAGACAGCACCTCAATTTAGGCCTCATGTCTGAAGGAAAAAGACAGTTCTTGCATTCTGTTTTACTATTCGTTACTATTCCTTTTTTTGAGATTCAGTTCCAAGCTCAATTTGAATCTGTTAACTTCAAATTCTCTGAAATCTTGAAAGATTTCAAAGTTCCTTTATTTTTCTCCTAAAATTATACCTCGACACTATCTGCTCTAGTATTTTTATTCATGTTGATTTTCCAGAAACGTATTACGAAATTTAACTCGAAACTGAAAAACGTAACTAACCATATATGGAAAAGGGCAAAGAAGACAACAAGGAGAAGGAAGGGAGCAGCAAGAAAGATGAGGAAGGTGAGAATTCTTTTTATTCTAAGGTACAAAAACGATACCAATAAATACAATTTTGTTTTTGTCGGATAGATTCAGAAGGTATCAAACAACAGATACAGGAAATAACCATTCTTGAGGAAAAAAAGATACGAGCTGCAAAAGGTTATTTGCATGAACCGGGCTCTAGTGGGCCTTTGCGGTCCTTGTCATAGTTACAGAATAAATATTTTTGGACCAACTCAACTAGAAAAGATAGAACTCGGCAAGCTCTACAAAAAATGATTTGGAAAACTGTATCCTGTCTATGAACTAACGTTACAGGCCATAAAGTAACTGACCCGGGCCCTGCTCTGTTTTTTTTTGGTCTGTTTTGTCTGTAAAATTGTTCGTAGACAAGATACATTTTTTGAAATCATTTTGTAGTACTCGTCGAGTTTTATATCTCATAGTCAAAAAATATTGGTCCTGGAGGAAGCTATCATAGAGCCGCCGAAGGCTCGCCAGGGCCCGGTTTAGAAGTATGCTTAAACCCATAAATTAGAAACTGTCCAAAATCCAAAAATCTCTGATGATTCATGATTCTCAATTACGCCCTTCTCATCATCATATTTATCTTCGTTTCTCGGTGCGCGGTAACCCTTACCTCTTCTCCCGACCATCTCCCCTTCTCCATTTCGCTTTCAATACCACAATTCTTCGTCTCCTAGTCTACCTTCTTTTTCTCTCAAACAACCAAAACAATTTTGTCCATCTCTTCTCTCTGTCTCTCTGTACTGTTTCAAGGTCTTCCTAGTTTCCTGGCGGGAAAAGGAACAGCGGACGAAGAAGAAGAGTACGGAAGAAGGAAGGGAATTAACTACTGCAGTGACTTTCTGTTCGTGATGATTCCGGCATAGGGGAGAGTGGAATGTTAAACTACTTATACACCCCCCCCCCCCATTGATTCTTGACTCAATTCTGTGTTTTTTTTTCATTCGAAAAGAAGCTTTTAATTGACTAATTAGGTGGGAGATTCATAGGTTTTTTGTGATGCCAAAGTTAGCTAGATTGTAAATTTTGTGAGCTAGATTCTAAGTGAGCTAGATAGTGAGGAAAATAAGTTAACATTTATTTTTGAAATCGAATGTTCGAACTATCTCACAAAGTACCTGAATTTCATACCTGATACCTGAACATCTGAATTCCAGCCAAATTTCATTATTTTTTCAAAAGCTTCCAAATTTTTTATCCAGTTGCAGAGATAATAGATTTTGGTATTTTACGATAGTTACAAAAACATAAACCTCCTTGTCCTAACTTTTGTTTTTGATGAGGTTTATCATTTTTACCAGGCATAAATTTTTTCGTAATGCCGAAATTTTGATTTGATTATTGGTTAGGGTCTGTAAATAGGTGAAATCAGTTTTGATATCCTTATTAATATTTAAGTATGGACCAAATGAGTTTTTTCTTCCTAATTAGGGGTGGTAAGCTACCATTTTTCTAGAGCTCCTCTCACTTTAACTTTGAGCCAATGTTTCTCGGTTCCCGTAAAAGATATACAAAAGTTGTTTACAGCCAAACTGTAATGTCACAAACATTTTATCAGTTGACCAATTTTTGATATCTCTCACAGGAACCGAGATAATTGATATCAAAGTGGGTGGGATTCTATTGGAACAAATACGGTAATATTGATTTTCAAAGACCCAAATCTTTCTCGTACACTTTAATGCATTTTATAAACTGACCAATATTTAACTAATTGAGATAATTATGAACTAACTTTTGGACTCTTCTTTTATCTGAAGAAATGGGGTAATCAGCCTTTCCTCTGCTTCGCAATAATTTGAACCAAAACCCCTATGGTCTCATCCTCTCCCCTCCCTCCCTATTTTTGTTCCAATCGGTTCCCATGGTTGATTCTTGTTTCTAACCCGTAATTCATCCTTTCGGTCAATGTTCGTATTCTTTGCTAGCCGCTACCCCTCACCCACAAAATGCCTTCATCTTCTCATTTTACCTTTTGGAAATTTTTCCAATCGGTTTGTGTTGCCTCCTTGTCCCATCTCATCTCACCTAATCACTTCCATATGTCCATCACGTACTGCGCAATCGCATATCTTCTCTTCTTTCCGTTTTGACTTCTTCTTCTTCTTCTTGTCTAATATGGCGCCCCCTCATTTCAAACAACAATGTCATCGACATCTTTCTAAACAACAATCTATCAATTGCGTAATCGACAAAAAAAAACCATTTCGTGTGGTTTTCAAAGCGGTTATAAGATATGCGAGAGTCCATATAGAAAGTTGCCAACATGAATTTCTGAATGGTCAGGAAAAAAGATACCGTAAAACCTGTAATAGAAGGGCCCTTAACTTTATCTTCTGGACAATTTTTCTCAGTTTTCGTAAAAGATATGAAAAAGTTGCCAAGTGATAAATTGTTTACGGTAACATGATCCCACCATTGTGAACCACTTCATATTTAATTTGAACAGCTAAATTAGAATGACCCATAATTGCTAAAAAATATTTTGAATTCGAAAACTAGGGAATTCGGGCCACACCGTCTACTGATACATAATCTTGCTCAAAAAGCATTCGATTTTCAATTTTTAATTTTAACGAACGCCGTCAATTTTCGGAAGCTCAAAACATCTAAATCTCATTTTTTCCTCCTATGTATCCTGTCTTTTATTCATACAGACCCTTCCGTTTCTTGATTATTGTTGATAACTTTTTTCTCTTTTCCCCCGCTGTAAACCCAACCTGACCGCTTTGTCGAGAATTCTCGTAAAAAGAGAAAAAATATATAGAAAAAGGCGTTGGGCGTCACCAACGTCTTCTTCTTCTTCTCCATCAATCCCCCAAACATTCTTCCAAAAGGCGCCACGCCCTTCTTTTCTGCCGCTATCACAACGTTAGGTAGAGACGACGACGACGACGCCTTCTGCCACCTCATATTTCATTGTTTCATTCTTTATAGTCGTTTTCTATCTCCTCGAGCGCCAGGGCTCCGCCCACTTTACCATCCCACACAAACATTGCTGACAACACCATCAGCGACATCAGGCATCAACTGTTAAGTACTCACTTATCAAGAAGTCCAAGGTTTCTAGGGCAAATTTATTTGAAGCTTTTATGTTTAATTTTTTAATTTCTTGATTCAAATTTTTTGCCATTAGGACAGTTTGAAGAAAAAATTTTAATTTAAATTCGTGAATTCATTTTCATTTTGTAAACTCGTTTTAGTGTTGACCTATACATCAAGAAACCCTGATTCCTCATTTTGAATACTACCGTACAGTCCCACCACTTTGACCCACATACCGTCAACTTTGAGCTCAGTTAACTCGATTCCTGTGAAAGAAATCAAAAATTGGTTAACTGATAAAATATTTTTGAAATCATGATAAATGCTTTGTTAATTGACCACTTTGTCCTATATCTCACTGAAAATGAGATATATGAGCTCAAAGTTGGCAGTTTGGGTGAGTTTCTATTTAAGGTAATACAGTACTATCGGCCCTCTATTGTGGAATCAGAGTTTTGTTTTATTAGTTTATGACTTCTTAATAGGCATGTTGTAATCGAACTAATCCTTTTATCTCTGTTATTCTGTTTATTCAGATATCATACACGTCATTTCACACCTTTTGGCCTTTTGAATCATACTTGTGGAAAAGATGGCCGGCCCGCTGGCCGGCCCGCTTTTTGAAAATGTTGAAATTTTAGAGCGAATCATCATTTTTCACGATGGTTTTTCTTCTTAGTGAATGAAAATCCACACTAGAGGCCGATACTGTCGACAAAAACTGTTTTGAAGTCGTAATTAGAAAAAAAAAAGTTTCATCCTTGGCTTAATGAAGTTTGATTTTTTTTTTGTTGAAAATAATTAAATTGACTTTTTTGGATGGTTGTATGCATTTGGATTGATATTTGTGCCATTATAAATATTTTGGCACATTCGAAAAATAAAATTTTCGAAAAGTTGTCCTAGGTGGGCCGAGCGGGCCGGGCCGAGCTGAAAGTTTAGAGGCAAGCGGGCCGGCCCGGCCATCCATGTTTGTTTTGAATGGCTGTTTCAGGCAATCATTAAAAATCAAAATAGCCAAGGGTCAATGTACCGTCTCACTTCACCTTTCTGCTTAATATATTGGTATCTAGCAAATATCGAATTTTTCTATTCTTTCTTTTATTCTCTATCAGCTCTATTTGACATTTGAAAAGTAATGCCTGAAGTTGCTAGTGTACACTGTTAAGGTTACCTCATAACATAACAAGCTCTAGAAACCATTTTTATATAAGGTGTTACCGCTTTCACCAGAAACACCGTTTACACAAACTGTGATAAGCCCGGCGACAAAAGTTATTACTCTTCTAGATTCCTGTCCCCCACCATGTCTATTCAATTTGCCTCACAAATGCCGCCTCCTCGATTACAAATCAAACATTTCCCCTCTCTCAATTTCTCTCTTTTTCCCTAAACAAGTGAACACAGTACTTGAAACACCCTCTCAAGCAAGCACATGTTCCATTATGTTCTCTATGCTTGTTCCAAAACGTTTTGAATTAAGAGATTAGGGAGGAAAGGTGAGAATGACTATTGGTATTGTATGATTGTGCCTAAAAAAGGACTGGAAAATGAAGTCTTGTCAGTAATATGAATTTTGACTCAAATTTTGAAAATTCTTAAAAATTCACATTTTTGCTTCTATCTGATTTTTGCTCCCAGCTTATATGGATAATACGATGTTAGTAATGATGAAGCTCTTTCCACACCAATTCTTTCAATGTCCAGAATAGTTAATAGGAAGTGATTAAGCCATTTCTTCAATTTATTACTTTTTCATAATTTTTCGCCAACCAAAAAATATATAGACATTCCTATCATCCCAAATTTTTCATTCAAAAAAGTAACCAAATTATCATCAAACACAATTTGACCCTTTTGTTTATTTATTACTTTTTTCTTACACCCCTTCCATTCTTATCAGAATTTCTCTATTCTTCTCTCCTATTCCTTTTTTTTGCAATCATCTGTAAAACTAAAACCAGAATTATCACTAATCATTCGCATTAATTTAGAAGAAGAAGAAGACAACGTCTTCATCTTTTCGTTTCCATCTTCTTGTTTACTTCTTCTTCTCCCTCTCCGCACCATCTAATCACTTGTTATCATTTTCAATTTATTTTGACATACCTTTTTTTCGTACATTTTTTCGTACAGTCATTTTTTCATTTTTTCCAGAACCCTCTGTAAAAGTCTTCATCCGCCCGTTAGAGGTCTCTGTTCCAGCCGAGTACCTATCCCAAAAACCAGGTAATTAATTTTCTCTTAAAAATTTTCTATATTTAAAAAGTTTCCAGAAGTACCTCAAAAAACCTACTGGTCAACAATGACGTCGCAAATCCAGGCCGAGATATCGACAAAGAGATGGTCGATTCCGGAGAAAGTGACCGAGGAAGGACAGAAGCCCGGACCGGTGAGTTGTGAAAACTTGTTCAAGTTTTAAAATTTCCATAAAAAGTTAGCTATCAAAAAAAGTAAACCAAACCCGAAAATTTTTTATGGGTTGATACCTTTTTTACATTCCGTATTCCCTGAGAAGCCCACTCAAATCATCAAATTTAAGCTCAATTATCTCGATTCCTGGGAAAGATTTTAAAAGTTTGTCAGATGATAAATTATCTATCATAATATCACCAGTATTTCATCAATTGACAAATTTTGATAACTTTCACAGAAATCGAGATAATTAAGCTGAAAGTTGACGGTTTGGGTGGCACTTTATTACAGTTCTTACGGTATTAGCCTCAATTTAGTCTCAATTATAATATATCAGGAAGTTGGCAACTATCAAAATTCTCTCATTTCTAAATATGTCGATTTTAGCTTTTCTCGTGTCTCTGTAAATTTATGTATCTCTTTCAATATATCTTCGGTCGAATAATACCGTAAAACCTGTAACGGAAGGGTTCCCATACCGTAAAGTTTGAGCTCAATTATTTAAATTCCTATGCAAGATACACTTCTGATATTAGGATCAACAATTTATCAGTAGACAACTTTTTCATACATTTGACATGAATTGACTCAAAGTTGAAAGCTAGGGGGCCCTTCTATTAAAGGTTTTACTTCATGTTCTCCCGAATTTTGATTCTAACTTGTTTGAGGTCTTCACTTAGAACTCCACTCTCTCCTTTCAAATTCCTCGAATTCACAAATTTCATATTTATTTTTGTTGTCCTCCTCCTCCCAAAAGGTCATGTATGTGGTTAGTTGGGTGTGCCCGTGTTCCTCTCTTTCAGCAGCAGTGCCATTCTTCGCCTTGTAACCCATAAAATTTGAATTGAATGATGGAATAGCATCTCCATCCCCCTCCTCACTTCTCTTAAATTTTTTGGGTTGAGGAGATAGAAAATGAGAAGAGGTGACACACCCAGATTCCTTCACTCTTTTTTAACCATCTCTCCCTCTTCCCCCTTGGTTTTTGATTCATTATTAGGAAAAGAAGAAGAAAGAGAAGAAGTAATTTATGATATCAGTGATAATTAGAGAAACCTAGATTGATTGGTTTTGGCAAGAATAATAATCTAGGATTTTTATGTCAAGAAGATGTTAAATTGAGGGTTGTCCAAAAGGATGTCCTAGGGAGAACTTCATTTTGGGAACTTATTTTTAGTAAAGTATTCGAAATGCCAAATTTTCTGAATTCAAAAAATACCATAAGCCTATAATAGAAGGACCACCTAACTTCTGACTTTGACCCATTTTTTTCTCCGTTCCTGTCAAAGATATAAGAAATATGACAACTGTTAAATTGTTTATCATAATTTCAACAATGCTTTGTCAGTTGACACTTTTTTGATTTCTTGCATAGGAATTGATATAATTGAGCACAAAGTTGACAGTGTTGGATCCCTTTTATTATAGGCTTTACTGTAAGTTCCAACCTTTGCACCAGATTTCAAATCGTTGAAAATTACACTTGTACCTTGATTTCAGATACTATGACTCTTGAAAATATATAAAATCTAGGGTACAGGTTGCTTGAACACAGGGTTTCTGAAGTTCCAAGGTTTTTTTACTGGTCTAGATGAGTTACAAGGACCCACTAAAAATTTGAAAGAATTTAGAGCACACTAGCTTAAAGGAGGCGAGACACCAAAAAAAGTTTTCCTGATATTTTGCATAGAGAACCCCCATGAGTTGAACTCATGACAGGCAGCCTAGGGGTACAACGCTGCTACCGGCTGAGCTACGGGGGCGCGAAGGCGCCTGACGACCGATGGTCTACATAAGCGCGGCGCGATTTCGTTCCCCGAACTGTCCCCCGAAATTTTTGCTGTCTCGCCTCCTTTAAAAAATCTTTTTCCGATGAACCTGTAAAGCCCTATAAGAAAACTACAGATTAAAACCTTCAAGTTGGTTTAGAAGATCTCTAGGACCCCTAGGAATTCAGAAGGTGTTCTAGAAGACACCCAGTTCATTCTAATCCACCTAACTTTTTTTCTACAATTGATATACACATGTAATCCTCCTGGGGGTAGTAGGAGGTAAGACTTTTCTTGCATAATACATATGACACATACAATAAAAAAAACTAGAAATCGGAAGGAATAGAAGAATAGGCGAAGGAATACACACATTCAATCAAGCATGGAGGGGAGGAATGTTTCGATTTCAGACAGATGACAAGCATATGTGTCCTTTTGGAATAGGGACTGGATACTAGTAAATCCACTATTGCCTGTCTATCTATTCTATCCATTTCTCTCCTACTTTCATCTCTCCTTTCAACTTTCAACGTTTTGTTTTGTTCACACACAGTCACTCTCTATTTCTCTTCCTCTTTTCAACATCTCCTCTCTTTTTCGAAAAATGCAACGATTATCCCGAAAAAGAAGTGAAATGTTGCCTCAAACCGATGCAAACACATATACATACATATAGATTTTTTCGGCGTCCGATTTATTTTTTTCGGTGATCCTAGATATTGATAAGCATCCTCACCTAGCCGCTATTCTATGTTCTATTTTTTTTTCATTGATCCGTTTCGGTGAATAAATTTTTTTGAGATGGATGAAGTCAATAATCAAACATAATAAGGAATTTATTTGAGTCTTCTGATTTTTTGAATTTGTTTAAACATTGCTTAAATTTGATCTTCTAAACACTCTAATAGAAAGTCACCCGAATCGTCAAATTTGAGTCTATGTATCTCATTTAGTGTGAGAGATATCAAAAAGTGGTTAACTGATAAAATGTTGTCGATATCATGATAAACATTTTGTTAATTGACACCTTTTTGATATCTTTCAAAAGAAGTGAAATAGATTGGCTCAAATTAGACGGTACGGGTGGCATTCAATTAAAGTGCTTACGGTATATTCCGTTTGAAAAACTTCCCCTCTATTCACCCACATTTCCGATTCAAACTTTTTAAATTTATTTTGTAGAAATTCGCAAAAAAATTCTATAATAAAATTTCCAAAAAACAGGTGAATAACCTTGCTACCACTATATAACCTACTATAAAACCTGTAATAGAAGGGTCCCCTAACTTGTAAATTGGAGCCAAATATCTCGGTTTCTATGAGTGATATAAAAAGCTGTCAACTGATAAATTGTTTATCACAATATCATACAAATTTTTTGAGCTGACACATTTTTGATATCTCTTATAGGAGCCGAGATAATTAAACTCAAACTTCTGTTAAATGTAAAATTTTTTCACTACTTCTAAACTCTCAACTCCGATTTTCCTCTGTCATTTTCTAACGTAATTTTCAAATACTGAATGATTTTCTGAAATTTCAAAATCTCTAAATTCCGGTTCAATTTTTCAATAGTTATTTTTTTTTGAAAAGTTCCAAAAGTTTCCTTATTTTCAGCCACACCCTTCATTCGTAATTCTCTTTTTTCTACCTCATTCTTCTGAAATTATCTGAATAATTTCAATTCTAGGTACCACACCACCAGAAAAGATAGAATTTCAAGGGAGTACTAGCTCTATTACCCTAACGCCAAAATGGTGGAAATCTATAAGCCGCCGACGAAGCGGATATCCACATCGTTGATGCAAAAATTACAGTTATTCGTAAGGCTCAAAAAAGGAAATCTATAAATTTCTGAATGAGTGAAAAATTTGAAAGAAATTTGTCAAATTTGGAAAAACCCAATAAATCTTTTCCAGGAAGACCATCCATCCACAAAGCAAGGAAGAGAACAAGAGGGTCGTGTCATTGGCATCACTCCAAACTACAAAATCGGAGAGGGACAACCAAAGTCCGAGTTGAATTTGGGAAAGACTGGATACCTTCCGAATGGTCATGGAGATTATAAGATGACATCTCTCCAGGAGACCTATAAACAGACACTGATTGATCCAAAGGTATGTTGAGATTCCTTTATTTTTGAAAAATATAGAAAGTTGGAAAAATGTACTGAGTGAATGGTTAATAATAGAATAACTGATTGAGAAAAGCACCCGATATTGGTTTTGAAAATTATAATGTGTTGGCGAAGTCGTCGTTGTTGTTGTTATCCTGTTGAAGTGCGGCACCACGCATTCCGAATCCCGAGGCTTGATCAAATCTCATTCCCTGGCTAGCCTGACGTTCAAAGTATTTTTGAGTTGGAGCTGATGTTTGGGAGTCATCGAATTGGCGACCCATGTTTTGTTGAGAGAATGGGTTGAACCTTGGATTTTGAACTCTAGAAAATCCACGTCCCTGAGAGGAGTTCTCATCTGAGCTGAAGTCTGGCCCTTGCGGTCCACGTCCACCACGTCTCTGTTGACCACCTGGTCCTGAACGGCCGGGGAAGTCATCTTGAGGCCCCAAGTCTGGTCCGAAATCGGGTCTTTGTGGTCTTGGTCCGAATCCCGATGGTCCCTGTCCACGTTCTCCACGTCCTCCCGGTCCACGACGATCTGGGAAGTCCGAGTCAGGTCCAAAGTCTGGTCCTTGTGGTCTTGGTCCGAAGACTGATGATCCTGATGGCTCTTGTCCGCGTCCATCACGTCCTCCTGGTCCACGACGATCTGGGAAGTCGTCCTGTGGCTCGAAGTCGGATCCTTGTGGTCTTGGTCCAAATTCTGGTGGTCCCTGTCCACGTCCTCCACGTCCTCCTGGCCCACGTCTATCTAGGAAGTCGTCCTGTGGTCCGAAGTCTGGTCCTTGTGGTCTTGGTCCGAATCCCGATGGTCCCTGTCCACGTTCTCTACGTCCTCCCGGTCCACGGCGATCTGGGAAGTCCGAGTCAGGTCCAAAATCGGGTCCTTGTGGTCTTGGTCCAAATCCTGATGCTCCTGATGGCCCATGTCCGCGTCCACCACGTCCTTCTGGTCCGCGTCTATCTGGGAAATCTGAGTCAGGTCTAAAGTCTGGTCCTTGTGGTCTTGGTCCGAAGACTGATGATCCTGATGGCTCTTGTCCGCGTCCATCACGTCCTCCTGGTCCACGACGATCTGGGAAGTCGTCCTGTGGCTCGAAGTCGGATCCTTGTGGTCTTGGTCCAAATTCTGGTGGTCCCTGTCCACGTCCTCCACGTCCTCCTGGCCCACGTCTATCTAGGAAGTCGTCATGTGGTCCGAAGTCTGGTCCTTGTGGTCTTGGTCCGAATCCCGATGGTCCCTGTCCACGTTCTCTACGTCCTCCCGGTCCACGGCGATCTGGGAAGTCCGAGTCAGGTCCAAAATCGGGTCCTTGTGGTCTTGGTCCAAATCCTGATGCTCCTGATGGCCCATGTCCGCGTCCACCACGTCCTTCTGGTCCGCGTCTATCTGGGAAATCTGAGTCAGGTCTAAAGTCTGGTCCTTGTGGTCTTGGTCCGAAGCCTGGTGGTCCCTGTTCGCGTCCACCGCGACTTCCTGGTCCACGACGATCTGGGAAGTCATCCTGTGGTCCGAAATCGGATCCTTGTGGCCTTGGTCCGAATCTTGATGGTCCTGGTGGTCCCTGTCCGCGTCCTCTGCGTACTCCTGGCCCACGACGATCTGGGAAGTCTGAGTCAGGTCCAAAATATGGTCCGTGTGGTCTTGGTCCAAATCCTGGTGGTTCTGGTGCCCCTGTCCGCGTCCTCCGCGTTCTCCTGGCCCGCGTCTATCTGGGAAGTCCGAGTCAGGCCCAAAGTCTGGTCTTTTTGGTCTTGGTCCGAACCCTGGTGGTCCCTGTCCGCGTCCTCCACGTTCTCCTGGTGGTCCTCTACGTCCTGGGAAGTCATCATTCGATCCGGAGTCAGGTTGGGAATTTGATCCTTGACCAGCTCTTCTGCTCATTCCCTGTCCAGAGTCCTCCGAAGAATCAGAGTTCATTCCCATAGAACTAGGACGCGCGCGTGGGAACTGTCTCTTAGCTAAATTCTGGTTGTCTGGTGCTTGAAGATCAGATCCCTGCTCTTGACGTCTGGATAATCCTCCCCGGCTTTGGAAGGCGTTTTGTTGGGAATCTTGTTGGGGTCCTTCTCCGAAGTTCCCTCTTGGTGGTCCTCCGGGTCTACGACGTTTTGGAAAGTCTTCTTGAGAGCCGGAGTCTGTTCCAAAATCTGGTCTTGGTCCGAGTCTTGGTGGCCCTGGTGGCCCACGTTGTCCTCCAGCTCCTTGGCGACCTGGGAAGCCGTCTTGTGGTCTGAAGTCTGATCCAGACGGTTCTGAAGGGCCTTGTGGTCTGGGCCCGAATCCCATCGGTCCGGGTGGTCCTGGTGGTCCGCGTCTACCGAATCCTTGCTGACTCTGCCCTCCGAACATGAACGGAGCAAACGCCATCATTGGTGGTTGTTGCCCGCCTTGTTGTTGTTGAAATCCGAATGGAACCATCTGAGGCTTCTTCATCACTCTTCCTTGCTCGAGACCAAAAACTGGAGCCTTGCTCTCCGGGCGATAGTTGCGAGCAATGAAGAACAAAGCGCGAACTTCCTAGAAATAATAAAGTTTCGGTTGAAAAAAGATTAATTCTTCCACTCACTCTTGGGAATGTGGTTCCTAGCTTGCGGATCTGATCGTGCTGATCTCTTCTAGTAAGGTTCGTGTTCGAAAGAATCTCCTCAAGTTGGTTGTAGACTGTTGAAATGTTAGCAACTACTGCTTGCACATTTTGAGTGATAGCATCTTTTTGTGCCTGCACTTGTTTAGTCCAGGCATTGAACTCATCCTAAAAATTCTTGATTATTAGAAGGAAATATTGTGAATGGCACTTACAGTAACATTGAATGCCTTTGCCCAGATTGTGAGTTGTGCGCTTTGCTCATCTTGGGAGAGTCCCTCATTGCTGACAATATCGAAAAACTCCTTTCTAGCGAATCGTGGCACGTGCATCAAGAAGCGGGGAAACGGTGGTCCATCGGGAGATGGACGTGGTGGTCCGCCGCCGAATTCTAGCTCCGAAGAGTCTTCGGAGAGCTGTGCATGGGTACTGTAGAGGAGTGCTATAGCGAGCACAATGAGCACTCTCATTGTGAGGTCTGGAAATCAGTGAAATTTAGGAAAATGTAACATTTAGTAATCTTAAAAGGAGAGTTCTTGAAACTGCAATGTAAGAAAAATGTCAAATAATGTAGAAAAGGAAGTAGAAAACGAACAAATGATGTGCTTCTCATCCATTCATGGGTCCTCCTTAAATACTTCGAACCATAGTCTGTATGATCGCGATGTGTGTGTTCTTCTGAGAGCACACACGGTCATTTTTTAAAGGGTAAACCTCTCGGCCGCGCGCGCGGAGCCAGAAAAGATAACAAAACAGTTACCTAAGAAAGCGGATCATGGGGTCACTACCTGCCTCCTGGTATGTAATAGAGTGGCATTCGGAGAGCCACAGAGATGGAAAAGACAACAAATAGGGTAGACTTGCTTCCGCATTATAGATCCGCATCATTTTGAGTTGTAAGAAAAAACTTACTTTTTTCAATAATCGTGTAAATACAATTAGAGTGAACGAAGGGGGGGGGGGGGGGCAAAAGAGCACCCAATATCTGAGAAAGTGCAAATTACGGAAAAAAAAATAAACATCAGCGTCAGTTCTACAACAGCACACCCACATTTTTCAAAAAAAGATATAGGCATTTTTTTCAAGTTTAGATTAGTCAAAAACCCACAAGATTGATTACTCCAAATTATTATTTTTTTTTGAAATTTAGGTCATCTCAAATGCCAATATGCCTTATCTCTCCACACGTATTCCGGATGCCCGGCGTAACGTAGCTGGTGATTTCCCAAGTGAGCACAGCAAACGGAGCCAAATCAAACTTGAGCCGCTGGAGCAACGTAGATTTAGAGTGAGTTTTGCTTTATTTCACCCAAACAGTATGTCTTAAATTTCCAGAGCACTGAATCTCGTCCGATCTCTACTAGCAACTATCTCACCGAGAGTGTTGAACGTCATCGGGATATGGAAGCTTCCCGTTTGAAGGAGTACTTGAAAGCCAAAGAAAGTGATGCTAACCAGCCATGGAACAAGCCAGGATGGCCGGGACCAAAAAAAAACGATGAGAATAACAGAGAGTTGGAAACTCTCAAACAGGTTTGTAGTTTTTGTAGTCTTTCTTTTTTGTTCATTCAATTATTGTTCCAGAAAATCGAAACTTTGCAAAGAGTAAGTCTTAAGCATGTACCTTTTTTATGTTTGTCTGTTCTTGTCCTGCATGTTTTTTGTATTGTGTTGTCCCTTTAAAAAAGGAAATCCCTGGCTTGGAAAAAACGATATGGACCTCTACTGACATCTCCTACCAATCTCTCTACCCCTGAAACATATCCGGGTGTGTGATAATCAGAGTGCGCAGTAATCCTTGTAGTCGTTTTGTGCCCGAATTCAGAAAACGTCGCAATCGATGAGCGATTTATCAGTGTTGCCAACGCCAAGCCAGTTCGAGAAGTTGAATCCGGTGAGTCTGAATGCCTCTGTTGCTTTGGGGTACCGTAGTTTTTCTGATATAAGCCTACCGTTAACTTTGAGCTCAATTATCTCGATTCCTGTAGAAAATATCAAAAAAATCTGTCAACTAGAGAGATAGAATGTTGCTGACATTGTGAAACATATTTTATCAGTGAACAAAATTATCATATCTTCTTCAGGGACCAAAATAATTGAGCTTAAAGTTGACGGATTCCGTAGGCTTCTAATAGAGGAAATACGGTATATGGGATTTTTCTTCAATGTTGATATTTTTGAAGTATATCAATTTTTTTTTCTATTTTTTTGTATTTCAATAACTATAATTTTTGATATAGGCACAGTTTTAAAAAGTACAATTTTTAGACATTTTTGCTCTTGATCACTTCAAGAAACAAGGTACCGTAAACACTCTAATAGAAAGCCACCCAACCCGTCCGCTTTGAGCCGATGTATCTCATTTCCTGTAAAAGATATCATTTCGATTTCATTTTCTTCATATAAATGAGTTTTTTCCAGCAGCCCCAACCATCACCGATATCTCCTGGAGACTCTGGATGGTTGATAAAAATGCGAAAGAATCGATATCTAGATCACACTTCAAAAGTGAATGAACCCAAAAAGTATCGGTCAATGGATCAGCTGCCTACAACAGGCAAGGTGAGATTTTTTGAGTTTCAAGTTGACCTCTCTTTTCATAGTCCCTTTTCCAACTTACTTTGCTGATGATAAACCCCTACTCATTCAACCTAGATAGTTTGTATCTTCTTCCTGCTTGGGAGAGCTAATGAAAATCTCTCCTCCCGAAATTTTTCTCTCTTCCACCCTCCACTAGATCCCATACTGTCTTAATCGACACATAGTCTCTGTCTCTTCCTTCTTCTTTCTCCTTTTCGATCGAGAAGAAGAAGAAGCCCCTCTTGAAACTTCCCGCCGACGCACACACACACAAACTGTATGTGGCTGAGCAGGAAAAGAGCACTGGAGAAGAGTAGAAAGATACGCTAAGAAATGGAATGGCTTGACGGGGAGAGTTTGGTGGGGATTGGTAGGAAGAAGAAATATCGAAACTCTTTTTTGCCTTCCCCTCGTGGTTTTTCGCTCTTCTCTTTTGAACTTTTTTTATTTCAGAAAAAAGTTTTTCTGTGATCTTTAAAGCACGAAAATTTCGGAGTTTGCTCCTTTTTCAGTTGCGAAACTAAAAATGGCGCTACTCCCGAATTATGGCGAAAATTAACTAGGGAGCATCTTTTTTTTTTTGGTTTTTCAGTACTGATACAATCCCGCAGTTAGCTGTTACCGTCAATCCTGTAATAGAAGGGCCCTTACACTGTCAAGTTTGAGCTTAATTATCTGAGCTCCTATAAGAGATATCAAAAATATGTCGACTGACAAAATATTTGTTATAATATAATAAACAATTTGTTGGTTGAGAACTTTTTAAAACCTTTGACAGGAACCTAGATAAAATGGCTCAAAATTATAAGTTAGGGAGCCCTTCTATTACAGGTTTTCCGGAAGTTTGAATGTTCTGTGTACTTTTAGCTTTTACTTTTTTTAATCTTGATTCTCTTAATTTACGATACATAAATATTTCTTTATTACTTTACCAAAAAATGTGTATCGCTATTATAGTAAAAGATACCGTAAACACTTTAATGGAACGCCACCCGGACCGCCGACTTTGAGCCTATATATCTCGTTTTCTGTAAAAGTAATCAAAAAGTTGTCAACTAATAAAATGTGTATCATGATATCAGCAATATTTTATTAGTTAACCACTTTCTGATATCTTTCACAGAAAATGAGAGACGTAGGCTCAAATTTGACGATTCTGGTGGCTTTCTATAGGTATTTACTGTATTTAAGGTAGTACTACTACAGTTGGTCCAATAAAAGTTCTTTGCGTTCCATTCACTCATATTTTAGTTCATCATATGCAAAACAATCTTATTGACTCCCTCCGAACCCCCGCGTTTCTTCATTTTTGCTCCTCACGTTTTGTTTCAAAGTTTGTTCGTCTCTTCCCAAGGCGGCACAGTCTCTTTTTCACTCTTGGGCCTTCTTAAAGAAGGAGTAATCCGAAACAAAAACAATCGGGGTGATCAGTTAGTAGAAAGCAAGTACATTCGACAGAGATGACGCATATGGGAAGAATCATTTTTCAATAAAAGATGTTACAGGTCGGTGCTCTTCCACCCGACGACGAGAACCAACAGAAGTCGGAAGGATCGGATCCTTTGCACTGGCAACTTAGAAAAGAGTTCCATTTGGCGAAGTATTCGGTAAGAAAATGGGATTTCAGAGAGTTGAAAAATACAAGAAAACCTCTTCAACATTGGCAAACTGATAAATGAGTCAAAAGTTGAGATTTTTAATAATTATCTTCATGAAATAACAATTGAATTTAATCTACCAACTTTCGTTCTCTGCTTTGACTTGAGTACTAAAACTTGGCTCTTAAAAAATGACAGCTAGGTAAAACAATTAAAGAAGTACTCACCGTAAGATCTGTAAGAAAAGGGCTTAGACATTGTCAAGTTTAAGCTAATTTTTCTCGAGCCCTGTGCAAGGTATCAAAAATATTCCAACTGATGCAATGTTTATGATTTTATGATAAACAATTTATTAGTTAAAAACTTTTTGAAATCTTTCAAAGAAACCGAGATATTGGCTCAAAGTTTAAAGTCAGGGGCCCTTCTAATCCATTTTACTGTGATTGTTCACAGTTTTTGATGGGTCATCTAATAATCAGTCTAATTCTGTTTCAAATAAAAGTATTGACCGGGACTATTCTAACAAAGTGTTTGTCAGTGAATAACTTTTTCAATTTGTTAGTTTACAACTGTTTAGTTCTCCCATTCTCCCCTACAACATTTTTCGCTCAGTCCCAATACATTCCTTCCCAGCTCAAATATCCTCTCCTTGCTTTTCATTTTTACCGTTCCCCCAAGGAAACACGCATTTTGACCCATTTCCATTTGATTTCAAACAGTGCTTGCTCATGGTGATAAGTGTTCATGCTCCGTGTGCGTGCTTTCCCCCTACCCGATTTCCTTCACAACCTCTGTCCTTTCCTCCCTAGTCGCTGCTGCTTTGCTGCGTTTTTAACATACGAAACAAGAAAGACAAACACATTCGCCAATCCAGAGGAGTTCCCGGCCCCGCACTTTTCCTCTTTCTTATTATCCCCAAGCCAACCGTTTCGGATTTTTGTGTGTCTTTTTTGTTTTTCTGTTTAAAAGTTTCAGACCGACTCGTTCAAGTAGGATGGGTTCGGCATACATTTTTCAAGCATACCTTTTTTAAGTTTTTTCAACTTTCTACAACATTCATCTCAGCGTTTTTGATTTTCATTAAAACCATCAATCATGTTCTTTTTAGAATATTTGGGATAAAAAATTTCAAACAAGCAACATTAACATTTCAGCAATTTACTAGCTTATCATATCTTTTTTAAAAATCCCATAGTTAGTTATCTTGAATTCTTCGGACATCTAAAAGTTCAAAATTAATTTAGTCAACTTTAGTCAAAATTAATTTAGTCAATTTAGTCAACCATCTGTCAACTTTGAGCTCAATTATCTCGATTCTTGTGGAAGATATCGAAAATTGGCGAACTACTAAAATATTGGTGATATTGTGATAAACATTTTATCAGTTAACAAAATTTCGATATCTTTAACATGAAACGAGATAATTCAGCTCGAATTTGGCTATTATATAAAGCACAGTTGTTTTGAAACTGATCATGTGTTATCAGAAGTGTAGTGGGCATGCTTTTTCACTTCCAGATTAGGTATCTTGAATCCTGAGGATAATATTTTTTCTAATTAATTTAGTTGACCTAACTTCGATAGCGTTGCTGGCCTGTTTTTGCTCAGACAGAACACCCACAAGCCTGCTCGGTGTTCACTCCCCTATTATTGTGAATAGGTATTTTATTGACTTTTCAACGCCCCGGAAAAGAGCAAAAAAAACTTAACCATTCACTCATTGTTTCATCTTTTCGTGGTCAATGGAACTTTGAGCCTCCCCTCTCCTAATCACTATGTTTCTTCTTGTATGTTTACCTCCTCACCAGTGTCTTGTATTATTTAGTGTGAGATGGGTGAGAAAAATGTCCCCGCACAAAACACTGCACTCCCTAAACAAAACCCCATTTTTTACAAAATCTTACTTTTTTCCACTATTTTCTCTTACCTTCTCTGTGAGTTCCATTTCTAACCCAATCTCTCTGTTTATTCGAGTACATACCGTAGTGGTCTCTCTGTCTCTTTCTCAACACACTTCATCTCCCAATTTTTTGTTCGCGTTTCGAGAGTTTTCGATTTTTTTTGGCGGTCTGTTGCAAAAATTCATAAATCAGTGATTTTTAAGGACTTTGATTTATCGATTAGTTTCTAGCCACAAGTCTTTTGAAACACTTTTAGACTTGTGAAGTCGGTAACAGAGAGAGAGAGAGATAGAGAGAGAGAGAGAGAGAGAGAGAGAGAGGGAGAGAGAGAGGGAGAGAGAGAGCTCATTCTACTCATAATATTAGCTCATTCTACTCATAATATTCCTAATTAGGCTCTCCCACATGTCCGACGATACTAACGATCCACCATACTCCACCGTTCGTCAGTTACGGGCAGAGTACCTGGCTAGGGTAGCCTCCTCATCTACATCATCGCCATCCGCCAGATCTCGTCCTCCAAGAAGAGGCACCGTTTTTGGGACAAAGTCAACTATCAGTTTGCCATACATTCCAGAAGTTGAAGAGGTTTTTAGGGAAAAAACTATACATTTTAAGCAATCATACAGAAGCTAATTAGTTGTTTTTCAGGAACGCCGTGCCTCTTACCACGTAGAATCTTCATCGTATTCGCATACCAGTCATAGTCAACACCAGAATATCAGTCATAATAGCCATCCACCACCGTCATCCCCACCTCCGATTCCAGCGACTATCCAACATCAGACCCATCCTTCCCAGCATCCACCGCCAACTACACAAACGGTTCTGAATCGTCCTCTGTCCAAATCACAGCTTTTGTATCCGCCGGGAAGTACAGAGAATATTGCCAGTGAACACAAGCCAGCGATTAGGCCACCAGAGAAGGTAAATATTACTGTTTGTTCTCTAAAGTCTAACCTCTGAATTTTTAGACCGTCTACGAGAATAATCCTATAGCTCCATCTGAACTTAATGTTCAAGTGAAGCGAGCGCCACCTTCCGGACCACCACCTCCACCACCACAGCCACCAACGGACTTCGACTATCCGGAGCGGTTAATGAGCCCACCACCTACTCATCAACCAAGGTCGATATTGAAGGGATACTCTTCGCAACAATATTATTCACAAACCAATTTGACCGAGTCACATCATCATCACTCTCACCAGACTCAGAATACTCAAGAAAACTTCCATCCTCAACAAATGCATCCAAGACCATCTGATCGTAGAACACCTACCCACTTCGAAGATCTCAGTGAAGATGAGAAGACCAGAATCATGCATGAGAACCTGCAAAAACATCGAACCCTGAGGAGTGGGCCTAATGGTCCACGACCTGCTACCACCAGTTTCAACGGGCCGTTCTTCCGACTGGAACAAGTTAGCCCGGGACAGCCATCGCAGCAGCAACAAGGGTGTCCTCAACAACATCCAAGAAGTCAATCCGTGGACCCGTCGGGTGATGTGCCAAGAGATCATGGAAGGCTTCTTCAACAGTCTCGGGAAATTTCTGCATCCGAGATCGAGCTGCACAACTACTCACGAAATGTTGAACCATCAGTGGTTGTCTGGCCACCGATCAGTGAAAAAGAACGGAAGCGTCCAAATTCAGTGTTGGCTAAGAACTTCAATGACCCAGATAAGATTGATGAATATCAAAGGCAGAAGAGGTTAGAGCATGAAGCGATGCATCGACATGAGGAACAACAGATGATTAGTATGAGTAAGCAGATCAGAGCAATGGAGATCCAGCAACAGAGATTATATGAGCAGAGCCATGGTGTAACATCCCCAGTACCCATCATGGAGGCCATCTCGCCACAGCCGTATGGCAGTCAACCACAACACCAGCTGCAGCAATACTACCCGCCACCACCACCACCTCCTCAAGTGCAAATACATCAACCACATCAATCTCACCAGCCTCACCAATACGAAGATCCAGAACCAATTTCCTATCCTGTCCAAGTCTTTGAAACCCGACCAATCTCCGCCTTATCTAATCAAATCGATCAAGACCCTCGGACTCAGCCTCAAGCACCACCGACAAGTTGGAAACGGACCTATATTGTTGAACGGCCTAGAGACGTGGCGAAGAATGAGATTCTGACTTCTGAAGAGTTGCTAGAGAAGGAATCATACGATGTAGATCTGTTGAAAAGAAGAGAGACATTTGTGGAGAAACCAGACGAACCACCACGGATAAATAGACTTGGGAAACGATGGCAACCACCACCAGAGAAACCATATGTATGGCCAACGTTAAGAAGAGCCATGTCAGTCGAACCAAACTCTAGAGGACCAATGGATTTTGCTCCAGGCGTGCCACCAAACTACGACGACAACGAGGAATACAAATGGGAACCTGTAGTCAACGATCCAGGATACAAAAAGGAAGACAAGAACTTCACACCGGTTAGCAGTCCTCCAGCATCCCCAAGACGAGGACATGGAGTTGGTCCGCTAGATGAGCCAGCTAAAAGACAAGCCAAGTATGTCATTCAGCCCTCACCAGATGGTTCACATCGTCCCAAAGCGGTGTTCAGAAAGGAGCGGCATACACCAAGTGGTGGTTTCTATCCGCATGCTCCAAATGCTATAAAAGTGGTCAAGAAACGAGCACAGTCCGTGCAAGGATTGCTGAGCCCTACTGATAACGTGGAGATTATACACCAGCGTAACTATCATCGACTGGACTTGGAGCAAAACGGGCATCATGGACAAAAGCTGAGAAGGAGCCAACACAGTGGAAGTGAGATGGACCTGAGGAGGAATACTCAAGACTTGCCAGACTGGGAGAAGATCTATGAGCTGCCACCACATAGTTCGCAAATAGTGCAGAAGGACATGCCTCGTCATGTAGATGTACAACGTCGCTTGTCCAAATTCGAGGGATCGATTCAAAACCTCCGTGCGGCGTCATCAACTCAGCACCTAGATAGTGTAAGTTTTGGAAAACTAGTATTAAAAAAAAGATCATCACCACAGATAGGGTAACCTGGGAATTTTTCGGTTCGGTAGCTTAAGTATCTCCCGCTAGCTCTCATTTAAATGCTTCCCCTCCCTTTGAAAGTTTGCTGTGGTGTGCATTGATCCGTTTCAGATGCAACAGTTGCACTTCCCGATGCCTGATTATGAGCCACCGCAGCATCAGCATTCGAGAAGACGTACAGAATCTTCTGGAACGAACTACCGAGGTGGACCACCCCCACCACCTCCACCAATGCCGATGCAGCAGCCTAGAGAGGTGAGATACCTTCATTTTTCAAGGTTTTGATCGAAACGTTCATTTTTTAGATGTCCCGTCGCAACTCTGTAGCCTCCACTCGCATTGACTCTCCATCACTTATGATCCCGCATCATCACCATCATCAACGACAATCCCGATCCGACTCCCGTGGTCCACCGCAAATGTCACGGGCCGCTTCATCGATTCCTCTATCTCCTCATCCGACCCCTCAGCATCATCACCATCACCATCAACGGCCGACGACTCCAGGAGCCACTAGAGCCCGGAATTATATCGCTAGAGCAACCGCACCAAGTCCGACACCATATTCCTACGATAGAGCAAGAGCATATGTACCGCCAGCATTGCCACCAGGTTACCGGGTGAGTTAGTTTTTGGTTATTTTTATGTTATCGTGAAACCTTCAATAGAAGAGCCCTCGCACTTTCGAGCTTGAGTTTAATTATCTCGGCTCCTATAAGAGATATTAAAAATGTGCCAACTGTTAAAATGTTTGTGATATTGTGATAAACAATTTATCAGTTGACAGCTTTTTTCATATTTTCTTTCTTTTATGAGTCTTCCAAATTTTCTTGTATTTACTCGTATTTAATCTTTTTAATTTTCAGCTGACTGATCCTCTACCCGACCAACGAGCCTTGTCCCCATCCCCTGGACATACTCGAAAGTTGATTCGAAACGTGTCAGAATCACAACAACGTCTCCAACAGCCCTCTGGACACACACCTCAAACATCGCGGGCCCCATCCCGTCATTCGAATCGCCAGAGCCCTAATCCCCGATTTCTATAGCCCCTTTTAAATATTTTCTAAAAATAGGATACATAGTTTTAATCTTCTCTTTTTATAACCTACAAAATCTTTCTGCTTTATTTCTTTTGCTCATTGAAAAACAGCTTTTTGCTTTCACTTATCATAACTTAACTGCCTACTTTTGGCTCCGCCCCTTTTGGGCAAGCCACGCCCCCTAATCTTTCCCCTTTTAAAATTGCTCAATTATTGGAAGGAGATGGAAAACTTGCATCAAGAAATGGAGAAACTAATTTGGACAGGTAAGAATTTTAATAACTAACTTGCACTAAAAAATTTCAGATTTATATGAAAAAACAAATTCCAAGCCAGGGATTATTCTGTCTTTATGTGTGCATGTTTGTCTTATGTCGTAGCTTAGAATGTCCAAAAGAATTTGTGTCTTAAAATTTGAAAAGGGGTTTTATATATTAAACACCTTTTTTCTAATTTTCTATGTGTTTGAAATTTGGACAGCTCTATAATTCATTTTTTCAATTTTCAGGGAGCCAACAAGCCACCAGCGGTAAGTTCTATTTTTCTTTATCAACAGTTTTGAATTTATTTAAAAAAATAATTACTTTTGAAATGCAAAAGAGGAGGGAGTACGGTAGTTTTAGGAAAGTGTGACTTAACAAAATTTTAAGTTTCTCTACCCCTAGCCTCTATAACTTTTATTAAATAATGCATATTTAATTTATTATGATAATTATTAATTGATTTAATAATTAACCCCTATCTCTCAATTAAAACCCAGAACGCCGAACTAGACGAAATATCGAAGAGAGCCGAGGAATTACGAAAACGAGACGGGCGGTCAAAATACAAACTAGTCGAATCTGACATCTACAAGACAGATCCAGATCCAATGCCATCCAATTTGAAGGTCCTTTTTAATTCTCGCTTTAAATTCCGCTTCCTTTTTTTCTTAACACACTAGCGTTTAGGATCAAGTTCGTGAATTGTTGGAATCGCGAAATTCTGTGGAGACGACGACGACTCAGAGAGATCAGGACAAGTCTGGTTATGTGACGGTTAGTTTCGGATGTTTGGCATCTGTCCCCCTTAAAAAAACTGTGTGGAAATTTTGGAAGGAGATGGATACGTGGCATATTATTCTGAATATTAGGAGTTTGAGATATGTCTCGATTAGGTTGGTCAACTCTTTTTCGATTTTCAAAGTGTAAATTGATATCCCTCAAAGATACCGCAAACCTCTCTAATATATGATAATGCCAACTTTGAGCATATTTATTTCATTTCTTGTTAAAGATATCAAAAAGTGTTCAAATAATAAAATGTTAATCGTAATATCAGCAATGTTTTATCAATTAGCCACTTTTTGTTATCTTTCACAGGAAATGAGGTACATTAGCTCAAAGATGGCGGTTTGGGCGGCGTTTTATCAGAATGTTTACGGTAATAGAAGCACCCTCTCACTTTAACCTTTGATCCTAATTATCTCGGCTCCTGTCAAAGATATCAGAACGTTGTCAATTGATAAATTATTTATCATAATGTCAAAAACATTTTATCTGTTTACACATTTTTTATATCTTGCATAGGAAATGAGATAATTGGGCTAGAACTTGACAGTCTCGGGGTCCTTCTATTGCCGGTTTTACAGTAATTGATTGGAAAAATTTTCAATTCAAATTTTCTGGGTACTTTTAAAAGTAACAACACATTTTTTTTCGAATATCTTTAAAAATTCTTAGAAATTTTAAAAATCGAGTTTTTACAGTTTTTAGATTTCTAAACGATTTTTCCGGTTTATTCCAACTTCTGACTAGTGTTGACCTAAAAATTGCCACGTGTCTCCCCTTTCACTTAACCCTTGCAATAAAAAAAGTGTGCAGTGAGCAACGAACTACTTTTCTCGCCTTCTCTCATAAATTTTCTTCCACCCCCAGAAATATATAATTCCACCTTTTCTATTTTTCCAAGCTAGCAGTTTTTCCATTCTATTCTAATAACAGGATGTCTCCACTGCCACGTGGAACTTCTCGACGCTGGATTACTCGCCTCGATCGGTGGTCAGTATGAATGGAGCCAGATATGACATTCTCAAGGTTTTACTCTTTTTTTTTACTCTATTGCTTGATTTGCACCGATGGGTACTAATCACTAATCACTTAACAGCCTCAAAGTCTACCGTACTTTTTCTCTCTTTCTTTACTTTTTTCCATGAAATCTATGTATGTCTCTATCTCTATATATCTCCCCTACCAGACGGTCCCACCACTACGCACCAAGACTCCGCCCCCACCACCACCTCCGGTTCGTCGTCACGAGATTTACGAGCAGCACGAGCGGTACACTTCGGCTCCAAATCTTCAGTCGGCCGTCATTCGGATTCAGGTTTTTCAGAAAAAAGCGTGTTTTCAGCTTCTGTTATAAGTTCCCTATGTTCTGTTTCTTTACACTTCCTTATCTCTACTAAGCACGTGTTTCTTATACTATCTGTGGTGATGATTGTTGTACGCAATGCACATGTTATACACTTCTACTTCTAGAATCTTCTAGAACCTTACAAAGTATGTAGATGCATTCTTTAATATTTTCAGGATGACAAGCCGCGTAGCATTATGAAGAGACGTGAGCTGGAGAGCCGTGAGCAGTTGCTCTTCCCAACTGTTGACACCCAAGTGGTCAAGTCTGTCGTTAGAAAGCCAACTGTCACGGAGACTGTTCAACGTTTCGAGGAGACTCGTCGTACTGAAGAGGTGAGTACTATGTATAGAAAACTAAATCTTGTATTGTTTTCCAGGTCGAGCGTCGCGTTCAACGTCGCGAGAAGAAGGAGCGTCGTAGTCGTCATCACTCCTCCTCCCGTCATCAATCCGGATGGGAGGGACACACTGGTGGATATCAAGGTGATCTAAAAGTTTTTTCTCTCTTTTCCCATGTTTCGTTAACTCTGATTTCTACATGTCTGTTAACAAAAACATCACAAATTTAGTTAACTATGTTTCGTCTCTTTCTTAATCCACGTCCGTCCGTTTGCAGAGCATCGTGTCGGAGCCATCACCTCGTCTCTGCCACGTCGTCAGATCATTCGTGAGGCTGATCGTGCGATGACCGAGGAGGAGATGAATAAAGTGGTTCGAGAGGCCTACGCGGCTGCCGATGAAGCACGCAGAGATAGTCGTACGGGTTTTGGTTTCTTACTAAATGTTTCTTGGTTCTTTCTGGGAACTTTTACAGTTTTCTATCTAATCTAATATAAGTTCATCCTAACCTCAGCTCACCCAAAGACTTTCAGGTCACCGTAGCAGCTCGCTAAGCCGTGGTGGATATTTGCCAGGTGGTCAAGAGACCTACTATCGTCAAGAGACCACTCGTCGTCAGCAACATAACAATTACGACGACAACTTCAACCGCGGAATAGCGCATGCGCGTTACGGTTCGTTGTCGGATTCGTTGCGTCGTGGCGAACTTCAGTACGTGCCAAATGGAGAGGTCCGTCAATCGTTCTATCGTGATGGTGGTGCCAGCGGTGGACAGCGAATGCACAAGAGCTACTCCACTCGTGACGTCTTCACCGGAGACGCACACGACGATCGTCGCTCCGTCTCATCGTTCCATCGTCGTGGATCCCAGCAACAGGTTAGATTCTTTTCTTCAATACCAAAAACTGATGGGTTTCCAGGTCTCCCCATTCGTCGAGTTTCCACCAACTCTTCCACGTCGTGGAGCCGGAGGAGACTACCGTCGTGAAGAGGACGCCTACTTCCGTCCAGTGAGCAAGTCTCGCAGTTATGCTGATTGGGATGATGCCGGGAGAGCCGGAATGGGACGTGAGGTCCGTCGCTATGACGATGACATGAGCAGACTGGAGGCCGAGTTCCGTGATTCGCTTTTGATGCCAATGCCAAATGGAAATATGTGGGTTTGAATTTCTTATTAAATGGATACAGGAACCTGTTATTCGATTTGTAAATTTCGGATGTCTGGAAATATCAGATAATAAAAAATTAATCTTGAACTTTGTTCTGAATGCGTTCATTATTCAATATTTCTAGAACCTCACTCATATTCCAGGAACGAGCGTGACCATCGTACCGAACAACTGCCAGGAGGTTATGAGACCTTCAACAAGGACAGACATGCAAACAGCGGAAGACGTACCGGACGTGATGGAAAGCCAGTCGACTTTTCGTAAGCATCTCATACCTCTGACCTACCGTAGCCCAAAAATCTTTCAGTGAGGCTTCTCAAGAATACAACTACAAAAGGGAGCAAACCCTCAACGATGATAGACGTCGCCGTTAAGCGTCGACGGTGGACGTCGTCGTATGAAGTCTATGTCGTCCCGGTGTATATCAAGTGTGCTGTACCAATAATCCATACATTTCTAAAAAGCTCGCTTCCAGCCCTCTATCCCTTCTTTCTATTCGGTGCTCATTTTCCCTTCCTTCCATTCATTTACTCCCCCCCCAAAAAAATTCCACATATGTTCCTTTGTCAAAAATTTTCAGTTATATTTCCTTCTCCTTCTGCTTCCAGTGCCAATTATTGAACTTTTGAATTTTCCCCTTTTTTTCCAATTAACAAGAATCTTGTGTAACTTGACTAATGCTCAGAAACTGCCTTCTTTTTTCTTCATCCTAAACAAATTTCATCTGCTATGCTAAACAAAATACGCATTCATTGTCTTTTCTCTTTTTCTACCTTCGTCTAGTTTTTTTTCAAATAAATGTTCTGTATATCTCTATTTTTCCAGATATTTGAAAAATAACATAATCCTCTGTTCTATAAGATCACTTCTTTATAAATCATTCAAATTTAGGTACCGAATTCGAATATCAGATCGAGATCTCTTCTCGATACGAAGTTATGGACAAAAGCCTGAAACCGAATTTTGGCTTAAGTACATGCTTAGAACAATCCTTAATAACTTTGTTCAAATAAGAGATTTGGGCCTGAAATTTTGGGACGTAACTTGAAATTGAATGTAGAACGTTTCTATGACAAAAAATCAAAAAAAGTTTTTTTTGGGATTTCGAAAAAATGCCTTATGTAAGACTTAGCTTTTTTTTCGATCAAAAAAATGTTTGTCAATTTTTTGAGATTTTTTGTTATGAAAACGTTTTACATTCAAATTTAGGTACCGAATTCGAATATCAGATCGAGATCTCTTCTCGATACGAAGTTATGGACAAAAGCCTGAAACCGAATTTTGGCTCAAGTACATGCTTAGAACAATCCTTAATAACTTTCTTCAAATAAGGGGGGCCTGAAACTTTGGAACGTAATTTGAAATTAAATGTAGAACGTTTCTATGACAAAAAATCAAAAAAAGTTTTTTTTTTGGGATTTCGAAAAAATGCCTTATGTAAGACTTAGCTTTTTTTTCGATCAAAAAAATGTTTGTCAATTTTTTGAGATTTTTTGTTATGAAAACGTTTTACATTGTAAAGTCTCACACACTGTTAAGTTTGCGCTCAATTATTACGTTTGAGACATCAAAAATGTTCAAACTGACAAAATGTTGTGATATTATGCTAAAAACTTATCAGTTGACATCTTTATCATATCTTCCACATGAACCGAGATATTTGGGCCCGAAGTTGACGGTTTGGGGAGCGTTCATATTTTGCGGTATGCCCTTCTGAAAATCTCTTTTCAGGGCTCACCAGCTTTTTCGTCCTCACAATTGCCACCATTATCATCCTAAACGGAGCCAATGGAGTCTACCAAAACAGTATCTTCGGTCTCGCATCGGAACTTCCCTTCAAGTATACCAACGCCGTTATCATTGGAAATAATTTGTGCGGAACGTTTGTCACCCTTCTCAGCATGTCCACCAAAGCAATGACTCGCAATATTCTGGACCGCGCATTCGCCTACTTTTCGATCGCCCTGATCACCTTGATCTTCTGCTTCATCTCTTTCCTGGTACTCCAGAAACAAAGATTCTACCAATTCTACAGTAATCGCGCCGAGACACAGCGAGCAAAACATGAGGAATCCGCTGGAAATCAAGGAAAACTGACCACCTACATTGCGACGTTCAAAGAAGCATTTCCAATGCTGATCAATGTATTTTTGGTGTTTTTCGTCACTCTTTCCATTTTTCCAGGAGTCATGATGTATGTGAAGGATGAGAAGAATGGAGGAACTTACGATTTTCCATTGCCACGTAAGTCTAGGATTCGGTGTATTGCAAAACCTGTATTAGAAGGGCCCTAACTTTCAACTTGAAGCCTATTTATCTCGGCTCCTGTGAAAAATATCAAAATACTGTCAACTGATAAAACTTTGCGATTTTATGATAAACAACTTATCAGTTGACAAATTTTTGATAGTTTTCTCAGTAACCGGGATCAAATGACTTAAAATTAAAAGTTAGGAGGGAGCCTTCTAATACAGGTATTACGGCAAGTAACATTAACTTTGCGAAGATTCCAGAGAACTATTTCATGGATGTCACCACTTTTCTTCAATTCAATGTTTTTGCCTTTATCGGATCGATAGTGGCTGGGAGAAAACAATGGGTAAGTCAAACATTTCGATCGTGTCAAATCCGTAGCTTTTGGGAGAGGTTTGAACATGAATACCGTAAACATCAAACGCCCCCAAAACGTCAACTTTGAGTGTGTATGTGTAGTTTTCTGTCTAATATATCAAGAAGTTGTTAACGTTGTTTATTAAAATATTGCAAATATTTTATCAGTTCACACATTTTTGAAATCTCGCATGTGAGGCGAGATAACTGAGATCAAATTTAACAGTGTGGGGGCTCTTCTCTTCCTTAACGTCCATCAACTTTTAGCCGTCCCCTAACAAACTCTGGATTCCCGTCTACCTTCGTCTCCTCTACATTCCATTCTTCGCATTCTGCAACTATCTTCCGGAGACTCGTACCTGGCCAGTGTTCTTCGAATCCACGTGGATTTTCGTCATCGTTGCCGCCTCGATGAGCTTCGGAAGCGGATATTTCTCCGGACTCGCAATGATGTACACCTCGAAGAGTGTGGACCCAATGAGAGCTCAAGTCGCTGGAATGATGGCTGGATTCTTTTTGATTTCTGGAATTGTGTCAGGACTCATTTTTACAATGGTCATCAAAGCTTTCGTCACTGCATAGAGTTAATTTCTAGATGATAATTATATTTATTACAAATACAAGTTGTCTCAATTTTTTATTCACATTCCTCTTGTGTAAACCATTTTTTTTGTTTAATCAAATACCCTATTTTTAACTTCTAGATATACATTTTGGAATTTCCGGTCCTGTTTTTCCCAAATCGTGACTAGACCCGTTTTGATCTACTCTGGCGCCAAAAATTTAACTATTGAATTTTCCCATATTTTATCTTTTTCTTCCTCTTTTTTTTTAATTTTCAGAGAATAAGATTATAAAGGAAAAGATTGGGAATCACAAAAAAAGTTATAAACATTACCCTTTATGTTTTGTAATCGGTTAAATTTGTTCCGAAATCTCGGGCCATGCCGAAAAAGGTCGGTAAAACTTTTTCTGAAATGTTTTTGTTAGATTCACTCAGTAGATCAAACTTGGTCTCTAGGACTTTCCTTCTGGGTAACTTCCCTCCTAAGAAACGGGATGCAAAAAAAACAGACCCTACTCCATTTATTGATTTTTCTTGTCTATCCCTACCATCCCCTATTAACCTTCCGTTGGTTAAGAAGAAGACGAAGGCGGAGCCTCTCTCCCGATTTTTCGAAAATTGTAGACTTTCTTCTCCATCTCCTA
Organism: Caenorhabditis briggsae; assembly: GCF_000004555.2. NCBI lineage: Eukaryota > Metazoa > Nematoda > Chromadorea > Rhabditida > Rhabditidae > Caenorhabditis > Caenorhabditis briggsae. Next base: position 254,125 of record NC_013490.2, read on the forward strand.
AGCAATTGGTTTGAAAAATTCTGTAGACTTTGAGCTTTTGAAAAACGAAGTAAGATATATTTGATTTGTTTGGGAAGTTTTCTCATGTATAAAATAAAAAAAGAAAACAATTTTTAGTTTCACTAGTTTTGTGGGAAAATTCTTTTGAACGGAAAATGAGTCTTCAAGTCATTGCTGATATAGGCTATTTTTAAACTATTCTAGCTCCAAGTGTCTTTTTCGTGTGGACACTTACAAAAGTTCCCCCTTTTTTTTCAAAAATCCATTTTAAATTGAAAAAAAATAATTGAAGTTCAAACTTTCAAAATTTTCAATGGTAGATCAAATTCGGTCTCTACGATTTTCCTTCTGGGTAACTTCCCTCCTGGGAAACAGGATGACACACAAAGAAAAAGAAGACAGACCCCCGCCATTTATTGATTATAAGAGCGATATCTAATTTTCCCGTTTATAATTTTTCCCATTTCGCATCACATTTTTTTCTAAAGCGCTAAAAAATTCATTTGATCTACTCTAGTCCGCCAAATATTATATTATCGATCTTGATCCTCTTTCCCTTTTTTTCTTTTTTTCTTGCTTTTTTCCTAGGCAAATTTTTTAGACAAAAATCTTTGATCCCTCTTCTTGTTTCTTCTCTATGAAATTACTGAAAGTTTTAATGAAAGTTGAAACTTCAAGTTTAAGAACAATAATTTTCAGGGTAATCCATTGATGGGCCCTGAGCGTGTCACGAGTACAGTCTTGTCAACCTCAACCGTCGCTATTCCAGCTAATCACGATTGGTGAGCCAGTTCTTATCTTCACGTATTAATAGAACAATTCCAGGTCTTCAATCGTCGTCCACCGAACCTTCTTAGCAGCAAGCCATTGCTGATATAGGCTATTTTTAAACTATTCTAGCTCCAAGTGTCTTTTTCAGTGAGATTTTTTGTTATGAAAACGTTTTACATTCAAATTTAGGTACCGAATTCGAATATCAGATCGAGATCTCTTCTCGATACGAAGTTATGGACAAAAGCCTGAAACCGAATTTTGGCTTAAGTACATGCTTAGAACAATCCTTAATAACTTTGTTCAAATAAGAGATTTGGGCCTGAAATTTTGGGACGTAACTTGAAATTGAATGTAGAACGTTTCTATGACAAAAAAATCAAAAAAAGTTTTTTTTTGGGATTTCGAAAAAATGCCTTATGTAAGACTTAGCTTTTTTTTCGATCAAAAAAATGTTTGTCAATTTTTTGAGATTTTTTGTTATGAAAACGTTTTACATTCAAATTTAGGTACCGAATTCAAATATCAGATCGAGATCTCTTCTCGATACGAAGCTATGGACAAAAGCCTGAAACCGAATTTTGGCTTAAGTACATGTTCAAAAATTTTTAGTTCCCCTTAAATTTTTAGTTCCCCAATTACCAAAATTTCATGCCGAAATCTCTCTCTAGATTTAAAATTTAATTTAAAACATTTTCATTGCAAACAATTGAGAAAAAAATTTTTGGGATTAGCTTTTTTGCGAAAATCCAAAAAAAATTTCATGAACATTTTTGCATTTTTGAAAATTTTCGCAAGCAACCTAATTTTAACCTAACAACTAACTTAATAACTGGCAACCTGACAACTAACAAGCAGTGTTTGTTTTTTCCTATCACTGGCCGTTTTCGAGAGAAAGTTTTTTTTTTCAATTTTCCGAATCACTTCGCAATCACAGCGAAGCTTCAAAACAACACATTGCAGTCTGGACCCCATTTATTGGGTTCCAGACCGCCCCGTTCGAAACTTTTATTAATAGAATAGTAATTAAAATTAGTTAACGAACTGAGATTATATATATAGAAACATAAAAGACGGAGAGAAGAACAAAGAAGAAATAAACGAAATAACATTAAGAACATTCAATTAGCTATTCTCATCTCTCCATCCACATCCAGATGTGCTTCTTCTTCATCTTCAAGTCCTTCGGAACTCCTTGAATTGATTGGCTTTCTGAAATTAGAGAATTGTCAAATATATCACCATATAATGACTTACCAACTGCTGAAAGAACAATTCCAGCGATTTCCATGTTCCGCCCAGTTGCCGATTCTTTCCGGACTCTTTGCTGATCCATTCTCTGGAAACAAGAAAAAATATAAAGTCGATGTTATCAATAATTTGTTATATTTTCACCGATAGTGATTATTTTTATGATAATTTCTTTTTTTTTAATTTCATAAATTTAGAAGTGGTCAATGGTAAAGCCTTTCACTGCTTCATTTTGAGCTAGAAATCATGGTCATCGGCTGGGCCTAAGATAGATTAAGAGAAGTTTCTAAGAGAGAAAGAAAGACAACAACAACCTCATCAACTACTTTGAACTAGTGGTCGGGTGTAGGGAAACCGAAGCTCCGTCTACGAACGTTACGTGGTTCAAAGGTGACTTCCTTGGTCATTGGCTGGGCCTAAGATAGATTAAGAGAAGTTTCTAAGAGAGAAAGAAAGACAACAACAACCTCATCAACTACTTTGAACTGAACAAAGGGGACTTCCTAGGTCATCGGATGGGCGTAGGATAGGTTATGAGAAGTTTCTAACAGAGTGAAAAGAAAAAAGAAAAAATAAACCATATTAAAAACATTTAATTATCTATTCTCCACACTCCATCCACATCCAGATCTCGATCTTCTTTTCCAGATCCTTTGGAACTCCTCAAATCGGAATGCTTTCTGAAATGATAAAATTTGCAAATATAGCGCCATATATTGCCTTACCGATTGATGAAAGACACACTCCAGTGATTTCCATTTTCCTCCCGCTCGTCGATCAATTAGTTTTCGGGCTCTCTTTTGCTGTTCCATTCTCTGGAAAAAAAAAATATAAAATCGATGTTATTAATTTAGTTTCTATCTACTAGGGCCCAATGTCGAAGGGCACATCAAAAAAAGGCAGATCTAGTTATTAGGGTACATGGTATTTCTTGGCGACGGATGAAAAAAACCAAAAAAAAAAAAACGTTTCACAGACTGTTTCTCTTTTTGACCACTCTGTTTCGATGTACCGTTGGCTCCTGGGCCACTACACAAGTGTTTATGAAACCAAAAATTAGACTTTTTTCTTGAATTTTTTTTCATTTTCAAAACACTCTTTCGTTTTTAAATGCTTTCTTGGAAAAAGAGAAAAGTTGAAGGCTTATTTCTAGAGAAAATTTTTTACTCTTTCACTTTGTTTGAGTTTTTTCCATTTTGAAACAATCGAGCTATTTGAAATATTTTCGGGTCCTCAAAACTACCGTACTTCTTATAATAGAAACCCATCCGAACCGTCATCTTTGAGCTCACATATCTCGATTATTGTGCAAGATATCAAAAATTGGTCAACAGATAAAACGTTTGCGATGTTATGATAAACATTTTATCAGTTAACAACTTTTTTTTTCTTTCACAGGAATCGAAAAAAATTGACTCAAAGTTAAAAGTAAGGGTGCCCTTCTATGTATTAAGAAGTTATACGGTAGTCATTTCTCAATTGGAATTTTGAAATTTTGAGAATCTTTTTCATCCAGGACTGCGAAACCAACTCACCTTGGAATCTGGAGCCTGCAGAGCTGATGGCTCATCGACGGAGCAGTGGCGGTCCAAGCCTTTGGGGATGGGGTCGCTCCGGAAACGGATGCCGGGATGACAGTAGCTTCTGGGCTGAGAATGTTTGATTATGATTTCCATTTTAACACTATGATTTACCATTGATCTTTGATCTTGCGACCAGGAGCACTTAAATTGGTCCAAGCTGCTAAGAAGGTTCGGTGGACGACGATTGAAGACCTGGAATTGTTCTATTAATACGTGAAGATAAGAACTGGCTCACCAATCGTGATTAGCTGGAATAGCGACGGTTGAGGTTGACAAGACTGTACTCGTGACACGCTCAGGGCCCATCAATGGATTACCCTGAAAATTATTGTTCTTAAACTTGAAGTTTCAACTTTCATTAAAACTTTCAGTAATTTCATAGAGAAGAAACAAGAAGAGGGATCAAAGATTTTTGTCTAAAAAATTTGCCTAGGAAAAAAGCAAGAAAAAAAGAAAAAAAGGGAAAGAGGATCAAGATCGATAATATAATATTTGGCGGACTAGAGTAGATCAAATGAATTTTTTAGCGCTTTAGAAAAAAATGTGATGCGAAATGGGAAAAATTATAAACGGGGAAAATTGGATATCGCTCTTATAATCAATAAATGGCGGGGGTCTGTCTTCTTTTTCTTTGTGTGTCATCCTGTTTCCCAGGAGGGAAGTTACCCAGAAGGAAAATCGTAGAGACCGAATTTGATCTACCATTGAAAATTTTGAAAGTTTGAACTGATCAAAGATTTTTGTCTAAAAATTTGCCTAGGAAAAAAGCAAGAAAAAAAGAAAAAAGGGAAAGAGGATCAAGATCGATAATATAATATTTGGCGGACTAGAGTAGATCAAATGAATTTTTTAGTGCTTTAGAAAAAAAATGTGATGCGAAATGGGAAAAATTATAAACGGGGAAAATTGGATATCGGGAAAATTGGATAAATTTTGAAAGTTTGAACTGATCAAAGATTTTTGTCTAAAAATTTGCCTAGGAAAAAAGCAAGAAAAAAAGAAAAAAGGGAAAGAGGATCAAGATCGATAATATAATATTTGGCGGACTAGAGTAGATCAAATGAATTTTTTAGTGCTTTAGAAAAAAAATGTGATGCGAAATGGGAAAAATTATAAACGGGGAAAATTGGATATCGGGAAAATTGGATAAATTTTGAAAGTTTGAACTGATCAAAGATTTTTGTCTAAAAATTTGCCTAGGAAAAAAGCAAGAAAAAAAGAAAAAAAGGGAAAGAGGATCAAGATCGATAATATAATATTTGGCGGACTAGAGTAGATCAAATGAATTTTTTAGTGCTTTAGAAAAAAAATGTGATGCGAAATGGGAAAAATTATAAACGGGGAAAATTGGATATCGGGAAAATTGGATAAATTTTGAAAGTTTGAACTGATCAAAGATTTTTGTCTAAAAATTTGCCTAGGAAAAAAGCAAGAAAAAAAGAAAAAAGGGAAAGAGGATCAAGATCGATAATATAATATTTGGCGGACTAGAGTAGATCAAATGAATTTTTTAGCGCTTTAGAAAAAAATGTGATGCGAAATGGGAAAAATTATAAACGGGGAAAATTAGATATCGCTCTTATAATCAATAAATGGCGGGGGTCTGTCTTCTTTTTCTTTGTGTGTCATCCTGTTTCCCAGGAGGGAAGTTACCCAGAAGGAAAATCGTAGAGACCGAATTTGATCTACCATTGAAAATTTTGAAAGTTTGAACTTCAATTATTTTTTTTCAATTTAAAATGGATTTTTGAAAAAAAAGGGGGAACTTTTGTAAGTGTCCACACGAAAAAGACACTTGGAGCTAGAATAGTTTAAAAATAGCCTATATCAGCAATGACTTGAAGACTCATTTTCCGTTCAAAAGAATTTTCCCACAAAACTAGTGAAACTAAAAATTGTTTTCTTTTTTTATTTTATACATGAGAAAACTTCCCAAACAAATCAAATATATCTTACTTCATTTTTCAAAAGCTCAAAGTCTACAGAATTTTTCAAACGAATTGTTTAGGAGATGGAGAAGAAAGTACAAAAATTTTCGAAAAATCGGGAGAGAGGCTCCGCCTTCGTCTTCTTCTTAACCAACGGAAGGTTAATAGGGGATGGTAGGGATAGACAAGAAAAATCAATAAATGGAGTAGGGTCTGTTTTTTTTGCATCCCGTTTCTTAGGAGGGAAGTTACCCAGAAGGAAAGTCCTAGAGACCAAGTTTGATCTACTGAGTGAATCTAACAAAAACATTTCAGAAAAAGTTTTACCGACCTTTTTCGGCATGGCCCGAGATTTCGGAACAAATTTAACCGATTACAAAACATAAAGGGTAATGTTTATAACTTTTTTTGTGATTCCCAATCTTTTCCTTTATAATCTTATTCTCTGAAAATTAAAAAAAAAGAGGAAGAAAAAGATAAAATATGGGAAAATTCAATAGTTAAATTTTTGGCGCCAGAGTAGATCAAAACGGGTCTAGTCACGATTTGGGAAAAACAGGACCGAAATTCCAAAATGTATATCTAGAAGTTAAAAATAGGGTATTTGATTAAACAAAAAAAATGGTTTACACAAGAGGAATGTGAATAAAAAATTGAGACAACTTGTATTTGTAATAAATATAATTATCATCTAGAAATTAACTCTATGCAGTGACGAAAGCTTTGATGACCATTGTAAAAATGAGTCCTGACACAATTCCAGAAATCAAAAAGAATCCAGCCATCATTCCAGCGACTTGAGCTCTCATTGGGTCCACACTCTTCGAGGTGTACATCATTGCGAGTCCGGAGAAATATCCGCTTCCGAAGCTCATCGAGGCGGCAACGATGACGAAAATCCACGTGGATTCGAAGAACACTGGCCAGGTACGAGTCTCCGGAAGATAGTTGCAGAATGCGAAGAATGGAATGTAGAGGAGACGAAGGTAGACGGGAATCCAGAGTTTGTTAGGGGACGGCTAAAAGTTGATGGACGTTAAGGAAGAGAAGAGCCCCCACACTGTTAAATTTGATCTCAGTTATCTCGCCTCACATGCGAGATTTCAAAAATGTGTGAACTGATAAAATATTTGCAATATTTTAATAAACAACGTTAACAACTTCTTGATATATTAGACAGAAAACTACACATACACACTCAAAGTTGACGTTTTGGGGGCGTTTGATGTTTACGGTATTCATGTTCAAACCTCTCCCAAAAGCTACGGATTTGACACGATCGAAATGTTTGACTTACCCATTGTTTTCTCCCAGCCACTATCGATCCGATAAAGGCAAAAACATTGAATTGAAGAAAAGTGGTGACATCCATGAAATAGTTCTCTGGAATCTTCGCAAAGTTAATGTTACTTGCCGTAATACCTGTATTAGAAGGCTCCCTCCTAACTTTTAATTTTAAGTCATTTGATCCCGGTTACTGAGAAAACTATCAAAAATTTGTCAACTGATAAGTTGTTTATCATAAAATCGCAAAGTTTTATCAGTTGACAGTATTTTGAATTTTTCACAGGAGCCGAGATAAATAGGCTTCAAGTTGAAAGTTAGGGCCCTTCTAATACAGGTTTTGCAATACACCGAATCCTAGACTTACGTGGCAATGGAAAATCGTAAGTTCCTCCATTCTTCTCATCCTTCACATACATCATGACTCCTGGAAAAATGGAAAGAGTGACGAAAAACACCAAAAATACATTGATCAGCATTGGAAATGCTTCTTTGAACGTCGCAATGTAGGTGGTCAGTTTTCCTTGATTTCCAGCGGATTCCTCATGTTTTGCTCGCTGTGTCTCGGCGCGATTACTGTAGAATTGGTAGAATCTTTGTTTCTGGAGTACCAGGAAAGAGATGAAGCAGAAGATCAAGGTGATCAGGGCGATCGAAAAGTAGGCGAATGCGCGGTCCAGAATATTGCGAGTCATTGCTTTGGTGGACATGCTGAGAAGGGTGACAAACGTTCCGCACAAATTATTTCCAATGATAACGGCGTTGGTATACTTGAAGGGAAGTTCCGATGCGAGACCGAAGATACTGTTTTGGTAGACTCCATTGGCTCCGTTTAGGATGATAATGGTGGCAATTGTGAGGACGAAAAAGCTGGTGAGCCCTGAAAAGAGATTTTCAGAAGGGCATACCGCAAAATATGAACGCTCCCCAAACCGTCAACTTCGGGCCCAAATATCTCGGTTCATGTGGAAGATATGATAAAGATGTCAACTGATAAGTTTTTAGCATAATATCACAACATTTTGTCAGTTTGAACATTTTTGATGTCTCAAACGTAATAATTGAGCGCAAACTTAACAGTGTGTGAGACTTTACAGGTGTCACTCTATTACAGGTTTTCCGGTAATTCAAACTGTTTTCGAAACCTGTTGATATCAGACTTAAACAAATAATAGAAGGCAGATAAAAAACTTACAAGTTTGCGTCTCCACATAAATGAAAGCCATAGTGGTGATAACACAGACAGCCACAATAGACAGACCAACGGTGATACGGCCAGTGAGACCGCCTCTGGAAACTTGAATAATTGTTGAGCCTGAATAAGAAATGTTTATGTTCAGAATAAAATTTTGTCAATAGCTTGAGAAAGAAAAAATATTCTGGTTTCAAAATTGGACACACAGCTTAAAATTAGATGTATAACATTTTCATAAGAAAAAATCGAGAACATTTTTTTTTGAGATTTAAGAAATCCTTATGTTCCTTTATTTATGGAGTAAATAAAATTTTTAAAACGCGAAAAGTTGATTCCAGAATTTTACAGGTTATAGCCTTAATAAGATTTTTTAACCAAAAAATTAAAAATTCAGAAAAACAACCTTTGGTATCAGAATTTCGTAACCTTCGTCCTAAAGACGTTCTACGTTAGACAAATAGGCTGAACTTTTAAGACACATTCTCTGAGAGAATTGAGATCGGGTCAACAGGCGATGGCAATGGAAAAAATCAAAATGGTCGTAGGAGTCTGATATTGTGTGTGGTGGGTATAGGGGTTACTCTATGAATTTTGACCATAGTCTTCATTTTCATTTTTTGACCAAAGTTGGTTTCCAAAATACCCCTTTTGAGGCACCCCTAATTTTTTATGGCATTATGGTATTATAGTATAAGCAGGTCCAAAGTATCAAATTATCAAAGTTTGGTTCAGTAAACACAGGCAGATTTTTGAGAAATTTCCAAAAAAAGTGAAAAAAAAGGCAAAAAAGTGGAATTTTCTCTACTTCAGGGTTACCGTAGAAAATTGGTCCCAACACAAAAAATGGTCATAATAGTACCAGAAACTCAAATCTGAAACATTTGAATCGATATCATTATTTTGAACAAAAAAAAATTTTCGGGGTTACGGTATCTCAGCGCGCCCAGAAGAGGGCGTGGCCTATGGGTACTATGGTCAAAAATTTTAGAGTAGCCCCTATACCCACCACACACAATATCAGACTCCTAGGACCATTTTGATTTTTTCCATTGCCATGGTGTTTTCGAGTTTCTGAGAGATTGTGTCTTAAATCCGTTTTGAAAATCTAAGAATCTCTTACTTGACAACAATGAAGATATTCAGGAGGTTGAGAAGAAGGTTCGGAACTTGGGAGGCGATAGTTTGGAAGCTCTGGAAGTTAGATGAGTAGACTGTTGGATCCCCAGTCACGGCTCCGGTTTCCAAATTGATAGTTGAGTTGGCGAGCATTTTGTAGGATTCGAAATACTGGAAGTTGAAATTTTTTTCGAAAATCACGAAATTCAGAAAAGGACTCACATCGTAAGAAATAGTTATCAGCATGTTCCAAGGCATCAGAACTCCGATTCCGTGGAGACAGATGATCGAGAAAACCAGGTTACGATTGTCTTCTGGAGCAGTTTCTTCAATTTTAGCAGCTTCGACATTTTGCGACTTGTTGAGTGGCTGAAGTTCAACACCTGGTGACATTTTTTAACCTGGAAAATTAAGATTAGAAACCTTATTTAAATGAAATGTTTGAAATTTTTATCAAAATTTTAGAGAACAAAATTCATTTTCAATGATGAAACCAGCCAAAATTTTCAGTGACAAAAAATGCCTGATCAATCTACATCGACTTCTCTTCTAAAGGTTATTTTTGAAACGCAATAAATCAAAGCGAAAAATGCCAAATGTATTGATCTCGCCATCGTTTCGTTTTCAGACTTATCACCATTTTTTTTGTCTTATCAGTTAAAATGCAAAATAATTCCGTTTCCTTTTCCCCAGCTCGATGACACTTTGATACTCTGGGGTTTCATGCTATTTAAAAGATCATAGTTGTTTGAAACTTCTGATTATTTTTTAAATTCTATTTGAAAAATATGCACATAGTTTTCTCGATTTTTCTGCTCGTTTTGAGTTTTGATACACTGTCAGCAGCTGTTGTATGTCCGGGAGAGGCTACCTTGGGTCCCAGTGGAAAGTTGTGAGTTTATTGGAAAGGAGACATCTGGACACACAGATAGATTCTTTTGCCTACCGTAGTAGTTTTTTTGCCTACCAATAGAACGGCACCCTTACTTTTAACTTTGAGTCAATTTATCTCGGTTCCATCAAAGATATCGATAAGTTTTTAACCAAAAAAATGTTATAGATAAACATTTTATTAGTTCACAACTTTTTGATATCTTTTACAGGAAGTGAGATATACAGTGAGTTTCACATTTATACGGTCACCCTAATTTTGGAGTATAACAGAATAACCGATGGAAACACGTATTCGGTGACTAAAAAATCGGATTCAGGACCTCAAATTACATATCCTTGATAGTTTTCATATTGATACCAACAAAACTGGCAAGATTAGGCCACCTTGACTGGAAAATGGCTCTCTGCAAGCGTTTCATATTTATACGGTCACCTCCAGAAAAACAAGAAAAAGAGACAATTTAATGTTTGGTGGCAGCACCATACGAATTGATAACATTAAAAGTACGATTTGGCATAGATTGAAGAGGAATTGGGATGTACTGGTTGTCCTGAACTGATCTCCTGCTCCGAATCGGATCATTCGGCAACGATTGCACTCCTGAGCACCCCGCATTCCAAAATGGCTAGTATTCGTTCAAATTGAATTTATTTTCATCCTAACATATTTTTCGTGAAAAATCAAATGTTTCGGATTCTCAAATTTGGTCTACCTTCGGTGAAGGCAGTCTTTTGGTGTGTTGTGCTTTCTCTGGGGCTAGATAACTCAAGATGGCGTTTGCCCCATGAACTATGAACTCCGGAGATTATAAAAAAGTGTTCGAGGGATCTGTCCTTCATTTCTGTTGTCGATTCCATCACCATAAGATCATTTCCCAGTAGGAGAAGTCCTTCCGTCGGATCAGCTGATCCATTTAGCATGATTCCGACCCTAAAAAATCAAAGTTTCGCTATGGCTAGTCATGTTTCTGAATCGGAATTTTATAGAAAACATGTCAGGTAAGTATTTACCACCATTGCACAAAGTACAGAACCTGCCGGGTGCTCAGGAGTGCAATCGTTGCCGAATGATCCGATTCGGAGCAGGAGATCAGTTCAGGACAACCAGTACATCCCAATTCCTCTTCAATCTATGCCAAATCGTACTTTTGATGTTATCAATTCGTATGGTGCTGCCACCAAACATTAAATTGTCTCTTTTTCTTGTTTTTCTGGAGGTGACCGTATAAATATGAAACGCTTGCAGAGAGCCATTTTCCAGTCAAGGTGGCCTAATCTTGCCAGTTTTGTTGGTATCAATATGAAAACTATCAAGGATATGTAATTTGAGGTCCTGAATCCGATTTTTTAGTCACCGAATACGTGTTTCCATCGGTTATTCTGTTATACTCCAAAATTAGGGTGACCGTATAAATGTGAAACGCACTGTATGGGCTCGAAGTGAAAGTATAGGATGCGCTTCTATTAGAGCATTTCCGATGTCTTAAAAAATTGGGGATTTCAGGTATGAAATTAGAATTCAACATATTTTCGAAAACATTTTCAGTTGCTATGTGGTCCACAAAGGTGCCATGAGTTTCCATGATGCTGAAAAAGCGTGCTACGATTTTGGCGGTTATCATCTGGCCACCGTTCCAAACATGATTGATAACCGATATTTATACAGTAAACCCCATATTTAAATAAATTCCAAGGCAGTTACTTTCAGATCTCTCCAGTCACTCGAACATTTGGACTAACTACTACTGGTTGGGACTTACCGATATGACCGCTGATGGATCTTGGGAATGGTTGATGGCACTGATTTGGTTTTTGCAAATTGGGCGCCAGATTCCAGCCAAGGATACTGTGGAGCAATGAGAGCATCAGACGGGCGGTGGATAGCACAGGATTGCGCGAAACCATACCCATTCTATTGTTATGGACGGGCTCAGGGAGCACCTACAGATCTACCAAGTCGTTAGTCGTGATTTTTTGAAAAATTTGAATTTCCGATTTTCCAGCACCAAGGACCACAATCCGGCCAACTAGAAAAGAGGAGAATATGATCAAATTTATGGCTGATGCTGAGTCAGTAGGCAACCCAAATATTGATCCAAATGCACTCGCTTTCTACAACAAGGTAAATAAGCTCCGCCCACATTTCTTCATATGGTATTTCAGGAGCGAGAATTCATCCGTGCCGTTACAGACGGCCTGTTTGCAAATCCATCGAGTAATGGGAATGTTTGCACATTCTATATGAGTGTGTCATTCTATGGATACAGTTAGTAAAAAAAATTTTAAATAGGAGTCTCAGAAATTTTCAGCCAAATACGACCAGCAATTTGACCATAGCGCTGCCTGGAGCCAGCATCAATTCGATAACCTGTTGGAGTCGAATGTTTGGGATCAAGGGCATACTGATCCAGCGTATAATATTACTGAGTGAGACTTGGAGCGTTTTTTCTTCTAAAATTCCAATGCAATTTCAGCGCTATCACAGGGGCACAGCGTTTCCAATGGTCTCCATCAATGGATGATATTGGTTACACTACGCTGGTCTTCTTGACAGCTAGAAGGGATTTCACAAATATTCCATCACTTTTTAATCCGTTCCCAAAGTTTGACGAGCTTGTTGTGGTTTCGCTGAATGGTGAGTTCCAGGATGGCATTGTCCTGAAATAATCCTGTTTTAAAACTTGGAATTTTCAAAATACGGAATTTCCGAATTTCCTGGACATTCTGAATCATCTGTAACTTTTGAATTTTATTCTAAATCACTTGGAATTTTTGAATTTCCGACTTCCCATGTTTTAAAGCTTTAAAGGAGGCGAGACAGCAAAAATTTCGGGGGACAGTTCGGGGGACGAAATCGCGCCGCGCTTATGTAGATCGATCGTCAGGCGCCTTCGCGCTCCCGTAGCTCAGCCGGTAGCGGCGCTGTACCCCTGAGCTGCATGTCATGAGTTCAACCTCTCATGAGGGTTCTCTATGCAAAATATCAGGAAAACTTTTTTTTGGTGTCTGGCCTCCTTTAATAAATTTTTTAAGGCTCAAACATGCCTGGTATCCCATCTGGAACATCCACAGTTCAAGTCTCCAACGATTTCAGTGACGTTGATATTCAGAAGCTAATTAGCGTTCTTAATTGCCATTGATCCGTTTTTAATTAATTAAATTTCAGAAATATAATTTTTTTCAAATTTGATAAATTAAGCGGAACTTATAAAATATTTACTCAAAAATAGTGTCTAGGAGATCGATTACGGAGTTTTTGAAATACGAAATTATTTTGGAACTTTAAAAGCAAACTGAAAAATAAGGAACCCGAACAAATAGTAAAAAAAGAACTGACAAAATACATACAACGATGATATCGAGAACCGGGACGGTAATTTTTTTAGGAAGGCTAAAGTTTTAAATGACACGACTAGTTGATGGTGTAGCTGTGGTCATGGTGGTGCCTGACGAGGATGTGGATGGGATGACTGTAGTGATTTCGATAGGCGTTGGAAGAGATTCTTTACGGATGGTGGCTGCCGAACGGGTGATTGAAGCGGATCGGGATTTGACCTGGAAATAGAAATTGATAGATAAATTAGATATCGATAATTGAAAAATTTGGCTAAACTTAACTTACCGTAACTCAAAAACAACGCCACCCAAACCGGCAGCTTTGAGCCTATGTATATAGCTCGTTTCCTGTAGAACATACCAAAAAGTGATCAACTAACAAAATGTTTATCATAATATCAAAAACATTTTGTCAGTTGACACATTTTTAATATCTTTTATAGGTTGACATTTTCTTAAATAGGGCTCTTTATGATAAGTCTGGGCTCTTTATGATAAGTGGCCATGAGAACAGGCCCTTCCCTCCACTGACCATAAATAGCCTATTCTTATACGTACCTGCACTAAATTCACAATCTGCCCTTGCGTGGCTGCTGTTTGTGGTCTCTGATGACTTGACAATTCATGAAGACTTGCCCGATGCTCTCTAGCACTTCGAGCTGATCGGAAATTATTCTTGTTCTGATTACTATCCGTGTTTGCATTCGATCTACTCGACATGGGCATCACAAATGACTTTGCGTTTGACGCATTTAGTACCAGCTGAGGTTGAACCGAAGGAGCCGAAAATCCAAACGTCTCAGTATGTTCTGAATGGTCGAATGAGAATCCTTGAGAGTCTGAAGATTCAGAATGCACTTCTGGAGACATGATTTCATCGGGAGTTATATGATCCTCGACGTGATCTCCGAGTTCCAAACGAATTGCGAAATCAGGGTGGGCTGAGCCTCGGGAATTAGTAGGTAGTTGAATATCGTTACGGATCTCATTCCAGTATCCAAAGTGTTTGAGGATGTCATTTTTGCACATTGGGCAGGTACGGTGCTCCAAGAGCCATGGGTCAATGCAAGATTTGTGGTAGACGTGTCTAGAAATCTTAGTTTTAACAGGTTTCTGGTTCTTAAGTAAACTCACTTGCACGGCAATAATCTGATAACATCCTGCAGCTGATATGGATCCAAACACACGGCACAATCCGATTGTAGTTCTTGAGTCATGCCAGGTGAAATAGTCATCGTTGGAATCCGAGTGAGAGCCTTTCTCGCAGCATTGAACAATCTGAAAATCAAAAAAGTTAGAATTCCAATCTTTTCGATGGGCAACAAATAATCAAAGTTCCAACCTATACCTTCTCTGGAGACGGTCCTTGGCATGAGCGTAACGGAATCTTTGAACATAATAAAAAACAAGCCAGGCTAGAGAAATGACCATAAGAATGATAAAAGAAATTGATACGAAAAGCACGGAAGTTTTGGAAAATGAGCGGAGAGCATCAGTCGATTCAGCATTGGTTTCTCCACTGGTGTTCATCGTTGGACCGGAGCTCTGGAAGTTTTCTGTTTCGGTTGAAAATTTTAGAGGAGCTAAATAAATATTGATCTTTATTTTATAGTTGACGGCTTTTCAGTAACTGCTATGATTTTTAAGATATGCGTCTTTAAAGAATGTACTCGTCTTTGCTTCCTCTGGCTATCTTGGTGCCTAATTTTTAATGGAGCATGCCGTAAACAGCGCTAACTTCGAACCCATATATCTCAATTTTTGTAAAAGATAGCGAAAAGTGTTCAACTAACAATCTGTTTATCGTTATGTCACCAATATTTTATCAGTGTACAAAACTTTAATATCTTATACAGGAACCGAGATATATAGGCTCAAAGATTGCGGTTTGTCGTTAGATTGATTACGGCATCTCAAACTCCAGAAATTTTGTAAAAATTTTGGAACTAAAGTTTTAAAAAACAGAAGTTTGAAAGTTCAACAGATTCAACAAGACAGTTTTAAATTGATATAGAATTTTTTTCAGATAGAATAGTGTCTCACTAGCTACTAAATATGAAAAACAAGAGCTCAAGTCAAAAAATTCAGGTTGCCAAGGCAGCTGAATCATCTAGGGAAATTAAGAAGCAGGTTCTGTGAAAATAAATAAAATTTTCTCAAAATAATATATGCCGTTGTTAATAACAACTTGTACCAGTTTTCAGTTTTCAGTCTAGACAAGGATCTCGACATGGGAATTACAGTTTTCTTAAAGCTCCGCCCCTTTTACTCACTGTACTATCCACATTGCACTGTTTTCCGGTCTCACGAACATTGCCAATTTTATCTCCAACATTCAACCAGGAAACCTGAAATCCAGAAAATTAAATTCAGGGATAAAAGTTCTTCAGACATACTCTAGAATTCGGTGGTGCTTGTCCGGCTACAATTAGAATATTTCTAGGTGCTTGTTCGACACGAGTCGGACAGTCTGTGAGACACGAATGACAAAAGTATACACGCTGAGCGTCGTCGAATTTCGTTGCTGAAAATTTTAGAAGTTTAGGTTAAGTTGGTCCTAGATCTTTTGAGTTTCAAAGATTCAAAGGTTGAACCTTTTTCAGGCTGAAAATCTCCGTTTCAGAGGCTTACATCGTTTTCAACAATTCGTAGTTTGTCTTTTAACTCACATTCAGCACAAATATCCGCATAGGCCGGCAGAAAAGTATTATGATTTCCAAACGAGAGTTCAGTTTGAAGAGTGCCGTCGACTTCCTCCGATTCCACACATTTCAACTTTACTTTTAGCTGAAATTTTTGAATAAATGGATTTACCACTAAAACCTGTAATAAGAGGGCTCCCCTAACTTTTAACATTGAGTCTATTTATTTTGGGTCCTGTTAAAAATATCAAAAAGTGACTAACTGAAAAAATGTTTTTGAAATTATGATAAACATTTCGTCAGTTGACAATATTTTGATATCTTTTACAGGAACCGAGATGTAATAGTTGATTTCAAAATTGACTTTGAGGGGGGGGGGGGTAAGGTAAATTCAGCTCATATATTAAAATCCAAACTGGGTGAAAAATTGGAAAAGAAGGAATCTCAATTTTCTTCCGTTGCTCTTCAAAGTTTAAAACAACTTTCTGAACTTTGAGATTTCTTAGAATTGTTAGTGCTCAAAAATGATGTTGAAAAGTTTATAAAACCATTTCAAGGTTAAAATTTTGAAATAAATTTACTCAAAAATGGTCGTCGAACTAATCTAGACTTACATTGCTAATGGCATCGACACTGGACTGCAAGAAGCGCATTAAAAATATAGTGACGAGGAGGGATCGATGTTGCATGGAGGTCGCCCGCGTCCTGGAAATATGAATTGAATTGGTTCGGGGTGATTTTAAATTATAATAAGAAGGGGTTTTGAGAAAGCAGGGTTTGAAGATTGATAACCGGAAAAAAATTCAACCGGAAAAATAAAAATTCAAAAAAAAAAACTTTTCAGAACCAATTCCAATAATTGTTATTTCCTAGACATAAATAAGAGGACAATTTAAAAAAAATGAAAAGGTCTCAAAGACCATTTAGTGATTGCTAGAGAGAGAGAGAAGAGAGATAGAAATGGCCAGAGAGAGCTCAGCCCGTCTTTACTGCCTACACAAACTGATGAGAAATGTGGGGAAAATTAAAGATTAGAAAAAACCACGAGAGCTAAAAAGCGCACAAAAATTAAGTGTGACTTTAGTCTAGGATGGCTCAAAAAATCCGGGTGACGTAGAGGATTTTTTATTCGCCTGGGAGAAATATTGAATTTCAGGTCAAAGTTTTGTTTTGGTTTGTTCTTATGGGACTCCAAAATACCAAACAATCGGGAGGATGTCTAACGGGAAAGATCTTTGAAATTTGATGAATTTTTTTGGAAAATTTGAAAATCTGAAAATCTGGAATTAAAAAAACTTCAAACTCAGAAATTCGAAACATTCTAATCTAGGAAGCTTCAAAATCTGAAAAGCTTCAAATGCAGCCTAAAAATCGAGGAGTTTCCAGAATCTGAAATTTAGAATATTCCAGAAAATTATGAATTTTAAATCGAATAGATCACAAATCATGAAAAGCAGGTGGAAATGAGAAAATTTGGAAACAATTATATTTTTGATTTTCAGTATGAAAAATCTAAAAATAAAATGTGATCAGCTGGGACAATCTGTGCTGATATTTCCAGCCAAATCAAGCTCTAAAAATTCTAAACTTGCCAAATTCTTCCGTCAAAGAATGTTCCCAAAAGTTTTCTCATCTACTACTTTCCCCCCAAAAACTCATAAAATAGAAGCCCATAAAAATTGTCGAAAAAAAAGCCGGGGAGGAGAATTCCTGAGTAGATAGAGAGAAAAAGAAGAGCACATGTTCCCCTTTTCATATTCTCTTCTAGAGTTCTGAGCAACAAAAAAGATGAAAAAACCCGTTTTTTTTCCTATAGGGACCCTTCTTTTCTTGAAAAAGTCGTGTATAACGGGGGGCACACACCACCACACAGAGCCACCCTCCTTTTCGAGCCCGTTTTCTTTGCCCTCTCTATTTTCAATACTATCTCCAAGATGGTGTACCTTTGGCGCGCGTTTTCTGCCCCCTCTCTTTGCCGGGTCCCTTTTAACCCCTCCGGGGGTTAGAAGAGAGTGAAATAGTGTCTGTGAGGGAGGCAGAGACTTGTGTGTCTCTCTCAGCTTAGTGTCCTATTGATTTGAGGTCTCCTGAGGGGTCCCTTTGGAGAAGAAAAGTGAGTCAGATGGGGGAAAAGAGAGAGGGAGAGAGGAAGAAAAACGGGGACATTTGCACCTAATTTATTTTTCAGAGAGAGCTAGTTTTTCGTGTTGTATAGTCAAAGTTATATGTAGATTGCTCAGCGTTGAATTTGAGATGGGTTTCAGAAGTCAGAAGTTAAGAAGAATTGAGTATCAGAATCTCAAAATTTCGGGATCAAAAAACCAAATATCAAAACTCTAAGAATTTTTGAACTTTTGGATCTTTGACTATAAAAACTTTTCGAATTTTCGGAATTTTGAAATTTCACAATTTTGGAAATCCTGATTTTTTTTGAATTCTCAGTTTTCCAGAATTATTGGAATGTAGGATTTTCAAAATTTTTTGACTTTTGGAATTTCAAATTCTCGGGCTTTTAAAATTTCAGGATCCCAAATACAAAGCATCAAAATTCTCAGGTTTTCAGAATTCGAAAGTTTTTTGAATTTCAGAATTTTTGGAATGTTTGGAATTTTGGAATTTCAGAATCATATTTTCGTGGATTTAATTTCAGAACTTTAGGAATTTCAAGATTTTTTGAATATTCTCAGAAATTTTAGAATTTCAAAAATTTTAGAATTTCAGAATTTTTGGAATTTCAGAATTTTCAGAATTTCAGAATTTTCAGAATTTTGGAATTTCAGATATTTTGTAATTATGGAATTTTTGGAATTTCTGAATTTTTGGAGGATCAAAATTTCATAGTATTTGGATAGTGTGGAATTATCTGATTTTAAGATTTAAAAATGATTTCTGGTAAATTTTTCACATTCTGTGAAGTAATTTTTTTTTCTTCGAAATTCTCAAAAACGGGACTTGGAGAATTTAAAAAATAATTTAAAAACCAGACGGTTTACGCCCCTTTGGGGCTAATCCGCCTGGCTCTCGCTTATAATATATGTAATCTTATTGAAAAATTTCGTCACAAAAAAGTGACGAAGGAAAAATAAATTAAAAATTCTGAAAATTCTTAAATTGTAGAATGCTAAATTTTTAATTTCCAAATTTTGAAAATTACGGAATTCGCAATTTTGAAAATTTAAAATTCAGAATTTCAGAAATTCAAAAGTTTGAAAATTCGTATATTCGGAAAATTCCGAAAAATTAATTTAGGAAAAAAATTTTGAAAATACTCAAAAACGGGACTTGGGGAATTTAAGAAATAATTAAAAAATTTCCGAAAAATCTGGAAGTTCCAAAAATTGTTATCCAGAACGAATAATTAAAAAAAATAATCCGGGGTTATACGGATTAGATTATGATGAAAAAAGATTAGATGAGGAGGATTTTCTTTTCCAGCTTTCTCAGGAAAAAGGAACTGAATAGAAAAAAGAAGAATAGGCAAAAAAAATCTCCCAGGTGTTCGTTAGTGACGTCTTCTGAATTCTGAAAATCCTAGACAGAATAAAAAAGTACTAAAGAAATTCTGAGAAAATATGAATAAGAAAGATGTCGCGGCTCATAAAATTTTTCAAAAATATTTCAAAATGTTTGGCGGGTTTCTAGGCAACTAAATGTTTTTTTCGAAAAAAAATATTCTAGAGGAATCATTGAAACGAGAATCCAAGAAATTGAATTTTCCGTGTAGTATAAAAAAATTTTCTTCCGGTCATTCTGATGTTATTGACGTCAAATATTCACAAGACCACTACAATCTTTCCTAGATTCACGTCTTCAGAATTCAAAATTCAAAATTCGGAAGACGTTATGTGATAATCTGAATCATAGGTCACACCCAGCCGTGACGTATGCTTCTTTTTTTCTTCTAATCATAATTTGATACTTCCGGTTCGTTAGGAAAAGCCTAATGGGATGTTAGAGAAGGTTTCTGAGAAAAAAAACTGAAAAAATAAGAAAAAAGTGAGAAAGAGGAAGAAAAAAAGAACTAATTATGATTTTTTTTCAGAGATTTTTGAACCTTATTATGACGAATTTTAAGGGCATTTTTAGTGTAATTAAGTTGAATACAAGGGCAGAAAACATGATGTAGCTTTTTCAGAATATTCCAAAAATTCCACCCAAACCCTCAACTTTGAGCCCATATATCTCATTTTCTGGCAGGGGTTTCAACAATTAGTCAACTGATAGAATATTGTTGATATTATGATAAAAAAAAGTTTAAAAATTAAAATTGTCGAATTATTCAAAAAAAAAAATAAAAATAGATTCAAATACTTTTTGGCCATATAGTGCAGAAAGCAATTTTCTTTAGAGTATCAAAGATTGTGACGTCTAGAAAAAAGGAAACCAAACACTTTTAGGGATTATAATTTTTAGGCACCGATCGCGCTGAAAGTTCTGGAACATCATATTTTCAGAATTAAGGAATTTTGGGATTTTAGAATTTTAGAATTTTAGAATCTTAGACTGCTGAAATCATGGTATCCGAGAACCTTAGAAACTCAGGATTTTGAAATCCTGGTATCTTAGGATTTTAGGATTTCAGAGCTTTGGAATCCTAGGATTTTCGAATTTGGAATCTTAGAATCCTGATTCCCTAGAATCTTAGATTTCAGAAAATCAAAAAAAAGGAAAGCTTGAGAAAAAAATCCAGCAGATGATATCGGATTTCATGTTCATGGTTCACATTTCCGGGATTATACGAAGCAGGCGATACTTGTTTTTTTTCAGGAAATGGAATAGCAAAGAAAAATTATCTTTTAGAAAAGTTAGTTAGAAAAATATGATGATGTGAAAATTTTGAAAAGATGGTGGGGGAGGAAAAAAGAGGGATTAAATGAGAAGAAAAGATGGGAAAATGTGAAAAAAGTGGTGAGCAAAACAAGTCAAATTATGGAAGAGAGAGGATTATTGGATTAGAAAATATGGAAAAAATTGGGGGTTTCGGGTCAAACCTCTTTTTTGAACTGAAAAATGGAAAAAATAGGTTTCCAATAATCAGAATTCAGAAATTTTAGAATCTAGAGCTCTTTAAAGCTTAGAATCTAAGAATTTTAGAATCTTAGAATTGAAATTTCAGGCTTCATCGAATTTCAATTTTATGTTTTTCCATAATTTCGAATTCCTGGAATTTTGAAATCAACTTTTAAAAATCAGTTCTTAGATTTTTTTGAGCCCTCAAAATCCCCCAAAAAATGTGTCAGAAAAATAGGAAAACGGAGAAAAAAACCAATTAATTTTGACATGTTTTCTCCTCTGTGTTTTTTTTGTTTTTTCGTTTTTTTTTTCAAAGCGTTCCACTTTTTTCTATTTTCTTGAAAAGCTCTCGTTGCTCTCATCTTCAACTGACATGTTGTTGACACCGCTCAAAGCTCTTAGGGGAGCTAAAAAATAAAAATTTCAATTCGGAGAATATTAAAAATGAAAAAAAGGTTGTATTTATAAGATTGTAAACATTCGTACTAATAAATGAGTTCGAGCTGGAATATCAGAAATTAGATTTCTAGTTTCAGGAGTTTTCCGAACTTGGAAATTTGAAACTTCCAAAGTTTAGAATTATGTTTTAATTATTCAAAAACCGTAAAGAGATTGAGATTTAGAACCTAAAATTCTATTTCAAAGTTTTTCCAAAGTTCCAGACGCCTACGTTGCTCATCCTAGACTCTGGAAAAAATAAGGGGAGGCAAAGAAGGAAGAAAATGAAAAAAAAACGATGGGAGCCGTTAATTAATTCTATCCCTCCAGAGGGAAAATGAAACAAATTGAGGACTTGGAGAAGAAGAAGACGCTGAAAATTGCTGTGTGTGTGTGCTCCAGAATGAGTCATCTGACGGCAAGGAAAAACAACGAAACTAGGATTTTCTTTGTGGAAAAATTTTCAAAGGGAAATCCATAGTTTGAACTTCTTTTCAACAGATTCGGGAATCTATCTTTTTTTCTTTGCCATCGGAAGACTATTTCATGTTCGATAAAAAAAAACATACCGCAAAACCTTTAATAGAAGGAAATGCTGACTTTTAACTTTCAGCTAATTTATCTCTGTTCCTGTAAAATATATAAAAAAGTTATCAACTGATAAATTGTTTATCATAACGTCACCAACATTTTATCAGTTTACACATTTTTTATATCTTTTTTAGATATCGAGATAAATCAGCTCAACCTTGACAGTGTCTGAGGGCCCTTCTATTACAGAGGTTAACAGATTTTAGCCTTCCGTAAATAATTTGGATGACGAAAATGATGCTTTAGTTTATAATTCGGGATTAAACTTCAAAAATGTAATTTTAAAAAATTAGAAAATTCTTAAAATTTCCAGGAAGCTCTTTCTCACCTAACTTTAAAAATTTTTTAAAGGGGGACTCCGACCAGAAATTTTTATTGCATTAAAATGTGTTAAAATTTATCTATTTTTCAAATATTATTGCGAAAAAATTCAAAGAAAATCCGAAATTCTCGAAAAACGGCGTTGGAAAGGAAGAAAATTCAAAAAAAGGTGCCGCCGGGGGACGAGGATTTTCAGTGAGAAACCTAGGCCACGGCACCTGACAGCCTTTTTTTCAAGTCGCCGACAGTAGTTTTTTACGTTTTTTACCTGCCGGACATGAAATTGAAAAAAATCCGGAAAATTTGCCACGTAGGAAAGGCGTCCGCTGCCGTGGCCTAGGTTTCTCACTGAAAATCCTCTTCCCCGGCGGCACCTTTTTTTGAATTTTCTTCCTTTTCAACGGCGTTTTTTGGGAATTTCGGATTTTTTTTGAATTTTTTCGCAATAATATTCGGAAAATAGATAACTTCTAACACATTTTAATGCAATAAAAATTTCTGGTCGGAGTCCCCCTTTAAGCAAACTATAAATTTCTAAGAAAAATATAAATGAAAACTATAGGGTAGCTGTGGGGCAATAACAAAATCTAGGGGAGATGTGCTACTAGTGTATTCTGAGATTCTAAGAAACACAGAAAGATTCTATAGAAAACGGATTCTTTTCTTTTTCTTCATATTCTTGAAAGGACTTCATTAGTTGAAAGAAGAAGAAGAAGAAGAAGAAAAGGAGAAGATGAAGGGAATGATGACGATCAGATTGAATGGAGTTGGAGAAGAAGAAGAAGACGTCAAAAGCAGAATCAGGAGAAGAATAGGAAATGAAAATGAGAAGAATGAAGAAGAGGGAATGATCAGAAATCTGACATTCTAGACTCTAGGAATCTGAAAGTTAAAAAAAAAATAGAAAAACTGGCTTCGAAAAATTCTGAAATTCCAAGGTTCCGAGATTCTGAAATTCCAATTTTTAAGATTTTAAGATTTTTGCACCCACAGGCATGTAGGATTCTAAGGTTCTAAGATTCTAAGATCCTTACTATTAGATTCAAAGATTTAAAGATTCTAATAATCTAAAATTCTAAGATTCTGAGATTCTACGATTCTAAGATTCTAAGATTCTAAGATTCTAAGATTCTAAGATTCTAAGATTCTAAGATTCTAAGATTCTAAGATTCTAAGATTCTAAGATTCTAAGATTCTAAGATTCTAAGATTCTAAGATTCTAAGATTCTAAGATTCTAAGATTCTAAGATTCTAAGATTCTAAGATTCTAAGATTCTAAGATTCTAAGATTCTAAGATTCTAAGATTCTAAGATTCTAAGATTCTAAGATTCTAAGATTCTAAGATTCTAAGATTCTAAAATTCTAAGATTCTAAGCTTCTAAGATTCTAAGATTCTGAGATTCTGAGATTCTAAGATTCTAAGATTCTAAGATTCTAAGATTCTAAGATTCTAAGATTCTAAAATTCCAAGATTCTAAAAAATCTGATCAAACAATCCTTTCAAAATAAGTTTTGAGATCATTTGATAAAAATTTTCTACATGAATACATATCAAATTCTCTTTTAGATTCTCCAAAGTTCACAAAATTGGTGGGTGTAAAATTCGGTTTGAAATGTTGTCATGAAATCATATGTGATTTGGATAACTGATTTTTGGAGTGACTAAAAATTCAAAAAAAATTGTGGCTTGGAAAAAAATGTTTTGAACTAAAAAGTACAATATGACATAGAACAATAAATGTTCTGATTTTTAGAATCATATGGGGAACAAAACAAAAATGTCTGTTATGTGTTTTGTCTGAAATTTTAATCATTCAGTTTTTTTCTGTTTTTTTTTCAGTTCATTAAAATATGTTTTCCCTAAAACTTGTAGTAAAAAAGATAGAAGAAAACGTGAGTAGCTGAAAAAATGGGGAAAAATCAGCGAGGAAACGAATGAGCAGGAAGAATTAGAAGGAATTGTAGGGATGAGCAAGGAGGAAATTAGTCATTTGATCTTTTTCTACTTTTTTTCTGGAAAAAAAGAACTTTCAGGACAGAAAAGAAGAAGCTTTATTTGTCTGGAATAAGAAAGGACTGGAATTCAGACGAATTAAAATTTTTTGAATGTGAAAATTTTTGGGGTTCAGAAATGCTCGAACTCTCGAAACCAGAGTTTTCGTATGGAATGAAAAACTGGAGTTGATGATTAATTTCCGAGGTTTAACTTGGAAAAAATGATTTTTTTGAGTTTGTTCAAATATGTGGTTTTTAAGACCATATAATTTAGTGAAACATTTTTGATTTTTGTTTTTTTGTTCGAATTTTCGATGGTTTTGAAATTGGAAGATTCTGAGACTCTCGGATTCTAAGAGTGTGAAACGTTCAAATTCTGAAACTATAATTCAAAAATTCCAAAAATTTTAAACATTTGTGATTTTGAGATTCTGAAATTCCAAAAAATTACCAATTTTGGGATTCTAAATTTCAAGGATTTTGATTTTGAAATTTTGGGCTTTATTCTAATCTGAAACTCCGAGTGTCTACGGTTTTTAAACTCTTAAATTCCGAGATGTTGGGGTCTCAAAACCTTTGGATTCTAGGTTACAGTGAACAAAACTTTTAGGAACCCGTTTCTTTGAAAATTTCTCAAAATGAAAAAAATAACTCGAAAAAAAAAGTTTTCCTAAGAATCTCGGCTTTTTTTGCCCGAAGGACACAAAGCAAAGAAAGGAGAAGGATGAAAGAATTCATAGAATCCTTGAAGACGTGCTTAGAAGAAGCAGAAGAAGAAGAAGATAGTGACGTCAGGAATAGAAGAAGAAGAAGAATATTCAAGAGATAGAAGAAGAAGGAAAAACACGTCCTCTTTCCGTTATTTTTTTGAAAAAAAAAGAAGAAAATGAAAAAAATAGGAGAAGAGTTCCTTTAGGTGTGCTTGTCCCACTGTGAGTCACTTTGCAAGGAGCTCTCCTCTGAATAACGAATTTTTAATTTTCTGTAGAGGGAATTTTCTAAAAACGAGGAAGTGTAGAGTGGAAAGTCTAGAGGAAAACAGGAAGCATTTTTTAAGGATTCGGGAAAAAAATTAGGTGATACGGGGGAAGTTTGGGAGGTACACAAATAGTACTTTGCTTGAGCAACGAAGTATTAAAAACCAATAGTTATAGTTGGAAAAATCTATTCCAAATGTCGAGATAATTTTTAAAAGTATCCTAGAATTTCATAATCCTAAAATTGCGAAACTTTAAATATGAGAATCCGAAAACCGCAGAATTCAATCATTTCAGAATACTAGAATTCAGGATCTCCAAATTTCAAAGCGTGGAATTTCAGTTTTTTTTATTTCCAGTTTTCACTTTTTTCAGCGATTTTTAGGGAAGCTCTGAAATTCATTCTGATATAATACCTTGTTGCCAGAAAAAAAAACATAAGAATTAACAAGATTTTAAAGATTACATGTCCCTACAGTACCATTTTGTTCCAAAAAATTCAACCTAATCTAGAAAAAAAACCAACAATAGAGAAAAACGAAAAACTTGTTTGAGCCCTGGTTTTTTTCTGTGTATGTGTGCTCCGAAAAAGCAACTCACTCAGTAAATTGAATTTCGAATTTTATTCGTTTTCTTTTTTTTTTTTTGGGAGACCAACTCATTTCCGGAGTAGAGAAAAGTTGAAGTTTTTAGAGAGGAATAGGGATAGTTGGGAAATTTCATTTTTGAATCTCCAAGTTTCCTGGAAAATTAATTTTCCTATTTCTTTTTATTTTCAAGATTTAGGCTCAAAATTCAGACAAATTCTATGTCAATTGAAAACCTTTCTTGAAAGATTTTTTTTTAATGAATTTTTATTTTTCAGAATTTCGATGATTTTCTAGAGACCTCAAAAATTTTCTAGGAGTCTCAAAAAAAAGGAAAAAAAGAGACAAAAATTGTCCTAAACATGCAATCCTTGGTTCTCTTTTTTGTCAATTTCCTTAAAGGCAAATAGAATAGAAGACAAAAAAGACAAGAAATTTGAGCATTTTTTGTGTTAAAAAATTTTTGTGAGACGACCAGAAATTGGAAAAAAAATTTCGCAAAAAAACTGTTATAATGTTTTTTAAAAGATTTCGGAAAATTAACACAATTTTCAATTTTTTCTAGAAGACGACTAAAATATTAAGGGGGAAATAGAGTTGATGAAAAATTCAGTATTTTTCGTTTTTCCCTGTCAGGAGATTTTTTTTCAAGGACTCATAGAGTTTATTGATTTCTGGGGGTTTGTTTAAAAATGCCAAATATTGACATTGAGATCCGTAAATTCTAAAATTCTAGTTTTTTTTTTAAATTTTAAGATTCGAGTTTTGGAAGTTTCGAAATTCTAAATTTCCGAAATGCTGAAATTCTAAAATTCTTTAACTCTAAAATTATAAAACTATAAAAAATTTAGATTCTAAAGCAATTCAAAGTTCCTTACTATTAGATTCTAATTGCTAGTGAGAAATGCCAATATTCAAAAATTTGAAAATTCCGAAATCTAAAGTTCCAATTCTAAAATTTCAAATATTCTAAAATTCTAAAGATCCCCTAAAGTCCGTTGATGTCAATTTTTCTCTAAATTGCGCCGCAACATTGAAAATTCCCACGAAACAAACAATTTTTTAGCATCACACACCTAGACCATGAGAATCAGAAAAAATGAAGTGAGAAAGCTGAAAAATTATATTCCATGACCAGCTGATTACACTTATAAGATCACAAGTTTCCATAGAAACCGGAAAATTGGATTCTAATATTTATGATTATTTTTTCCGTTGGTGACAAGCGGAAATTTGATTATGGAATATAAAAATGCAGGCTTTCAGAAAAAAGGTGAATTTTTTATCAAGAAAAGTGGCCAGAAAACTAAGTCAGAAGGTGTAAGAAATGTTAATTGCCCCGTTCTCACCCAATTAAAAAAACCAATTAAGTCAGTGGGAAAAAAATAAAAAAGATAATAAAAAATGACCTTGATTCCAAGATTCTGGAATTTTAAGGTCAATTTAAAGGAAACTTCGACCTGATAAGTTTTCTGGAAAAAAAACCAAAATAAGAAATGATAGTAACACTAAAACTGGAATTATTTCATCCGGGCGAAATGGGGATTTGTTCACCGCGGGAGACACGATGGCAGAATTCGAAGAATACTATAACAAGAAGAAAAGGATTGACGGGGAGAAAAAAAAGATGAAAAAGTTTAGAAAAAAGAAGGAGAAGAAAACGAACATGTATATGTAAACATACCATATATGAAGTATTCCAATGGGATGAGAAAATGTAAACGCGAACAAAAAACATAGAATTTTTTGATGATTCTTGAAAAAATAAGCTTGCACTGAGAAAAGCCAAAAAAAAATTAGCCTAGACAACGAAGAAAAAAAAAGGATTTTCTAGGATTCTCTAGAAAAGTTCAGCTACACTTTTTATGTACTTGGAGGCTAGAAAAAAAGCATTTGTGTAGTCATTTAACGTTCAGATTTTTTCGGTCAGTTAAAGTGGTCAGATTCGTTTAAGGCAACCTAGTGGTGAATCAGCCTACCCAAACCGTCAACGTTGAGCCCAATTATCTCGATTGCTATAAAAGATATCAACAATATGTCAACTGATAAAACGCTGGTGATATTATGATAAATAATTTATCAGTTGACAATTTTTCTATATCTCTCTCAGAAACTGAGATAATTGAGCTCAAAATTGACAAGTTGGGTGGGCTTCTTTTAGAGGGAGTACGGTCGCACTTTTCTTTAGAAATTTTCAATAAATTCTGAAAATTTCAGTTTAACAATTTGAAATCAAAAATTGTAAATATTAGGTTGGCGGGAAAGTCTTTGTCACTTTTTCAATAGTTTATTTCTCAAAGAAAAAATAACCGAATAATTAATTATATTGTCCATCATTATCAACAACATGTCTCCAACGTTCCCTCAATTTATGGATTCCATTGCGGTAGAATCCAGCCGGGCGTGAGGCAAAGTATTGTTTGAGTGCCGCTTCGACCGCTCCACGGGAATTGAAGCTTCTTCCTTCGAAGGAACGTGTCATATCGCCAAATAACCAATAGTCGGAAGGAGCAAGATCAGGAGAATACGGGGGGTGAGGGAGAACATTCCATCCATATCCCATCAGCTCCTGCTTCACTTGTTTCGAAACATGTGGGCGAGCGTTATCATGTTGATAGTACACTTTCTTGTCTTTCAGGGCCGAACGGTCGACTGCTTTCTTGAGGTTTCGTAGTTGAGTAGTGTAGAGGTCTCCAGTTATTGTTTTGCCCTCGGGCAGAAGTTCCCAGTAGATGGGGCCGTCCACTCCCCACCACACAGAGAGCATAACTTTTTTCGGATGAAGGTCGGGTTTGGGGACATCCTGTGGGCTCTCTCCTTCTCCAACCCACTGGGATTTCCTGTGGTGATTATCGTAGAAGACCCACTTCTCATCTCCGGTTATTAGCCGGTCCAGCCATCGATCGCCCGCGTGGAGAGTGAGAAGAGTAATCGAATCGTCGACTCGGCGGTCAAGGTTGGCTTGAGTCAGGTGATGACGTATGAATCGACCAAAAAGTTTTCTCATTCCAAGAGACTTCAAACCTTCAAGGACTGTGCTATGGTGAACTCCGAATGTGACAGCTAGTTCACGGCTAGATTGAAATGGATCCGATTGCAATGCGTGCTTCAGCTTGTCCAAATCCAACTCACGGGGTCTCCCAGAGCGATCCTTTTCATCGAGCGAGAAGTCATCTTTTTCGAAACGATGGAACCAATTGCGAATAGTATTGTAGTGAGGGGCATGTGTGTTGTACACATTCTTCAAGAAAGTTTCCGAATCCTTCATCGTGGTGTGAGATAGGAAGAGGTAAATCAAAACATGTCTGATGTGAATAGCAGTGGGAACAAACATATCGTTCAATTACAGATGAGGAGCAGGGAAGGAAATGGGGACTTGTTTATATGGAAGGTTCTTATCACCTTGTTATTCACTAGAGTCGATATCATACACAGCCTCCATATACGAGAACAGTGATTAAACAAACAGAGTGACAAAGACTTTCCCGCCAACCTAATATTCCAAAACTATCGACAAGAAAACTAATCAAAAAACCCCAATGTCCTTTTTTTGATATGAAAAGGACATTTTCGTCGATATAGATTTTACTTTTTGAAACATTCGAAAATTAACACAATTGAAGAAAAACCAGTTGGATTAGTACTACTGGCTGTTTTAAGAATATCTACAAGAGTTCATTTTCAAGTGGTTAGAGAAAGTGAATTGAGAATTGGCACGATGCCAAAAAAACCATAAATTTACAAAATAAACTTTTCAATTTTTAAATAGACTTGATCAATTTCAAAAATTGAACAAATTCAAAAAAGTTACCTAGAGTCGAGAATTTTTAAAATGTAGGATTTCTAGGGATTTCAAAATTCCGGTTAACTTTTTTTTCGATATTGAAGATAAAAAATCTGAAACTCCAAAGGTTTGTTATCTTTTAACTGGTTTTTTTTTGTCAAGAATAAGAGATTTAGAGAAAATGTGTGATTTGTTGGTGTCAAGTTATTTTTTTAAATGTTTTCATAGTCAAAGATTGATTTCAAAGTTAACAAGTTGTTTTAAAAATAACGGTCCTTGATTTTTCTAATTACCTAATTACTTAATTACCGCTAATTCAGAATTTACATAACCTCTTTTGCCCCTTTAGAATACACAAAAACCAGTTCCAGGAGAAAAAAGCGAAACTGTTTTTTCAATACTTTCTTGGGTTATGTTAATTAGACACACAGAAACAGATGTTAATTAGCCATAGTGTTAGGGACAAAATAAAATAATTGGGTTGTAAAATTGAGAACCTGTAACTGGTGAAGATGTTAAAAACCAAGATAAAATTCAGATGAACCAAAAAACTTTAGGCTAGAGGATTTTGAAATTATAGTAAAGATTCCTTATGAAACAACGATATTCGAGAAAAATTGAAATTTCAGAAAATGTATTTTTCTAGAAAATCAAGTTTGAAAATTTAGCTGGGAATTCTAAAACTAGCTAGGAAACTAAGATTACGATTTCAAAATTATCGAAATCTTTAAAAGTACACGATCTCAATATCAGAGCGACACGAAAATGTTAAAAGACGGAAAAGATAAGAAGATGAATCAGACAAAAAAAAAAGAGAAATCTGACCTGATTGCGGGAAAAAAATGAACTTCTGTTTTCTGAGACAAAAAAAGACAAAAAAGATAAAAAAGTAATAAAATGGATAGAAAAAGGTGTGACAGGGAGAAGTGTTCTCTTTCTCTCTATTTCGGAAATCGAGAAGAATGGAAAGTGGACACCTCTTACCACTTGACCCAAAATAGGCGGTGAAGAGATAAGTGGTTTTCAGGGGGGTAGAAAAGAAAAAAAATTGAAAAATATATAATCGCGGTAGTTTTGAATTTGAAACTAAAAGAAACCTATTTTTCGGCAGACCTAGGTTTTCAAAAGCCAAACGACTTGTGAATTAGACCCTACGAATAAGAAGAATATGCGGCAATTTTTCAAAATACCGTAAAACC
Organism: Caenorhabditis briggsae; assembly: GCF_000004555.2. Classification (NCBI taxonomy): domain Eukaryota; kingdom Metazoa; phylum Nematoda; class Chromadorea; order Rhabditida; family Rhabditidae; genus Caenorhabditis; species Caenorhabditis briggsae. The sequence continues at coordinate 285,031 of NC_013490.2, forward strand.
TGTAATAGAAGGGCCGACTAACTTTTAACTTCGAGTTAAGTTATTTGGGTTCCTGTCAAAGATATAAAAAAGTTGTCTACCAATAAATTATTTATCATAAAGTCATGAATATTTTATCAGTTGACAAATTTTTATATCTTTTACAGAAACCGAGATAAATCAGCTCAAACTTGACAGTGTGGGAGGGCTTTTCTATTACAGATTCTACGGTATTTTAGATGTTTTGGAATTTGAGAGCTCCAATTTGTGAATATCTTAGACTTTTAGAACTTTTGAAAATGCTTAATTTTGAAGGATTTCTGAAACAATTTCTAGGCAATTCAGATTTCTGTAGAATTGTTTGATTAAAAAAAAGGAAACTTCCTGGGTTATCGAAACCTTCTGTCAATCTTGAGATGGAATTTAACTTTGAACCTAAGACAGACCATCTGATTCGGTCTGGAATGGAATTAACAGATTACAAATCTTCAACAGAACCAACTAATTGGTTCATTTAAGCTAAAGGGCTTACTTGCAAGCTGGTGTTAGATTTTAGTGTAATCTTGCAGAATTCAGAAGGGACAGGAGACAAAGAAAGGAATCACAGAAAATGTGTATGTGTCCTTCAGAATCTCGGAAAAAGAGGAAACGGATGGCTAATTTCCATAACGAATCGGTTTCTGTGGAAAATGGGAATAGAGGGAGGAGGAGACGCAGAGAAAATTAGGGCAAAGTCAGAATCTTATTTTTTAAATTTTTTGATGGCTTGAAGATAGGGTCTAAAAAATCAGAAGTTCAGATTTGAAAACTATATTTGATACTCGCTATCAAAAGAAAATTTGAGTTCGAAAAGTTTTTCTGCTGAAATTTCAAAAAAGATAGACGATCTTAACGAGCTCATGATGAGCTTCCGAAAAGGGGATTGTAAAAACGTTTAACATTAGAGATCTTAAAATACAGCAGAAAAAATTATGAATTTCTGAAATATTGCCCGGAGCAGTTTGATAAAAATAGAGGGTAAAATTTAAAAAAAAACAATGAAAATGATTTGAAATTTTTGAAAAGTGAGGGAAGGATTAAGAAAACCAATTCAACAAAAGCCAAATAGAATTTCTTATGTTCTAATGGACAGTCACTTTTGTCCAATGGGCGGGGCCGGAGAATAGCTCCACCTAATATTGTTGAGGTTGGGGACCCTAAAATCAATTAAAAATGAAGCGGTTTCTGTTTTCTTTTTCCTTTGTAATTCCAATTCCCCAGGAGGCAAATCTCCCACAGGAAAAATCCGCTAGACCAAATTTGATCTACCAAAAAAACTTTTAAAGTTGGCAGGTCAAAAAAAACCTTAAAGCCATTTTTCAAATTTCGAAAACCTGAGAAAGAGTCATAAAACCCACAACTAATCTCATCCGGTAGTCATCATCAAGTCATCATGATCCGCTGGTCATATAGCCTTCTTCCCGTGAGACGAGAAGACAGGTGTCATACAGAAGGCCAATTATATTCTTCCCCCGGAGGATGTCCCCACCCCGATTTCCTCTTATGACCCCCTCCGCTTCGAAATAACCAAAACGACCCGATAATTATAGATGACTACTGTCTCTCTATTTCTGACCATTGGTTTTTGGGAAGTTTTGTAAGGGAAGTTTTGAATTCGAATTGGTCTGTGTGTCGGTTTGTCCAGAAATTGTTCTAAAAGAGGGACCGAAATGTACCGTACATATATCTTGTAATAGCACTGTCACGTTTGAGCTCAATTATCTCAATTCTTATGCAAGATATCAAAAAAATGTAAACTAATAAAATATTTGTGATATTATGATAAACAATTTATCAGTTGATAAACAATTTATCAGTTTAACTTTTTTTCATATCTTTTACAGGAACCGAGAAAAACGGTCCTAAAGTTAAATATTAGGGGCTTCTCTCAGGTCATATAATTGTTTCTAATCCATAAAACATCCCGAAATTTTCATATTTCTTGAATTCCTCAAGTTTTAGTAACAGAAAAGAAGATTCGACGATGTACCTATTCCTTATTAAGGAATCCTTAACTTTTTAAAACAATTACAGGTCTTCTTCTTTAAAGACCTTTTTCTTGGCATCCCCAATGAACCATTTGACCGTGTAACCCCGAGATCCCGATGCCAACTGGCTCCACCGCCCCCCCCCTTTGGCGCCAAATCAAATCAATCGATAATCGAGTAGAATTAGTTTTCTCTCTCTCTCTCAACCACATCGTCCATCACCTCATCAAGTGGAGTACTGTGTTTTCGTCACTGTGCAATAGAACCGCCGAAATTGCCACGATGATTCCGCTGATGTCTCTGATTGCTTCGGCCACCGCCACGGTTGGTGTGCTCACCATGTGCTCTTCTAAGGACCGACAGACGGTTAGTTTTTTTTTTCTCTCAAAAACTATTGTCTACAAAAATCATTAATTCAAAATTTCAGTCCCGCAAGAAGCCAACTGGAAAGTCTTCCAAGTCTAAACGAGCTGAATCGAAATCCTCTCGTGCTTCATCCTCAACCGCTGGCACCAAATCTCATCGTTCTTCGAGATCTGGAAAATCTGGAAAGTCTGGAAAGAAATCTGGAAAATCCGGTAAATCTGGCCACCGCAAGAACAAACACAGAAAGTCTTCCAAGTCGAAGAAGGATCCTAAGAAGGGCTCGCAGAAGGAATCGCAGAAGGAATCCTCGGTGGAGGCAGCAGTCGCCGCGATTCCTGGAGCTGGAAAGCGTCAGTCGGAGACGAAGAAAACTAGATCGGAGCGCTCGTCGAAGTCGTCAAGACGATCTTCCAAGTCGAAGAAGTGCAAGGCTGTGCAGTGTGATCCAAACAAGTTGAAGAATCAGGTGAGACTTTTTTCACTTGTCTAGGGTCTAGGGTCATTTCTATGATCATTTTCAGCTTTTTTGCTTTTCCTGAGTCATTTCTAGGGTCATTATCAGCCAAAGACTAGATCATTGAACATTGCTTTATTTACAAAAAGTTTGGTTAAAGCTCTAGAAATCAAATTAGTTAGAGAATCTGTACTTTCTTCTCTTATACTCGGACTGCACGGCTGGCTCCACCTCAATAGCTCCGGTTCTTGGTGGGCATTGGCAGTACTCGGCGTCGGTTCCTGGCTCTCCATCGGATCCATTCTCTCCGGCAACTCCATCATCTCCAGCGGCTCCTGGTTGTCCTGGTGCTCCGGCATTTCCTGGTGCTCCTTGAGCTCCTGGATTTCCATCTTGTCCTGGCTGTCCGTCTTGTCCTGGTGCTCCTGCTGGTCCTTGTGGTCCTGGTGCTCCAGCAGCTCCGTTCCCGCGCTGTCCATTCTGTCCTGGCTGTCCATCAGATCCGTTGTTTCCTGGGGTTCCTGGAGCTCCGGCATCTCCTTGTTCTCCTGGGGCACCTGGTTTTCCGTTTTGTCCTGGTGCACCTGGTTGTCCTGGTTGTCCATCAGATCCTGGAGCTCCGGCTGGTCCGTCTGGTCCTTGTGGTCCTGGAGCGCCAGCTGGGCAAGTGATGCATTCGGTCGGCTGAGAAGATTTTCCTTGGCTAGCTTCATCCTCTCCATTTGGTCCTGCTTGTCCGTTGGCTCCATCTTCTCCATCATCTCCTGGGGCTCCTGGTGGTCCTGGTGGTCCTGGTGGGCAGTTGCTTGGTTGTGGTCCACAGTTGCAAGATGATCCAGATCTCTTTGCTCTGAAAAGACTGCCAAAGTCTGGAAGAGCTCCTTGGATTTGTGGAGCGTTCACAGCGATCATGGATCTCCAGGCGTCATTGGCAATGGTCTTGAAGGAGTTCATATCGGAAAGAACATCAGATTGAAGAGCATTGATCTCAGTGTAGAGGTGAGCCGAGTAGAGCAGAGAGCCAAGAATGGCTGATGCAGTGAAGATTTGGACAGTGATAAGGCCAAAGTTGGACATTCTGGAAAATTGGGAGAATTTGAAAAAGTTGAGGATAAAAAGGAAAGTTGGTTTGCTAAAAGACAAAGAAGAAAGCTTGATGTCTTCTAAGGGTTCTCATGTTCCCTTATATACCAAGTTGTTACAATTTAGACACCTTATGTTACAATCCTAGGTTTTTTTTCTGCACTGGTATAGTACATCTGTATACTTTCTTGTGTAATTTCATGTTTATTTCGATGTAATACACATCCGTCTCTGCTATCACATACAGAGATACACACACCTCATATCACACTATCACACAAAACCAATCACTTTGATTAGGTGAGATTGGAGACGAGGAACCAGGAAGTTGGGAAGTTTTGTCTTGTGTTTGTTGAACTTTTGAATTGATTGGATTTCTGGAATTTTGAAAAATTCGAAATCCCTAGGTGAAGCTGAAAGTTTGAAGTAATATTGCTTTGGATTTTTTCCTGATTTCAAATTGTATGAACTTAAGAATTAGGATTCTAACTTGCAGCTTCACTAATTTTAAAACGGTGTTATTTCAGAAACAACGAAACGCCATTTGCCCATCCAACTCGTCGGATGCCTCATCGAAGAGTGGAAAGCGTTCGAGAAAACAAAAGTCGTCGGGATCTGGATCGCATTCTGGAGAGAAGGCGTTGAAGGCGGTGCCCAACAGCTCGAACTACAAATTCCCCGAGGGCCAGAGTGAGTTTTTGACTGTTAATAGTTTGTATCATTTTAGTAATATCAAATTTCAATCCCATAATTGTCCGTAGTTTTTGTGAGAACTGAGCTATTCTTAAGGTCTAAAAATAGTCCTAAAAATTTCAATTTTTAGTCAAACCATCCACCCTTCGTGCCACTCCTAACAAGCTTCCGTTCGCTCCGACTGGAGGTGTCCAAACCGTTGTGATCCCGAATAGCACGAAATCGCGTAAAGCGTTCAAGGTAGGCTCTCAAAAAATATCCCAATTTATTTCCAAAATGAAACATTTTCTAGGTCAAAACCTCGGACAACTTGCTCTACCGTGTCAATCCAGTGTTTGGATTCGTCGAGCCTGGCCAAAATGTGTCGATCGATGTGCTCCGTCACAATGGAGTCGAGAAGACCGACCATCTCATCGTCCTGACTTCTGACACTACTCAAGAAGCCCAATGTGCCAAGGCGATTTTCGAGACGGATCCGGCTCGTGAGCTCACTGTGGTTCCGCTGGTTGCTCATTAGGACCTCCGTTCTCTACTCGGTCACTTGGCTAGTGCCTGTCGTGTTCTATTTCTGTCATTGGATGTGTTTTATAAAAAGTGTGTATGATATTGTCTGTGTATTTTTTATGGTGAACAAAGGTTTTTTGAGAATTCGTTTTTGTTAGAATTCGAAGATTAACGATACCTAGTTTGGCCCTCAAGATGAAGGGCCCTCCGGACATCTTTCTAATACAAATTTGGAATTTCTCATTCTAGTATTCAAATTTCATGTGACACTTTGAAATTGAGGATCTTTATTACCAGGGGGCCATGGGAAAAGCTTGGGTCCCCTTTTCTTATGATGGCACCCCTTGTCATAAGGTCCTATTACTCCCCTCTAGTTCCGCCCCTATAATTGATGGTCCCTCCGGAGAGACCTTGGAACACTAGACACCTTTCTGATACTGATTTGGAATTTTTCATTCAAAGATCTAAATGAAATGTGTGACCCTGAAACTGATGATTATTTCAACAAGGATACTGACGAAAAACCACATTTATAAAACTTTGATTTCGAAATTGTGATTTTTTGAATTTCAGCATCAAGTATAATAAATTTTGCATTTTTCGAGTCTTTTGAGTAGTTCACCCCAAACTTAATTTTATAGCAACCAGAAGGCGAGCCAATAAACAAAAACTGATGACTCTCTGTTCTTCTAGTTTCTGATAATTTCAAAAACTCTCTCTCTCTCTCTCAACTCCCTCGTTTTCATTCGATGAATCATTTAAAATGACGCTTATCATTGTTATATAAGCTTTCTGATAAGAGGAGGGTCGACGAGAGACAGTGCTTGAAAAAAGGAGAACCCACCATAATAGTTTAATATTTGCTCTTGTATTTCACCTCTTCTTCCGCTTATCAGCCGCGTGTCACCCATTTTTTCATCTCCGTTTTTCTCGTTTTTTCCTCTCATTTTGTGCATCTTCCAATTTTCTGAAAATTCTATTCATTTTTTGATAAACTAGCAAAAAAAATTAATTTTCCAAAATTTGCCTCGTCTTCTCATATGTTTCTTATAGGACTTTCCAAGATGTGTTCGTATTCATTTTGAAGCTCTCTGACCCTCAAATTCAATATTCTCAGATCCATCAGATCCATGGGACAGCCAGAAACAGCACCAGTCTACCCGGTCACCACCCCCGCCGCATTGGACACTGCCCCACCACCATACACGGTGGGTGTGGGTGCCGCTCCAGTGGCCGTGGAAATGCAGCAAGTTTATATGCAGCCAGTCTATGTGGCTCCTCAACAACCACAAGTTATTAATATGGCCCAACCACGACCAACTACAGCTACAACTACAGTAATCGTGTCGACTCAGTGCAAACATGTGGATCAAGATCATCCATATTTGGAGTATTGCCCAAGATGTCAGGTAAAAATGTTTTATGCCGATTCCGACGAATTAATTTTTGTAAAAGAATTGAGACTAGCTAATAGTGAAATGAAAAGTATGAAAAATGTCGCCGATGCAAAAATCTAGGCTGTGCTGAGATACGTAAAACCTTTAGTAGAAGGGCCCCTACCTTCTAACTTTGAGCCAATTTTTCTCGTTTCATGTCAAAGAGATAAAAAAGATATCAACTGATAAATTGTTTATCAAATCATGAAAAGTATGTTGTCAGATGATGCATTTTTTATATCTTGCATAGGAATTGAGATAATTGAGCTCAAACTTGACAGGTAGTTAAAAAAAATGCTGAAACATTATTGAATTGCAAACTCCAAATTATTCCAGACTTCCGTAACAACCCGAACCGTGCATAGCATCGGAACGTGCTGGTGGATCATTCTCTTCATCGGTGTTTTCGTGTTTTGCTGGCCAATTCTATTCTGTTTGTGCTGTGCTGGATCCAAGGATGTCAAACATTACTGTCCAAACTGTGCAACTTGTTTGGCCGTCAAGAAGAGGGGCTGCTAATTATTGTTTTTTACGTTTTACATTTTGGTTCTGGTTGAACATACTTACTTGGGTGCATATATACATTTGGTTGTCAATAAACTTTTTTCGTTGGGAAACAAGTTTTATTCTAGACGAAAACCAATAGAACATTTAAAATCGAGGAACAGATTTGTTGGAAATTTCCACAGAGACATCACATTTGTTTGCTTTCTTAGTTGCTCTTATCAGTCAGCAGAAGAATTTTCATTTTTTCGATTTATTTCAGAATGATACTTACTAGCCTGTATTTCAAAAACTTGCATCATTTTTTTTCTCCGACTCAGCTTGTCTAACCTAGATTTTGAAAGCTTCAATTTGTCAAAACTTACTTCTAGACATATTTTTCCTTAATTCAAATTTCCCAACCTTCTTTTCAGAGGCTAAGAATCATGGACTCAGCTCCACCACCGTATTCAGCAGCAGTTGGTGGGAATCCAGTTGGGACCCAAGGAACACACGTAACACAATCACAGGTGGTTCTCGTCCCTATAATAGTGCAGTCACAATTCAAATTGGTCGATTATGATAAACCATACGTTGAGTATTGTCCGATGTGTCAGGTGAGAAGATTGGAAAAATTGAAAAATTATGATTTGAAAGCCTTAGTTACCGCGTTTCAATAGAAGCCCAATTAAATCGGTAACTTTGAGCTCAATTATCTCGGTACCTGTAAGAGATACCAAAAATCCATCAACTGCTAAATTATTTATCATAATATCAAAAATATTCTAACAGTTGACAGATTTTGGATATCTCTCATAAGAACCGAGATAATTAAGCTCAAATTCGACAGTTTGAGTGGGCTATGCTAATTCTGAAAGTCATTTTTTGGAAAATTTGAATTGATCTACACAATTTTCAGACTAATGTAACAACTAGAACCGTTTGTGTTGCTGGACCTTGTTGGAGTATGATAATGGTGTTCGCTATTGTCTTCCTACTCCTTCCTCTTCTATTCTGTCTATGCTGGTCTGGAACCAAAGATGTACGACACTATTGTCCAAACTGTGGTTCTCTGATTGCTTATAAACGACGAGGTTGTGGAGGATAACTGTTGAATATCTATTTGTTTAATGAACTAATTGATACAGATAAAATCAAATTTATTGAAAAAGCTATCAGGCAGTTCTACTTTTTTTATTCCCAAATTTCGGATCAGTGATTGGTATGTCTCTATCTCTTTCAGATACTGTCGCATCTGGATTTGGATTAGTATCTGTTTCAGCAGCGGGAGGTTGAAATCCCTGAAAATGTGTTCTTATAACTTTCTCAAGTGGATGATGTAATAAGCTAACCCATCCTAATAGACCATGGGCGAATTTGTAAGAAGCATCGTGTTGCTCGGAGAACCTCCGCGATGAGCTGGAAAGTTCGGATGTGTTCCGGGTGCTGGAGCAATGGAAGCCAAAACTAGAAAGTTTGTGTTTCTTCAGGATGCTTTCGGCTTGGAACGAACCTGCTGCGCGGACACTAGGGGTTATATTGGGCCGTGTGGCAGGTGCTGGAGCAGCGGACGGTGGTGGTGCCACAGGCACAGCTGGTGTTGGCACTATTGGCGTGGTTGATCCTGATGGTCTTGCGGCTTCGGTTGAATTCTGAGTTACACTAGTAGAAACAGTAGCTGCTGTACTTTCCGTTGTTGCCAAAGTTTTCCCTAAAAAGTAAAATATTTCAAACTGTTTTTATGTTCAAAAATCGCTTGAGTGCATAACTGTAAACCTGGGCTTTGTCGGGTCTTCGCGGTAATACGTTTTAGACCAACTAAATAAGATATGCTAGAACTCGATAAGTGCTAAAAAATGGTATCATTTGGAAACTTGTATATTATCTATGAACAAAGTTACAGACAAAACAAACCAAAAAATCAGGCACAACCCGTTTCGGCCACTTTATGAATTGTAACTTCGTTCATAGACTAGATACAAGTTTACAAATAATATCACTTTGTAGTATTCGTCGAGCTCTATTACATCTATTTTAATTGGTTCAAGAATTTCGAGTTCTAAAAGAAACTATGGCAGTGTCTGCGAAGGACCGGCAAGGCTCAGTTCACAAGTATACATGGCTTTCCGGTTACTGGCTTAAGGACACCATAGAATAGTAAAACAATGCCGAAAAACAGCCCCGAATACTCCAATGCTCCTGAAAAGTATTTATACATTCAAACTTCAAACCCAAATAGCTAACATACATTTCAAAACCACCAACAACCGCAATAACTGTGCTCGTCGAATTGTTTGACGATCCTGTCGAGAGACGTAACATCTGTTGAGCAGTCACTGCTTTCATAGGCGGAGATAAAGTTGTAGGGTCTTGAACATTCTTGGCTAGATTCTTAGCAAGTCGTTGAATAGTGAGTGGCATCATTTCTAGAGACTTTTGAAACCTAGAGAATTGAAGGTCCAATTTCGAAAGGTCCAGAAGTGATTTCTTAAAAGCAGCTGCATCTGTTTGTAAATTCGGTGTGGCCACAATTGTTCCAATCTTTTCAATAGCCATCAGTCTTCTATCAGTCATCAAATCCAATTCTTCAAGTTTCGGACATTTTGAAAAAGTGGAAGAAAAATCCAAGAAACTATTATCTTGAGAAGCAGCTACCTGACTCAACCAATCATGGATACTATCCAAAAGATCTTCAATCCTTTGCTTTGTCTTATCAAAATCTCCAAAGTACTCTTTAAATTTTCTCTCGAAAATCGGGCTCTTTGAGATGACTTCATCTTCCATCGAAGTGCCATATTTTTTAAACTACATGAATTCTCTCGATTTTCCAAAAACTAGGTTCGCCTCCTTCAAAACAGTAAGACCTAAAAAGACTTTTGATCACTTGTGATATTTTCCACCTTGTTCAGATGTTTTGCTTCATTTCTAGCAAATTTTTATAATATGAAATCATTCTTATGACAAATAAATGAACGGGAGATGAAACAGTAGTATCAGATCATTGTCCTCCTCGCATTCTCTTCTCCGCCAGCTCTCCTTCAGTACCGAACTCGTAATAATGTGGAGCCAATTCATAGAGCCATTCCGGTTCGATTACAGTGACGTCACGGATTGAATCTTGCATCACTTCAGTGAAGATTACCCTGCGAGGGATAAGATGTTTAGAAAACTTGAAATCTGCAACTCTTTTAAGAGAGGTTGTACTCAAAATTTTAAAGTGTCTATTCAACTACAGAAATTCCAAAATAAAAATTCCCTACCATTTCGGATAGTCCTTTTTGAACATAATCGATGATCCTTTATAAACGTTGAATGGGAAATTCTCCTTGACAGTCATATATTTTCCAGTATAATGATACTGAGCCGCTTGGGAGAAGAATCCAGTCACCAGGCATTGACGGATGTTTTCCGAGGCGTCTGGAAGAGATGGTTGGGTTAGATGTGATTTTTTTAGAATCTTGAAGTTGTCTCAAAGCTTCAGAGTCTACGAATTTCAAACATTTCCGAACATTTTTTGATCTAAAACTTACTAATCAATCCACGACACGAGACTTTTGGAATCTCAAATCTCTTCAGCAGTCGAACCAACTGGCTTCTCACATTGTCCGCTCTCATAAGCCCTCGATAATTTACAAAATGATCGGAGCACCATTTCTTGCTCCGCCCATTCTCTACAAACTTCGTGAAAACATTCAACATTGTCATATGATCTCCCTCTTCAACTGAAAACTTTTTTCTGATGATGTCAGCTTGATGACGAGCACGGAATGGGGTTAGGAAGACGTCCTGAATCTGCATCATGGCGACGATAGTGACGATTTCATCGCTGCATCCGAATTCGGCGGACTTCAGAAGACACTTGCTATGCATTGGTGGGAGAGGAAACTCTGCCATTTGGAGGCCGAGAGGATCGGTTAGTTGGGATCTGGAATTTCAGAATCAATAATTTTGAAATTCAGGTTCAAGCTTACGATTCATCGATAGCTCCAAGAGCATACAAGAGTTCCAATCCTTGAATCATTGACCACGAAGGAGGAGGCTGAAATTGTCTCCCTTATTTTCTAGTATCTCTTACGATCCTTCATACCGATAAATAATGAAATTTGTGCACATTCTGTACACCTAACGCCTTCAGCTGAAGAATCGTTGCCGCCAAATGACACCGTTGGATTTCTGGAATAGTCCCCTCCGAAAACTTGCGAAACTCGCTCTCTGGATACAGCCGATAGCATTTTCCAGGACGAATTCTTCCGGCTCTTCCCGCTCGTTGTTCAGCCGACGCTTGGGATACAGTAACCCTCATTAGGGACTCTACACCGTTGTTAGCATTGACCGCCCGTAGTTTTACATATCCAGTGTCGATGACGTAGCAAATTCCGGGAATCGTGATGGATGCTTCAGCAATATTCGTGGCGACGACTACTTTTCGAGTGCCATGAGGTGTTGAGTCGAACGCCTTCATTTGTTCGCTGGCTGAAAGAGGAAGAAGTTAATCTCATGGCCTAGAATTCTGGGTTCGGTTATCATAGTCACACGGCGATTTTTCCGGAACGTATTTTAAAATTTTTTTTTCGCGCGCTTTTTTCTTTAGGTCGCAAAATTCGCTGTGTAGCGACTCAGTAATTCATTTTTCAGCATGCGCGTCGATACTCAGCGCGCTTAACTACAGTATTCGCGTTAGAGCGCATTTACTTTAGAAAATTCACCGTCCTAAAAAATTCACCGTGTATACTTGGGTTCAAGCTAATGGGTCAGAAATCGCGCCCCAGTAAACGTGAGATTTTAGAAAAAATTCGCTGCTGAATTATGTGGCTGATGATCAAACTTTCAAACGTTGGACGAAAAAATCACGCGTTGCAACTCGTTCTAAAAATCATTTGGGGCGCGTTTTTTGACCCGTTGGCTTGAACCCAAGTGCGTGTAGTCATGTATTCAGGATCACCGAACTTTCTCAAATTCCTAGGCCATTGCTTACCTGGCAATGCTCCATAACAAGGTACAACCCATAGCTTATCACAATTTCTGAGTTTCCTTGCCTCCTCTCTCAACTTCTCACAAACGTCTTCTACCTCATCTTGACCCGTTAGAAACACTAGAATGTCTCCAGGCATTTCGTGTTTGTGAATGTTGATTACCGTATCCACAGCGGCTTGACAATAGTTTGGGACGGGTCTGAAATGTGAAAATAGCCTAGAAAAAGTCTAATGACTTAGAAAATTCCCTACGTTTTCGTATGATGAACAGCGACCGGATGTGTCCTTCCCTCCACCGAAAGAATCGCCGCAGTATCTTTTTCCGGATTTCCCGTCTCGTTCATCTCGAAAAAATCGCGAAACAGCTCCGCGTCGAGTGTCGCAGAGGACACAATAATGCGTAAATCATTCCGGACTTGCATGATTTTTCGAAGCAAGCCCAATAGGATATCCGTGTTACATGAGCGTTCGTGAGCCTCATCAATCATTATGATGCTGGAAAATTATTTTGAAATGGCCTAGCTTGGTTTCTTAGGCCACTAACCTGTACTTGGATAACATTGGATCTTGCAGAATCTCTCTTAACAATAGCCCATCTGTCATGAATTTCACTTTTGTCGCTTCATCTGACACGTCATCAAATCTTACTGTATATCCGATATTGTGCCCAAGAAGAGTGTCCGTCTCCTCGGCAACACGAGTGGCTAGCTGAACAAATTATTTTGAATTTCAAGCTACTTTATCTGAAACTTCAGACCTACCGTAACCACGGCAACCCTTCTGGGCTGAGTAATTGCAATTTGTCGTCCGTCGTCGGCCCAGCCAAATTCCAGAAGAAACTGTGGGACTTGGGTGCTTTTTCCACATCCCGTCTCGCCAACAATGATTAGAGTACGGTAGCGTTCACACATGTAGAGGATGTGGCCGCGGTTCTGGAAAAAAAATTGATCAAAAATCTAAGAAATCAATTTATGACCTGAAAAATCGGCATTTTCTTATCAAAAAAAGGCTGTTTTCGAATAGAAAATTATAGAAAACTGGCTGGAAATTGTATTGAAATTGATCTAAAAATTACCAAAAATCATCTAGAACACAATTTTTTTCTGAATTTTCTACCTTAAAAATAGGCAGCCTAATCCTTTGTTGCTGTATATTCAACGACGCATATGGATTATTAAAAACTTTCAATTGCTGATCCTCTGGACCTGCTGAACTGGTGGTCTCCGTCGTTTTCTCTTCCAGAATCAGTGGCCCAGTTCTCGGCTCATCTGCCGCATCGGATGGTCGTGCGAACCCACGTCGAGTGGGTGCAGATCCCCGATGCTCGCGTTGCCCATGTCCTGGGTGATATCTGGACATCTGGAAAGACAGAGAGAGAGAGATAGGAAAAGAATAGGAAACAAAGTGATAGAAAAAATGGAGAGATGGGAGAGAATCCATTTTTAGGACAGAAAAAAGAAAAACACTGGAGAACCCTTACAAGTCAGAAGATTTATAGAAGATCAAATAAAAAAAATAAATTATTTAAATCATTTTTTCTTCTGCACCGGTTCCTGCATCTTCCTCTGCTCCTCTCCAATCGCATCATAATAGCAATTCTCCGGAAACACGTGTGGATCGAAGATATTCTTTGGGAAATTCGTTCCCTTCTCGTCGATATCAAAAGTCTCGATGAACGTTGTGTAGATCATTGGGTTGTTGTACTTGGGATTTCCCTGGATTTGCTGATTCAGATCGGCTCCTTGAGCTTTTTGACGGAACGCGTTTTCGAAGACTGCCACGAGTCTCGGATTGACTTCAACGTCCGGTGGTGGTGGGATACGAATCTCATCGTCAGCATTCGGTGACCCATCTGGAGCTGCTTGGCGGGGTGCTGAAAATAAAGAGAAAAATAAGTGTATTTGAAAAAACAAGCCAATAATTTTAACTCACTTCTTTCCAAGTTCTCAATCTCATTAAATGGCGAATCAACAACTGAGTCATGTCCAGGAGTGTTTCCTGGAGATACCTCATTCTGATTCATTCTCATTATTGCCTCGTTTCCCTCTCGGATCGCCATATCAATCAATTTTTGCTCTTCATCATCTTCCTCTTCGTTGTTCCGGCTTTTACGAGCTGGTGGTGCTGGTTCCGCCATTTCAACGACTTTCTGGGGAATATATTCTGCAGAATCATCGTCTTCCTCGTCACCATCGGCGGAATAGGAGACCAGAGATGCTTGGGAGGAAGTGTGAAGAAAAAGGAAAGTTTGAGAACTTTTTGTTTCGAAAATCCTTGAAAACTTACATGTGGCATCCCGAATTGAGGTGTTAATGAGAGCAGGAGTTGGTGAATGATAATCCACTCGTTTTGGTGGCGGTGGCTCGGAGAATATCTGTGGCGTTGGCTCGTCGTAATCCGACTGGTCCGAATTTTCTGCATAAACATCCGAAGACCTTCTTTTCCGTTTCTCTGCCTCCTCCTTCTCTACTTTTTTATTATGCTCCAGGAATTTTTGTGTCATACTCGAGTGTCCTTCGCTGGACCGTCGACGTGGCGATTCTTCATCACTATCCGCACCGTAGTCTACTAGATTGTTCATCTTACTTGGCTGAAAATTTCTGCCTGAAATTATAGGTTTGAAAATAAATATTTAGAACAAAAAAAAAATATTTTCGTAAATTGTCCGAGAGGAGTACACCATGCTTTCCTACGCAAACACGATCACGTCCAGTCGCACAGGATGCATGCAAATTTCCGACTCAATAATAAAAGAGCCCAATAAAAATAGATTTTGTCATTAAATTTCACAATTTCCCAGCCAAAAAAATATATGTTTTCCTGTTTTTTTCTCTTAATCAAATATCTAGTCTTCAGAATAATTTCACCCTCCTTGGATGTCCGTGCTTTTCTTCTGAGCGTCTGTGCCGCTCTCATTTCGTTCCTCATGCCGTTCATCATCGATTTGAGGATGTATTCGCCACAGACTATTGTGGCTGGAACGCTGATTGGTGGCACATTGGCTGCTGCAGTCACCTACGTCTTCGTGACCAGTCGAAATGAATCCGCAGGTGGGAAATTTGAAAATTGCTTTTGTCAAAATTAATTTTTTCCAGCCGCCTCCAGTACTTATATTCCCGGATTAATCAACCAGGGCAACACATGCTACATGAATGCACTTCTTCAAGGACTTGCCAGTTGTCCTTCGTTTGTTGGATGGTTGAAATCTGTACAAACCATTCCAGGTAGGTTATAATTCTCCAAGAAAGATTTTTAGCTCTTCAAAAAATGAAAAATATCAAAAATTGTTCCAGGTGGCTTCTTAGACCATCTTGGCCATCTTCTCACCCTTCTCAACGAGTCCCATGGTGGAATCCTCACTGCTCATGGCATCGTCGAGTCTCTCAAAGAGAATGGCTGGAATATTACCATTGGTGTCGAGCAGGATCTCTATGAGCTGTTTGATGTGTTCGTTGACACGTGGGAGGAGGAGTTGAAGAAGTCTAGAAAGACACTGATGAACCACTCCATTGAGAATTGTCG
Organism: Caenorhabditis briggsae; assembly: GCF_000004555.2. Taxonomy (NCBI): domain Eukaryota; kingdom Metazoa; phylum Nematoda; class Chromadorea; order Rhabditida; family Rhabditidae; genus Caenorhabditis; species Caenorhabditis briggsae. The sequence goes on from NC_013490.2 coordinate 300,551, forward strand.
TGATGATTCGAGTTCCGATGAGAGTTTGAGTGGATATAGTAGTGATAGAACCGGTGGATCGTCGTCGGTGGTTACGAGAAGTTGCTGAGTTTTCAGAGGTTGGTTAGGGTTGAGAAGTGTTTTAAAAACTTGATTTTCTAACTTTGAATTTTTCTTTCAGAGTCGCCTCAATGGCTCGTATCGATGCTGGTCTTCGTAGTCCATGTGTTGGATTGACAGCCACCGAATTTAGATGTTGTAATAGTGGATGTGGTTATAAGGTTAGTTTTTAGACATTTTTGAAAATTTGTAACGAATTTCAAAGCTGCTCCAAACTCATTTCCTCCATTTCCAGACCATCAAGTACGAATCCTTCACAGTTCTCACCCTAACAATTCCCAATTCTCAAATGGGCACTTCCACGAACACCGAAGCACTTCTCCGTCGCTATTTCTGCTCCGAGATCATTCGGGACGCTGTCTGTGAGAAATGTACAGCAGCCGATCGAAAACAACAAGGATTCCTTAAAAAGCACGGGATCGTGAAGTTGCCTCAAACATTGCTCATTCGAATCGAGAGAGTTGGAATGTTGCCACATGGAAGTATGAAACTATCAGAGCATGTGCACTTTGGAGAGTGTTTGTCTCTTCAGGATGTGTGTTTTAGGAAGAATCCCAAGATTAATCAGGTGAGAGTTTATTTTTGGAAATTGAGAGAAATTATAATATTAAAATTTCCAAAATTTTCTAATTATTAAAAATAATGCATTCCAGAAAGCCTACGATGAGTCCAATCGCTGGCAACTACCCGATGGAACATCTCGTGTTGTTGGTGGAGCCGAGGAGACCAGAGCCAGAAGTTCACCAATACATCCCTCAACATACACCTATGGAGATTTGAGTAGCAATTATGCAATGATAGAGTAAGAGAACTATTGTATCCTTTCATTTCCATAGCTAGACTTTTAGTTACTGTAGCCATCTATCACTGTAAGCTCCTTTTTTCAGCGGCGGCTCATTTGTTGCCGAGAGACGGGAAACGCAGAAGTATGCTTATCAGCTGCGAGCAGTCAGTGAGCATCGTGGAGGTCCATATTCCGGTCATTTCGTGACGTTCCGAAGGGCACCAGCGCCTCAACATCATTCATGGTACTTACTAGTGATGCGCAGGTAAGGTTTTTCTAAATAGTGCAATTTATGGCTCGAAAAAGTCCAATATTCCCAAAGTAAGCGCTTTGAAGGAAGCTCTTTCTTTTCTAATGAAGTCATTTCTGCAGCTCGTGCATTATCCCTCCCTTCGCTTCTTTATATTCAATGCACAAATTTATAATTATCCATGTACCCTCTAGAGGAGCTCTTCTTGGTTACCTCTCCTACCTTTCCCTTCTTCCCTCACAACAACAAAGCAGTTATAATATGAAGCTCTCCATATTATATTATCCCTTTCTCCTCATTTTCTCATTTCCGGCCATTTGGAATCACCGGATATTTTTCGAAAATATTTTTCGTGATACGATTATTGTGATAAAGCTGAAACTGAAAGAATATTATCACTCTAGGGACCTCAATTTTTTAGCTGAAATCATGCTAGACCATACAGTAGATGACCTTTTCCTACCACAATCTAGCTCAATTTCAACATAAAAATCATCTACAACCCATGAAGAATCCTAATTTTCAGGTGCAACGAGTACCGTACTCCAACGTCGCCTCCTGCCAAAGCTACATGTTTTTCTATGAACGTGTCCGACCGCATCGGCTCTATGACAGATGATACTCTTTTTGTTGATTTTCAGAGGAGGACATCGACCCAAAATGTTTGTTCCCATTATTGAAGTTTGGAATAATTCAGAAAATTCAAAAAACTAATAATTTCGCAATTTTCAATATTACAAAATTCCAAACTATTTGGTCGTTGCCCTCTTTCTTTCAAATAGTTTCTTTATCTATTTCTCTTGCAATACATAACACACAGGTCTCTCTTTATCCCTCCCCTCCTAGTAGTCCCCTCTAATAGAAGGGCAGTCGTCCCATATAGGCTAATAAGTAGATCGTACCAGTACCTCCCTAATTCCCGTGCCCATTTCCAAAAATTATTTTTTTTCCACTGAAATTTACCAAAATGTGTCTTTCATCCCCCATATTTTCCACCATTTCCTTGCTGCAAAAAAAACTCCATAAACAAATTTTTATGAAATTGTATTATTTGCTTTTCTGATTTAGGTTTTCTACCTCTTTTCGATGTATTTTAATCATTAGCCATTTTTTCAGCTATTTAAACAAATTTCAGCTCCAAAATGGACGAAAAACTGCCTGAAAGTGTGGATGTGGTGGTTTTAGGTACGGGGCTACCTGAAGCGATTTTAGCATCGGCTTGTGCTCGAGCCGGATTGTCGGTACTGCATTTGGATAGGTAAAATTATTATATTTATTTAAATTTATGCAAAAATTAAAAATTCCGATTTATTCCAGAAACGAATACTACGGTAGTGATTGGTCGTCATTCACAATGACAATGATACACGAGGTGGAAGAGAACAAGGTATTCCTAGGCCATCACAAAACTTCTAGGCCATCCTTTCAGGTTCCAAAACTCTCCGAAGAGGAAATCTCAAAGCTGTCCGCACATCTTTTGGAATCCGAAAAATTAGTGGAATTGGGAAATCGAGAAGTCATAGAAAATATCCAGAGAACGTGGATTCCACGAGATTCAGATGACGTGCCCATAAAGCAGAAGTTGGAGGAGATGGGACAAATGCGAAGGTTCTCGATTGATTTGGTGCCCAAGATTCTGGTTTCCAAGGGGAACATGGCAAGTTTTTAAATAGTTTAATTCCAGTTAAAACTGAATACTCCGAAAAGCTTTCTTGGATTTTTTGCATAATTTTTAGACCTTTTTAGGTTTTTCAGCTATTTTTGAAGATTATTTTTCGATTTTTCCAGTTTCTCGTCTGAAATTTGATGGAACGATGTTCGCGAAGATTACTGTAGGTTACTGTAGGAAGCGATCTTCCTTTTGTTGTTTTTTTTTGCAAAGCTTTTATCTGCATTGTTACGTTGCAAAAAAAAACTACAAAAGGAAATCGGTTTTCTACAGTAATCTTCGCGAACACCGTTCCATCGAATTTCAGACAAAAAAAAAACCAGAACAATCTAAAAAGAGCCTTTAGAAATAGCTAAAAAACCTAAAAAGGTCTAAAAATTATGCAAAAAATCAAGAAAAACGGATTTTGCTTTCGAAAAATCGCAAAAAAAAGAACTGAGATTTTTTCGCTTTACAGGCGATTTGTCGAGGTTTCTTGAATTTCTCGAATTCTGTCTTTGCTGCCACATGAATCTACATTTTTTACACATTTTGATGTTCCCCTTCAATGCAAAAATTGAATTTCCCGCTGATAATCAACCTAGAAAAGGTCACTTTCAGGTCCAAACCCTTTGCGATTCCCAAGTCTCTCACTATGCCGAATTCAAGCTTGTCAATCGACAACTCTGCCCGACCCAAGACAAAAACACTGAAAATTCAGCAAAAATCATGCTAAATCCAGTACCCTGTAGTAAAGGAGAAATCTTCCAAAGCAGCGTTCTATCGTGAGTACAGCCTAGAATACTCCTAAATCATTCAATATGATTCAGAATTCTCGAAAAGCGCGCTCTAATGAAATTCATCACATTCTGCACACAATGGAGCACAAAACCCACAGAAGAAGGCCGTCAACTGCTTGGCGACTATTCGGACCGCCCATTTTCAGAGTTTCTTGCTCAAATGGGCGTGGCTGAGACTTTACAAAGTTTTATTATCAATACGATTGGAATACTGCAACCAAATCCGACGGCGATGAGTGTAAGTGGCCCAGAAAGCCAAATTCTGATTTTCTAGACCACCGTTTTATTTGCAGGGAATGCTGGCGTCCTGTGAATTCATGGATTCTGTCGGACACTTTGGTCCATCTCCTTTCCTCTTCCCTCTCTACGGCTGTGGAGAGCTCTCGCAGTGTTTTTGCCGACTAGCCGCAGTTTTTGGAAGTCTCTACTGTCTTGGCCGACCCGTTCAAGCTCTGGTTAGGGAGAATGATCGAATCACTGCTATCATCGCCAACAACGAGCGCATCAACTGCCGCCACGTCGTCATGTCTCCTAGATTCGTTCCGAAAGACGTACCGATTCAGAATGTACAGAAAATCGAGCGAGTGGTTTTTGCAACAGATAAATCTATCAAAGAAGTGGAAAAAGAGCATTTGACACTGTTGAATTTGGCTTCTCTTCGACCGAAATCCACGATTTCTAGGCTAATTGAAGTCGGTTTCGAGGCATGTACAGCGCCAAAAGGGCATTGTAAGTTATCTAATTTTCTAGGCCACTAATTTCTAGACAATCCCCTAATTTTGCCATTTACAGTCCTGGTTCATGCTACTGGTACCCAAAGTGACGACGACGAAAAAAGCGTGGAATCACTTGCCGAACAAATATTTGAAGAGTCCCAAGTGTCACCTTACTGGAAGATGTCGTTCACAGCGAATTCGATGAAATTCGATGCGGAAGGGGCGGGGCTTGGGTCGAATGTCGTCGTGGCACCTCCAGTAGATGCCAATATTCACTATTCCAGTGTTATTAAGGAGTGCCGAAAACTGTTTTGCTCCACTTGGCCGGACCTAGATTTTCTGCCTAGAGCTATCAAGAATGAAGAGGACGAAGAAGAAAAAGAGGCTTCTGAAAGTTCTGAAACCGTTTGAAAATTCTTGTTCTATATCTATTGTAATTTATATTTTGTTATTGTGTCCTTGCTGCTGGTTGTGATGAATGAAAAGCATGAAATTCATTTGATGTAAATATTTATGCACGAAACACAAAAAAAAATAATCTAAGACACATAAAACCAGAGAAAGCGAGAAAAGAAATTAAATTCCGATTTCGTGCATTTCGCCAAAGAGTCTTTACGTACGTAGAATTTTATCTTACGACACATTATTCAGTTAAGACGCTGGGTACGCAAACACCGAACGCGCAAATGCACAAATTCGGATTTATTTTTCATTTATTTTTGATTTTATATGTCTTAAAATACCAATTATTCCCTGTGATATTTTTAAAAATTGCATTTTTTTCTATGAATATATTCAAATTTTGTTATATTTTTTGTATATTCTGAAAATGGTAAACTTCCATTTTTTCTACTTTTTCTCTTCTCTTGAATTTTCAGATGACCTAATGTCCCCCCAAGTTTTCCAGATATGTCAGATGAGGTAGCACTAGAATTAGCGTCTCAGCAGGTCATCAAATTTTTGCTCGGCAAGCAGAAGTTTCTAGAAAAATGGCAACAAGAAGTGCGGAGGAATTTAGAGCAAGAGGATGAGGGGATTGACTTAAGAGTAAGGACATCCGGACAAACAGGCAGCATTCTTTAAGTTACAGAAGCCCTCCACGTCATCTTCTGGGTCTGGAAGTCGCCCAAATTCAGTTATCATATCGATACAAGCAGCGATTTTAGAACTAACTAGTACTATTGAATATGTTATAGATATTTTTGAATCAAATGGTAAATTTGATTTTTTTTTTAAAATTTAATTTTTACATTTTTTTGCAGTAGATCCCAGGAATTGCTTCCTCTCCAACGAGAAATCCCATCAAAATCGAGAAGCCGGTGAACTATTCGACTCTGGTTTGAGAGTTGAGCTATTGAAACATCTAAAAATGGAGAATCGAGAAAACCGAAATTCCATTGGGAGTCAGATAGAAGCGGCGTGTAGACGAATGGGATTAGTGCTGAAGACGTTCGGGAGGAAATTTCAAAAGTATGCATTTTTAAAAGGACCCAGAATATCCTAGAAATTCGAAATTTCCAGCCAACCTTCTCTGGAAATCTCTAGTCTTCTACCAAATATGCACAAGTTTTGCCGATTATTCTTCACAATTTCCGCGGAAACTTCTAGATTCGCTGAAAGTTTTCGGAGTAAAAACGATCGGAAGTTATTGAGAAATATTGGAAAATCTGTGGAAAAATCAGCGAATGAGTTCAATTTACGAGTGCTGGCAGAGATGGAAAGGATAGAAAAACATCTGGAGAAAGAAGAGAAACGACGGAAAGTGGGCGGAGCTAATCAAAATGGGCGGAGCCAAACTCCCCTCTCTTTGGTTAGGGATGACTACGGGATTCAGACTCGGAGGCAACATCGACTAGCCACATCGATTCAACAAGTGGTTAATAGGCGACATATAGATTCTGAAGACGTTATGAATCGAAACGAGAAATTCAGAAGACCTCATCCGCCTGGTAGCATCGCCACGTCGATTGTATCGAAAAGAAGAGGATTTTTGATAGATGACAATTTGATGAAAGCTAGACAACGGATCGCTAGAGTGGCTCCGAAGCCACGCCCCGTGGCGAATCTCAATATCGACAAAATGTTGCCAACAGAGGAGGATTCTGATAGAGTCATCATGAATTCGGCAAGGAAAATGGCAGATATGGTGCTGGAGGATATGAAAAAGTCTATTAAATTTTGAGAATATCAATTTTCTATCAAATATCAATAAATATAATTATTTTCAACCCTTCTTCTTTTTTTTTAATAGAAAACATGCGGAAAGAAGCTGAAAAACGCCTTTTGGGATGAGAGAATGTTAAGGAAGAACCACTCAGAGATTCGACGGGAGAAAACTGGGAGAGATATCGGTTCAAACTGGGAGAGGTTTTGGGTCGAACTGGTATGTCACTGTGTTCTCTCCAGCTTCTCTCCTGGTTCGAACGAGCGGCGGAGTGTCGTTTGCACGCGCTTTCAGTGAAATTTAAATGTTCGCCCCTTATTTAACAATCAAATCAAACTAATTAACAAAAATATTTATTGAATCGAATGAATAGGATGAATATAAGTATAAATAACTAAAAAGTAAAAAAATAACCTCATGAAATAATAGAAATGTGAGCTAACTTCTTATTCTCAGCTTCGGTATCGCAGTATTTAAAATTTCGAAGTGAATCACGATATCCGGAACTCTCCTGCAAACCTTCTTTAGTGCTCTCGTATTTTTGCAGCTTGAAGCGTTATGGCGACTGAAGCTCTGGAATGAGATATAGGTCATAAGTCTGCAAAATGGAAGTGTTCATACCGTTTTGTTTATAGTACATTTATGTCCTCTAGCGGACGATGTGTACTCTTCCTTGAAATTCATTTAATAAGTTTTCTTCTTCGCTTCTTAGTGCAAGCTAAATGCACTTTCTTTCAGTACTACAGAAAATAAAATCCCAATTCGAATTCTTTAGCTTTTCATTGTTTACAGGTTTGTAATTTCTCTTTCAATCATCATAGGCTTGGGGTTGTAGATAGGATGAATATTCTTTATGAAATCAAAGACGATTCAGCTGAAAGAACAAGGTTTTTAATTACCGTAAAACCTCTAATAGAACGACACCCGGATCGTCCACTTTGAGCCTATATATCTCATTTTCTGTGAAAGATATCAAAAAGTGGTTAACTAGTAAAATGTTTATCAGGATATCAGCAACATTTTACTAGTTAGCCACTTTTTGATATCTTTCACAGAAAATGAGATATATAGGCTCAAAGTGGACGATCCGGGTGTCGTTCTATTAGAGGTTTTACGGTATGTGATGTTGTCAATAAACTCACTCAAAGCCTACACTGTGAACTCATCGTTTCCAATAAATCGTGATATTCTCTATCTTTCCTGACAACGTAAGGTTCCCAAGTTTTTCATGTTGATTCCGAGTGACGTTATCCGAGAGATTTTGCACTAAACGGCAAACTTTCACCGAATGTTTCTCGCAATATTTAGGAAACAATGACGAGAAAAGCGAGTCGCTTTAAGCGACTCCTGAGAAGTTTATTTGTATACTCTTAGATCATAAATGAATTTTTTTCGGCATGACGAACCAATTTCGCTATTTAAGTGGATGAGTTCAACAGCCATGTACATAATTACCGTACTGAGAATGCCGCAAATCAAAATCCATTCATTAGATCACTCGTTTTATATAATTAATCCCGATATATTTAAATCGTTTTGATCGGGTCATAACTCGTTTTCTTTATTCCATTGAAAGCCTGCAATTTCACGCATGTTTTTTGTCACTAGACTTCCAGACTAACCTGCTCACTACAAGCCGCGGTTTCCGAAACTCAGACCTTTTGAAATACTGTAAATTGAGGTGAGAGCAATTTATCGATCTCTTCTTCCTTTTTCGGTTATCTCTTTCATAGTTTTTACAAAACCATTCAACGCTGAAAAAGACGGAAAAAATGTTACCTGCAGAGCTCTCTCCGAATTCGAAATTCTCAAAATCGTCGTTTTTTTTGTCGATCTTAAAAGAGTATTCTATAGAAGACCAAAACATAAATAGAACATGCATAAATAAAACTTTGAATACTATAAATTACAAAAAACTGTTTTTGCCAACGACGCTCCTCCTTTACAGGTGCGCCTATTTTAGCAGCTTTGCAGCCGTTCGAACCTGGTTCTCTCGGCGTTTTCTCCCCCTTTCTCTCCCAGTTTTCTCCCGTCGAACCTCTGAGATTATTTTCATTAATTTTCAAAAATGGGGAAACGGTCCTTGAAAATGTGGTCGAAATAAATGGTCGAAAAGGTGCGCTAACAATAGAAGCCTTTTATCATGCATGGTGAAATAATATGGGATGATGGTTATCGAATTTATCGCACAGAAAAAAATCATGATTTGGTGAGCTTGAACGTTTCCTCCTCCCAATCCACAACGATAGACAACTTCAATCTTCTCATGGCATTCGCCCCAAGAATATTGACTTCTTGAAAATGTGCTTTAGAAACTTCACATTCGATTCTGCTCTTCTCGTCCTAAACAAATAACTTTAAACTGCAAATAAAAGTAAAACCAAACCTGGATGGCAACATCGAAGCGAGAATGAGTGACATTGCCTTCACCAAAGAGACTTTCTAGCGACTTGACGCTAAGGCAAGTGAAGGGAGAACCGGTATCTACCAAGAACCAGATGAATACGGCCTTAGAATTCGGCTTGCCTGAATAAAGAACGAAAAGGTAATGGATATCGAATTTTGTTTACCGGCACGTTGGCAAATTAGAGGGACCATGTATCGGATGTTCAAGCCGTGAATCGTTCCGGTTACGGGAAAAGCAGGGGAAGAAAACGTTCCGGAGCTGAGATGTCCAATACCCTTGGTGAGCCCAATCTGAAAAATAAAGCTTTTTAAAAATTTTATCAGATACAATAGTAAAAATTCAACGAACCTCGACAAGTTCTTCATTGTTAATGTCCGAGATCAAAGCATCAAATTCATTGTATGGCAAAGCTAGCTTCGGCCAAGACTCATCTGATGATGAGCTCTAAAAAAGATAAATCGATTTAGAAATAAATACATTTATAACTACCTTATTGTGTTCACTCATGTCGACCGACTGCTCCTCGCTAAAAATAGAATGAATAGAGGAAAATCCTGACAAAAAGTTGATGTAATATTCAAAAATTTCATAATTATGCAAATAAAAGAACAACGGATAATTCCGCCCCTTCTAAATTCCAAAAAATGAAATTTAAATTTGACAATTTCCCGCCGGATTTGCAAGCGCGCTTCCTTGTGAGAGCAAATGGAACTGCGGCGTAAATAGCCGAAACTTTTTCGGTTGTTTCCAGCGGAGCGCATCTGCACGCCATCTTTTGCGCGCGTGTTCAAAAAAGAAAACACCGAATGAAGTTATAAAATAGAAAAATATTGACAGGAAAGAAGGAAAAGAATGAAAACATTTTTATTGAAAATAAAATAGAAAAAGAAGACAATTTTCAGGAAAATCTGGAAAAGGGAAAAGTTCATTATGCATTTGAACGGAGAATCGATCGGCAGAAATAACTTTTCGAATTTTTCAATAAAAACTCAACTGTTGCTGTATAATAAACATTTCTTCTGGACATTTAAAATGATAAATTCTTGACTAGCACAGATATGGCATGAAACTTCAGCAAAAATGGAAAAAAGCAGCGATGCAGAAGTCGATAAAGTTTCTGAAACTACAAAGATCGAAGGAAAATCTCAAATTTCGATGTTAATCGTAAAAAATGAAAAAAAATTGTTTTCATCGCCTTCAACCATGAATGGAAAGGCCTGCCAATCGTATTTGTGATACAGCTGGCACTAACTATTCAAAGGGAGGCTCAGAAACATATGATTCAAAGACTCACCAATGGGAAACTTACCAAAAAGGGAGAATAATAGTAATAAGAGTAGAAAATAGAATAAATAGCTGGAATAGTAGAATTTCGAGTGTATAAAACTCTTTAGGGGGAATAGAGAGAAGAGAATCCATGTGACACGGTATTTTGCAGAATTTCATGGTTTCCGGGGTGCCCATGCCCATTGAGTGTACGCGTACCTGGAATAATACAGTATCTGTCACATTATTGATTTTTTGTTTTCGAAAATTAAATGTGGCTCCGCTTGTTAAAATCGATTTTTAGGTAAAAATGAGACTGTCCGAGCTGAAATTGAACTGTCCGAAATGTTCTCATTGCACTGATGCTTCTAATATGCGCAAGCATATCAAAGCTATGCACGACGAAGAACGGTCAGTGACGGTCAGTACCAGAACTGTTCTTGTGGACCATTTGAACATGCATGATGGACGATTTGTTCTGGAAAATATGAAATTTGGAGAAGAGGAAAAGATGAGGGTTTGCTAAACTGATGCCGAAATTGAGGGAACTTTTACGAGAAGCAGTTCAGTCCAACTTCACTAAAAGATTCGGAAATTCTTCATTTTTTGTCTAAGTTACCAAACGGGGAAGGAGATCAATTCGAGCAATATTTTCGTTCAAGATACTTAGGTTTGAAAGTTAAAAACTCACCATAACAAATCATCAATTTTGAAGCAAAGTCTGAAGAATGGCCCACCGTCGAGCGAGAAGGCATCATCTTCCACACTTCCATGTACACCGAGGCCTGGAATTCACTTCTGAAAGTAAAATGAGTTTAATTAGAGCAGTATAGTACAAAAATATTCAGACGCAAGTTCTTGATGGAGTGAAAAATATTCGAGCTGACACTCTTGTCCATCAACTGTACAGAGCTATTGAATTATCCAGAAAAACTTTATTCAGGTTTTTTCCCCCACAATCCGTTCATAAATGCTTACCTAGATTGCAAGAAAATTGGCCAAAGAGATTCCGAGATTGTCCAAGAACCACAAGAACTGACGAGTTGCTGCTGCTTCTCTCAAAGACTATGTCATCCTTCCTGAGCCAGCAAAATTTGAGGGAGAGCGAGAGTTTCTGGTTGGAAGAGTTGGAGGAGAGGTCGAGAATATGTATCGAGTAGTTGAGAAGCCGACATGCTTGTGTCTGAAAAACGTGAGAATTGTTTTCGTAATTATTGTCTTTGCACCCAAAAAATATTTAGGAGAATTGCCATTGCCACTGTGAGGCCTGTGGTTACCAACACTCATGCACATGTCTTGTCCAAGAAGCAGGTGTGTGTTTTGCAAACACGTCCACATGGTGCTTCTTAGCAATGGTACTATGATCCCAATTTTTATTTTAAAAAATTTACCTCTGCTTAGGCCGCTTGCAACCGGATCCATATACTTCCTGCCACTCTCCGATCTTCGACACTCCATCCAGTCCCCTTCCATCTTCTTCTTTTTCTCTGTCGATTCGGCCAGATTCTCCAGTTTCTTCCGGCGACGTTGGACAGGTTGAAAAAGATATCATGTTAAAAAATTTTGATAAGTTGATAAACGCACATTCCGCTCTGGAAGAGCATCTTCGTCAATCAATGAAAAAGAATCTTCATTCTGCTGCAGATGAGATTCAGAAAGCTTTAAGCTCAGTGATGGCTCTTCTTCCGAATTCGGAACCGTCTCTCCCTCCCCGCAGACCTTCTTCTACGAAATGTTCAGCTCGAGACGTCATGAACAGTCATATCCGACTAGAGGTTCCCCCAAAAAATCAAAAGCGTCTTGAATTATCTCTTCTTCTTCAGCCTCGTCGTTATTCCCGTCCTTGTCCACCATCCACTTCGTTAGCCCCGCTTGTCCCGATCAACGAACTTTCCATTTGTGCCATTTGTTTGGAGGTTATCTGTAAAAATACATTTTTGTTCATTTAGAGTGAAAATTAAGGCTGACGCACCTATGCCAGAAGATGCGGATCCAATGGAAGACTCTTCTCAGTGGAACTACTGGAAGAAGTGTCCAGAGTGTGAGCTTCCAGCTCATTGGGAATGTGCACTTGGTCAGCGTTCATGCGCCCATTGTAACGTTCTATTTGTGGATTATGATTGACTATCAATCATTCTATTGTTTTTTGTTGCTATTATCTGTTGTTTTTACTGTTTCTTTGTTATTTGTTGCCCAATTTTTGTTGTATTTGAATAAAATTGCTTTTTTTCAAAAAAATTCAGTGTGGTTACATTTTTTAAACAAGACATGAACGGAAAAAAGAAGAATATTCATGGTAAATACTTGGCTATTTACTCTATTGATTGGGAAGAATCGGCATGCGATTAGAATTTGAACGCGCGCGCAAAAGAGGGTGTCCAAACACCGTTGGAAACTACCGAAAAAGTGTCGGCTATTTACGCCGCAGTTGAAAAATGCCTGTTTTTCATGAAAAGTACTCCAGCCACAGGCAGTTTCTAGGTCACCGAGCGTGTAGTCCTCTCGGACAATAAAGTCGACAAAAATCGATTAAAGTCGATTTTCTGTCGACTTTTTGAATGTCGATTTTTGATCGAGTCGATGAAATCGACACCGATTTTGACGATTTTCGTCGATTTTTGTCGATTGTCAACAATCGACACAGCACACTACAAAGAACATCTAAATTCAAACTTCCGCGCTCGGGTCTCACAGCGAAATCGCTTCAAGCCGCCTGAAAAGCGTATGCGCCTTTAAACTCAAAGAACGATCAGCACGGAAAGGCAAACAAAATGTGAACATTTTCTGTCCTTTTTACTATCTTTTTAGAGGTTTTGTAAGAAAATTTTCGATTCGTTTGATCTTCATTGCATTCTGTGATGTATTGATCAGTTTTGTAAAAGAATTTAAATGAAAAACTTGTGAAATTTGTGTCGGAAGCCACTCGAATAGTTTATTCGCAATTCCTTGATTGTTCCCATAATATGTGGCACAACAAGCAATAAATTCTAATTACAGAAAATGGCCCTTCCAGCAAAGACCCTCGTACAGGCTGCTGCCAACTCCGGACTCCGCGCCGTCTCTGTCCGTCACTCCAGCCAGGCACCAAAGGTTTGAATTTTGATATTTTCTTCAATATTTATCGTAAATAATCTAAAATCAAAACTCTAGGTCGCTCTTCTCGGAGCCGCTGGAGGAATCGGCCAACCATTGGGTCTCCTTCTCAAGCAAGATCCACTCGTCGCTCATCTCGCCCTCTACGATGTCGTCAACACCCCCGGAGTTGCTGCCGATCTTTCCCACATTGATTCCAACGCTAAAGTCACCGCTCACACCGGACCAAAGGAGTTGTACGCCGCCGTTGAGAACGCTGACGTTATTGTCATCCCAGCCGGAGTTCCACGTAAGCCAGGAATGACTCGTGATGATCTTTTCAACACCAACGCCGGAATCGTTCGTGATTTGGCTGCCGTTATCGCCAAGGCGTCGCCAAAGGCTCTCATTGCTATCATCACCAACCCAGTCAACTCCACTGTCCCAATTGCTTCGGAGGTTCTCAAGAAGGCTGGAGTCTACGATCCAAAGCGTGTCTTCGGAGTCACCACCCTCGATGTCGTCAGATCTCAAGCTTTCGTCTCCGAGCTCAAGGTAGGTGGAAAGTCTGCGATTTGCAGAAGCGTAGATTATGAATACCAAATTATGAATTCGAGTTTTAAGTTAGGGAGGGAGTTTTCCGGTTTTCACAAATTTCGAACGTTCTCTGTGTTTGAGGTGTTTCGCGACTTCTATCTCTTTTCCTCTCCACACGTACGTGCGGTGTGAATATAAATAAAGTGAAAGAGACAAGTAAATAGAGATAAGAACACACAAAACTATGAAGTTGTAAATCCGAAAGGGATTCAACTTCAATTTTTTCAGGGACACGATGCCACCAAGACCGTCGTTCCAGTCGTCGGAGGACACGCCGGAATCACCATCATCCCACTTCTCTCCCAAGTCACCCCATCCACCAAATTCTCTGAGGAAGAGATCGCCAAGCTCACCCCAAGAATCCAAGACGCCGGAACCGAAGTCGTCAACGCCAAGGCCGGAGCTGGGTCTGCTACCCTTTCTATGGCTCTTGCTGGAGCTCGTTTCGCCAACGCTTTGGTGAGAGGAATCAAGGGAGAGAAGAATGTGCAGTGTGCTTACGTGGCATCTGACGCCGTCAAGGGAGTCGAGTACTTCTCGACCCCAGTTGAATTGGGACCAAATGGAGTTGAGAAGATCTTGGGAGTTGGAAAGGTTTCTGCATTTGAGCAGAAGCTCATCGATGCCTCCGTTCCAGAACTTAACAAGAACATCGCCAAGGGAGTTGCTTTCGTTAAGGGAAACTAAATATTAAAATAATTTTTTTAAATTGCATCCCTACACAAAGTTTTACATATGTATCTTTCAGTTTCTCGTAATTTTTAGTAACTATTTGGGTGTCGAACGCCGTTTCTAAACGTTTGCTCTCATCTCCTCCCCATTTGATTGTTTATTTTTGCCCCCGTTTTTTTCTTCTCCCTCGGTGAACTTAGGCCTTGGCATTACATAAATGAAAAATCCAAGTTCTCTTTTGTTTCAACTGGAAACAGCAAAAATTGAGCATCTCCTCTTCATTAAATTCCTCATCCAAGGCAATACGTATTCATTTATTTTCCTCTGAAAAATGTCTTGATGCTATGCGCCTCTCTTCTCTCTCCTTGGGCACTTGTACTAGGACGGAGTGAGACACGTGGATTGACAGAAGAGACGGAGGATGAGGAAGGAAGAAAATGGGGAAGACAACCTCCTCCCGCTTTTTTCTCCATTCTCCCCCCGCTTTCACCAAACCGATGATTTTTATTTTCCTCTTTTTTTCGAAGAGTTGCGAAATTTTTAGATTTTTTTTGTTCTCTTTTATAGAAATTTCTAGATCGATTGCGATCAGTGGAAAGAGTGACGTCACCGATTTTTCTCTTGCTATCATTAATTTTTTTGATTAGAAATCAAAAAAAAATTCCTCACTGTTTTCTATTGAATAGACTGTAATTTCTTGTTCTGAGCTCAGATAGTAATCTTAACTACCCTGTCGGGATGGGTCCTAAAAGAAGTGAAAATAAAGGGACGGATGAGGGGGGACCAGATGGTTTTGCACCTGTCATATTCTCAGAAGGAGAAGAGACAGACAATTGAGAAAAGAAGGGACAGCAGATGCTCTATAGATCAATTGAGAAGAGCACATCAGGTTTTCGCGCATCTTTTATGAGGTTTTTGGTCTTTTTTAATAATAATAATACATTTGTTTTTTTAGGCCTAGCATTTTTTTTAACTGGCAAAATCAGTTTTCGGGCCTTTTTAAAGCGTATTTTAGCATAATTTTCGGGTAATAATCATTTTAAACTCATTTTTGGATTACATTTTGAAGGCGCATCGTTGGTTCAGCAGCAAAGTTTTCCGTGAATAAGTGCATGAACCTTTAATACCGTATATATTTCATTTTACTTGAATTTTTCGCTCGTTTTTTGCCAATTTTCGATACATGGGCTTTCTAAATAGAAAAAAACTAGAAGTTTTTCTATTTTATTCAGATTACGAATCCCCTCTCTAATAACACTAATCCCCTTGGCGCTATGTTGGTTGGGGGGGGGGGGGGCACTACTTTTTGACTTTTTTGGCATTTTCTGACTTGCGCATATGCCGCGTTCAAAGTTGATTTCCAGGAGTAATTTCCTGGAAAAACGCTGTCCAAAGCTGCGATTGTTTTCCAGATTTACAGCAACAGTAAACTACTGTATCACTCGTTTTGACTGTGTTCTTCCTGTTGATTCATGTCGATTTACGGCGGGTCTCGAAGCGGAGGCCTCTGGAAAACAATGGCAGCTTTGGACAGCGTTTTTCCAGGAAATTACTCCTGGAAATCAACTTTGAACGCGCCATTAATTCTAAGCATGTTAGAAATAATTTTGAGGTGTCTGGACCTCTAGAAAGTATAAAATTCCTATTATTTGCTTTTTTATTATAGGCTTAGGCTAAAACGCCAACGCTAACGTAGTTGAGGGGGAGGGGAGGGCACCCAAATTTACTAAATTTGGCGCTATTTTCGGGTGTCCCAGAGGAAGGAAACAAGGCGTTTTGGCTGAGCCTGTAATTTAAAGGTGGGGGGACAGGAGATTTTTCGTAGTTTTTTTGTAGCTAGAGTATGCATTCTACCGTCACGGTGTACAACACTTAATGTCACTCTGCGTACAGCTGTCGTCCTCGCCTTTATGTATGCAATCGGGCGTGCGCTTTCTCTTTGCCCGCGTGGCTCAGTCGGTAGCGGCGCCGCACCCTCAATCATCGCCCTCACAAGTTCAACTCCTCGAGAGGCATATTTAAACGGAATTTCGAGAACATTATTTTTTTTTCATGTCCCCCCACCTTTAAAGCAAAAATCAAAAAACTTTTGAAAAAAAAATTTCAGCTAAAAAAATTCTGAAATCGGCGAAAATCAGTGAAAATTGCAATCTTAGGCTGAATTTTTTTTCTTTAAATCATAGGCTTAGGCAAAAACGCCTTGTTTCCCTTCCTCTGGGGACACCCGCATTTTGGCGCCAAATTCAAAAAATTTGGGTGCCTCATCTCACAAAAGCCAAAAGAGATGAAAAATGCAAAGTACATCAAAAATTGCTGACTGAGAATGCTTCATTTCCTAAAAATTTCCCGAGAATTGGTTTAAAAAATCCAAAGATTCATGTTTCAACTGCTAAGGCATTTTAGCCTAAGCTTAGAAGCAAATAACAGGAATTTTTATTTTACTATATTATTTTATACTTTCTAGAAGTCCAGACAACTCAAAAATATTTCCAACATGCTTAGAATTATTGCGCAAGTCAGAAAATGCAAAAAAGTCAAAAAAGAGGGCCCCCCCCCCTCCCGTTTTTTGGGTATCTCTGGGTGCCATGCGGTGCTGGAAAATATATAAATGGTTATTTTTGATAATCAGAGACATTAAAGGCTGTAAATATAAAAGTTCCAAGATGGCACAGTTTATCAGTGACTCATATCATTGTTTTTGCACAGGCTCTTCTCTCTCTCTCTCTCTCTCTCTCTCTCTCTCTCTCTCTCTCTCTCATTATCTTTCTGTAAGAAAAATAAACAAAGGTCCTAGTTGGTTACCTGGATCATCACCCTCTCTGCGTCTCTCACTATCGTTCTCTGTGCCTCTTATCTCTCCAACTTCATTCTTTATTGCCTACAGGGGGCAGTCTGGCCTGTTTCACCTCTCTCAAGCGGAGAAAATTCGAAAAAATTTTGTGCGAATTGGCCTAAAATGAGCCCCATTAGTTTTTGATTGGGTCATAGAAGAGATCATGAGAACAGTTGGGTCTCTTTTGCGCCTTTATTTCTATTGATGTCATCATTTTTTGTTGTACTCGTGAGCATAGGTGAAAAATAAAAACGAGTTTGCACTTTCCCCCCAAGCTTCCGGTGGGAGATATATATATAAAGATTTCAAATACTATCAAAATGTTCATTATGATGTCATCAATAGTTTATCAGTTCATAATTCCTCGATATCTCGAAAATAATTCAGGTCAAAGTGACGATATCTAGAATATGTCCTAGCCACGCCCCTCGTTAAAACTTGCTTCAATATGTGTAGAAAAATATAAAGATTTATATAGCAACAGAGGAAAGATTCGAAAAACCTTAAAAATCACTTTTCGCCCATTTCTGGAACTTCTGTAAGGTTCGCGAGTCTTTTTTCGAATCGCCGCCAAAAATTAAAAATCAGAAAAGTTCTGAAAAATTCGAGGTTTTTGTTGCGATTTTTCCTCGATTTTTTCGCAAAATTTGTAGGCCTTTTTCGGTTTTTCATTTTTTTTTGCAGATTCGTTTTCGATTTTTCCGAATTTTTTGAATGAAATTTGTTGGAACGGTATTCGAGAAGATTACTGTAGATTACTATACAAAGCTTATTTCCTTTTGTAGTTTTTCTGTTGTCTGCATTTTGACGTGATGGTGTTCGCAAAGAACAGCTTCTACAGTAATATCTTCGCCAACATCCTCTCGTTAAATGACAAAAAAATCACAGACAAAAAAACCGGAAAAATCTAAAATGAGACTTCAAAAATAGCTGAAAAACCTAGAAAGGTCTAAAAATTTTGCAAAAAATCGAGGAAAAAATCGCAAATAAAACCTGGATTTTNNNNGATTNNNCAGTTNNGGNGGNGANNNGNNNNANGACTCGAGAACTTTTCAGAAGTTTCCAGAAATGGACGATAATTGAGATTTTCTCCGCTTCTATATGATTCTACATCTTTTTCTACACATTTTAATAATTTTTATATTCGCTAATGAGCCTATTTATTCCCATATTCTCTGTAGATCTTAAAGGATGCATCAAATTTGACACCTCTCAAGAGGATATGATGTACTTGAGATATGTACCAGGTCCTGATGTTTTTGACAAGATCTAATGGTCCCTTTTCCCCCAGAAAGCCTTAATGGACCCTTCTCACCTCACAATCCACAATTTCTATTTATTTCTCTGTTACGTCTCTATTCTGTTCTCTATCTGCTCTCCTCGTCCAACGGGCGGTATTACGGGCAGAAATTTGCATATAGGCCATGTGTAGTGAATCAGTTAGATCTATGGGTGATTCTAGAACTTTCTAGAAGGCAGACAATTTTTCCGGATCGTAGCTGGAAGTCTTCCAGCCTGGAAGATCAAGAAATCGAATAAGCAAATTTGAGAGATCAAAAAATCAATTTTAATTTGAGAATAATGGCAATTAGTAAGTCGCTCCTGTCTTGGCTTTATTGTGTTTCTGTTTTTAATCCGAACACCTTTGAATTCAGGTTACTGTAGTTAACAACCAGTCACCCCTTGTCCTGAAACGGTAAATAAGAAACAGTAAAAAAAAGTTTTTCATCATTTTTTTAAATTCATTACAAATTTTTTAGGCCATTAAACATATTTTTTCTTTTATATCCAATAAGAAAAAGAGACCGGATGACTATTGTACCGTCAAGGTCGCCAGAGAAGAAACTGTCTGAATAATATGTTTTCGGTTTTTTTTCGGAGATTTATTTGGCCAAAGTTGGTGGGAAATCTGGGTTTTGCGCAGAATTATTCCATTAAAAATTCTCAATTTGAATTTCAAAAATTTTAATATAACGTTGCTTTAAACTATTTCAAAATATTGAGTGCTTCAAATGCGCTCTGTAGCAAAAGCACTAAATTTCATCAATAGAGCGCGTAATGGTTTTTGATCTTACCAATTTGTACTCTTACTGATTGATTGATTACTTTTCCCTTTCAAAAAACTTTTCTCTTCTCTATCTCTCTTCCCTCTCCGCTCCCTCTATCTCTGCGTCTCTTCGAACTCCTCACTCTCTCACCCTGGGCGCGCGGCGCCATTCTTCTCGTTTTTGTGTCCATCCGCTGTGATTTTCATATTTCGGCACACAGAGGCGAAAGTCAAAAATTGAAGAGAGGAACAAAAATAGAAGACGATACATACAACGACGTCTTCTGATTCTTATCTTGTCCTTTTTATCGTTTTTTATATACTTTTTTTGAAGGAATCAAACAATGGGTATTGAAAATAGTGAAAAATGTGATTTTTTAAAAGCAAAAAAGCTGTAAGAAACACGATTTTTAGCTCAAAAACAGACGAAATTGACTTGAAAATTTGAAAAATTCACTTTCAAAAACTTAAAATAGAGCAAAACTGAAAAATTAGGTTCCTGAAACAAAAAAAATATACAAAAAATGTAATTTCCAGACAAAACCCGCAAAAATACATTTAAAATCGCTGAAATATGGGAAACTCTGAATATTTGTGTCGCAAAATTGTTTTGACTTTAAAAAAATTAACAAAACGGAAAATCGAATTTTCGAGATTTCACTCCTTTCTGGCTTAAAAAATTGACTCGGAATCGCATTTTCAAAAATTTAAAAAATCCAAATGTCCAGCTCTTTTTCCCTATAAAACTTCTCTTTCCGCTTTTTTCTCTCTAAAACGATTCTTCTCACCTGTTTCAACTTAAATCTTCTTTAAGAAATTTCTCAAAAAAAAAACCCCCGCCACCGTCACCATCTTCGCCCTGCAATTCTTCAAAAACCCCATCTGAAGATTCTGCTTTTTCCACTAGAAGACGTGACAATACCATCTAAATGGACGATATTCTGTCAGCAGCGTTAACCGAGGCGGGTCTCGAAGAGTTTCTATGCGCACCGTCACCAGTACCGAGCACTTCTGGAAGGTAAGGTTTTTTGAAACTTTCAATTGCCGCCAAAACCTGAAAAATGAATTTCCAGCGCTCACGATGAAGCGGTAGTCACACAAAGCGCTCCACCCACATCATATCCAACCTCCTCCTCCTCATCCACGAATAATCACTTTTTCGACGATTCGCATTCGAATGACTCCGCCCACTCGGCGACGACCTATTATAACACTCCGCTGAATACACCGTTCGTTTCTGCAGAAGATGGCGGTGCTCCGACGTCGTTTTTCGGAATGGACGAGGAGGACGGAGGGTGTACGATTACGCCGGCAAGAAGTCAAAGTTTAGAGGAGCCGTTGTATTATCCGCAAGTTCAGGTAGGAATTTTGGGGAAAAAAAGAGTTGGAAGATTAAAAATAAGTGGAAAACAACCTATAAATTGTTTTAAAAAATGTCAGGAAATTATTTAAAAGCGACCATACAGTACCGTTGATTTTCAGCCATTTTGGCCATTTTCAAACGTCACAGTTGAGCTCCAGGCTCCTAAAAATGGTCAAAATATCCGAATAAGAACTGAAAAATACTTTTTTGTACATTTTCAAATTCAAATTTCCAGGTGATCCCTCGAAAACAACTGCCTCCGGAACCCAAAAATGAAGAGCCACCATCAACGCCTCCTGAAGAGGATCATCCAACGTCATCTGAAATTTCAGATCCAAAAGTGATAAAAGAAGAACCAGAAAGTACTCCATCCACATCAACTGCAGTATCTTCACGTGTTGTTTCTTCGCTGGCTTCTCAACGATCTCACACAGGGTCTCCAGTCACATCAGAAGGGATTACTGCACCACTAACCAGAAAGAGCTTGCCAGTGACACCTGGTTCAATTGTGAAACGAACTGTACAGACAAAGGATGGACTGCAGACGCAGTATTTGAAGGTAGGAGAAATTTTGATTTCCAAAATAACCTACAACTCTTTTAGGCTGTGGTGAACGAGAATGGCGAAAAAATCTATCGATTGCTGAGCCCCGTCGCTGCTTCCGCTGTGGCTGCTCGCGGAGCAATGGCCAGATCATCAACAGGTCCACAATCGGTTCGTGTCGGTAACACCATAGTAAATAAGAACGGAGAGCGTTTGATGGTAGTGAGGAATCAAACCGGACCTAATGGACAACTACTAGTCAAGAGGATCGTCACAAACGGGACACGAGGCACAGGCGGAATTCCAGGATCCAGAATGATAGCCAGTGGAGGTCACGGAAGGGAGCAGGTGTATAGAGCGCTTAGCGGATCCGGAGGCCACTTGATCCGTCGAACAGTGCCAGGAGGACAAGCTCAGAGAGGTGGAATGGTCGTCAGGCATGCAGTTCGAGGGACATACGGAGGTGGGAATGGTGTATCTGCGCCTGGATATCGTGTAAATCTTGTTGGACGTGGCGGATCCACAATGGTACACCATCAACCGCTGAACCGGGTGGTCGCTCGAGGAGCCATTCAGACGTCTGGAGGCCGAATTGTGTCACGTGGCGCTTTGAGACCGCAGCCATTGCATGTGTCGAATTCCACGCCGTCTTTTCAGTACATGGAAGAGAATCCTGGAAATTCTGGAAGTTTCCAGCAGGCAAAGACACCTGGTGCAGGGGTTATCCAGGCTAGACACATGCAGCAACAACAATATCAAGTTGGTCAACATCAGAATCGAATGGTTTTGAATAGATCATCTACCAACGCTGGAATCTCTCGAATGGTCGGTGGGTACGATCCACAACAACTTCCGCAAGTCGCGCCGAACGGACGTCTAATCATTCCGACGAATTCTGTGATGCGTGGAATTCCAGGACCATCAGGGATGCCGTCACCTAGAATTCCAGTCACTCCACAGCCACAAACCAAGTCGCAGAAGGCCAAGGATGAGATGAGGATGGCGTATCAAGTGGGAAGAGATGAGGCTTTGCAGCAGAGAAAGAATGATTTGGAGGATGATGAAGAGAACCTTGGCTATGCAGAAACCTATTCCGAGTACACCCCAGCAAAACTTCGTTCCGGAATGGCCCATCCTGACAGTGTCGTTGAATCCGCATCCCTCTCCAGTGTCTCCCCGCCAGACGTCAAATATCAAATCTCGATTCCCGAGTATTTGATCGATATGGGACACATCTCTGCACTTCAGTTAGAAGCTGTCATTTATGCCTGTCAGATGCACGAGCGACGAATGCCTTCAGGAGAGAGATATGGATATTTAATTGGTGATGGTGCTGGTGTTGGAAAGGGTCGAACGGTGGCTTGTATCATTTTTGAGAACTATTTGCAGGTGAGCAATGTGTCCCATAAGAAATCTCCTATTTTTAAAATCTTTTAGGGTCGTAAACGCGCGATCTGGCTCTCTGTCTCCTCTGATCTCAAATTCGATGCTGAACGAGACCTCCGTGATTGTGGTGCTCCAAATATCCCAGTTTACGCTTTAAACAAGATGAAATATGCTAAAATTTCCGGAAAAGAAAATGGGTCCATCAAGAAAGGAGTCATGTTTGCCACGTACACATCGCTGATTGGAGAGTGTCGAGGAGCAAAATCTCGCAAATACCGTAGTCGTATCAGCCAACTGATCCAATGGTTCGGTCAGGATTACGATGGAGTTATCATTCTTGATGAGTGCCATCGAGCCAAAAATCTGGTGCCAACCGCCGGAGCAAAGCCAACAAAAACAGGAAGAATGGTTCTAGAACTTCAGAAGGCTCTTCCAAATGCTCGTGTTGTGTATGCTAGTGCTACTGGAGCTACTGAGCCCCGAAATATGGCCTATATGACTCGTTTGGGACTATGGGGAGAGCGTCAGGCGTTTCCAGAGTTTCACGATTTTATCTCTGCCGTTGAGCGACGAGGTGTCGGAGCTATGGAGATCGTGGCGATGGATATGAAGCAGAGAGGTCTCTATTTGGCGCGTCAGTTGTCTTTTCGAGGAGTCTCGTTTGCGGTTCAGGAGGTTCAGTTGTCGAGTGACTTCGTGAAGATGTACGATGCGGCGGTGAAGTTGTGGATGGAGGCGAGAAGGCAGTTTCAGACTGTAATAGAAACCATGGATGAAGAAGAGCGATCCACCTGCAAAACGATTTGGGGACAATTCTGGGCTTGTCATCAGCGATTCTTCAAATATCTTTGTATTGCCGCCAAAGTTGACACCTGTGTTCAACTATCCAGAGAAGCTATCAAGGCCAAAAAATGCGTCGTAATTGGTCTTCAATCCACCGGAGAATCAGCAACATTGGAGACGTTGGAGGAGATGGGCGGAGAACTGAATGAGTTCGTTTCTACTGCCAAGACTGTTCTCTATGGCTTGATTGATAAGCATTTTCCAACGGACACATCGCTTTCGATGGGTGATCGAGACATTTTCAAAGATTTCGATGACTTTGATAGACCTGCTAAGCGGAGAAAAACTCGAGAGACTCTTAGCTTCCTTGGAGATGTTGGATTCGACACGTGGACTGGTGTGACGACTGGAATGGGTGGACAAGTCGGAGAAGGTGGCAAAAGTCTGAAGTTTGGATCCATTGGTAGACCTGGAACATCGAAAGTAGGACAAGACGAGGCTAATTCGACAACATCGGAAAGTTCTGGAGACGAATCTGGAGACAATTCTGCATCCGAATTTGAGGATGATAAAAATGGAGACCTTGCCAGCGCGAGAGAAGAAGCAGAGGGAGCTCGTACCTTGGAAGATGGAGAGGAGGATGAATGGGTGAAGGCGTTGTTGGCAGAAGCAGAATCATCAAGTGACGAGGATTCAGATGAAGCTGAAGACGTGAAAGAGGATGCAGAAGACGAGGAGGAGGAAGGAGAGCAGCAGGTGAAACGAGAGCCAGACGAGGAGTTTAATCCGTTCATGTGTGATTTTTCGAGAGGAGATCCGTGGGCGAACATGCAGCAAATCGTGGAAGACACGCCTGTCAAAGAACGAAAGACGAAGAAACGAAAACGCGACGAGGAAGAAGCTGAAAGAATGAGAGAGAAGGTTCGGAAACGAGAAGAGCGTCGTGAGAAGAAACGTCGTCGTGCGATTCGGAAGGCTGAAAGAGAGAAGAGACGCAGAAACGAGGAACTCCAAGCTCGAGGATCCGCTACAGACTTCATCACGTCTTCTAGAATATGTGGGTCTTCTGGAGAAAAAGAGGATATCAATCCATTGCTCATCAAAACCGAGCTACTTGCCGCTGTAGAAAGATTAGCACCTTCGCTCCCAGCGAATACCTTGGATCAGTTGATCGATGAGATGGGCGGCCCTGAATATGTTGCAGAAATGACTGGAAGACGAGGTCATATGGTGACCACTGAGACTGGAGATGTCATGTACCAAAGGAGAAATGCCAATGCAGAAGTTTCACTGGAATTGATCAATATGGAGGAGAAGGAGAAGTTCATGCGTGGCGAGAAGCTCATCGCTATTATCTCTGAAGCGGCGTCATCTGGAATCTCTCTACAATCGGATAGACGTGCTATGAATAAAAGAAGACGTGTGCATATCACTTTGGAACTTCCGTGGTCTGCTGACAAGGCCATTCAACAGTTCGGAAGAACCCATCGATCCAATCAAGTCTCTGGACCAGAGTATGTTTTTCTGATATCTGAGTTGGCTGGAGAGAAACGATTCGCTTCCATCGTTGCAAAACGTCTGGAATCTCTTGGAGCTCTTACCCATGGAGATAGAAGAGCCACTGAGACGAGAGATTTGTCTCAATTTAATATGGATAATAAATATGGAAGAGTTGCTCTTGATACTCTTTTGAAAACTGTAATAGGACAGGCTGGAGTGCCTCTTATCGAGCCTCCCAAAGATTATAAGGCTGGAGACTTCTTCGAAGATATGAGACTTTATATGGAAGGTGTTGGATTGCTGGCTAAGAACAAAAACGGACAGTATACCATTGAAAAAGAAGCAGCGACGATTCCAAAGTTCCTCAATCGAATCCTGGGACTCCCTGTACACGCTCAGAACTCGCTGTTCCATTACTTCTCGGAAATCGTTGCGGAGCTGATTGCTCAGTCCAAACACGATGGAACCTATGACACTGGAATCATGGATCTGGGTACTGGTGATGATCAGGTTCGGAAGCTGGAGACTCGAGTGTTCACAGGACGAGTCGATAATGGATCGTTCCGGGTTGAGATGCACAAGATTGGTGTGGAGAGAGGAGTCAGTTGGGATGAGGCGATGGAGTTGTTCAAGGAGCATAGTAATGATGATGTGAGTTGGAATTTTTCTAGCTAGGCTTGATAAGATTGCTCATCTCAAAGCAGTTTTCAAAATATAGCTTTAACTTCAAGGCTTGATGATTGCTCATCTTGAAATTCGTAATTTCATTTCGATTTTTTTTCAGGACGGATTCTATCTTTGCCATCCGGGCGGTGCTAACACTGCCAACACGAAAAAAGTGGCCGCCTTGGTATACGGTATTGGAAAGATTCGAATGGATAACGGAGCTCGGCTCTATGCAATAACCCGCCCGTCTACTGGTCGATCTCCCAAGTTGATGACCATGGCTGATTTGAGTAAACGATTCAGCAAGGTTACGGTAGATGAAGCCAAGGAGGTCTGGAAGCAGCAGTATGATTGTGAGTTTTTTGCCGATTTTAAGACATCAAAATGGGTAGAATCATACAGCAATGAAATTCAAAAATAATAAAAATCTCGAAAAATCACAATTTCCGTCCATTTCTAGAATCCCTTTTTGGAATTCTCATCAAAACTGACAAGGGGATTCCAGAAAAGAAAAAAAACGGGAATTCCAAAAACGAATCGAAAACTTCAAAATCGATATTTTCTCCGATTTTTGCAAAATTTTTAGACCTTGCTAGGTTTTTCAGCTATTTTTTGAAGATTCTATTTCGATTTTCTCGGTTTCTTATCTGAAGTTTGATGAAACGGTGCTCGTGAAGATTACTGTAGGTTACTGTAGAAAACCTTGTATTGTTTAGTTTCTTTTTTGCAAAGAAGCGTTTTTGTCTGCACTTTGACGTGATGGTGTTTGCAACAAAAAAAACTACAAAAGGAAATGAGTTTTCTACAGTAACCTACAGTGATCCGTGCGAACACCGTTCCATCAATTTTCAGACAAACCACCAAAAATCGAAAAAAAATATTATTTTTTCGGAGTTTTCAGTTTTGGCGGGAATTCAAAAAAGATTTCACTATCTTCCAGAAGTTTTCAGAAAAAGCGATTTGAAATTTTGCGATTTTTATGATTTTTTTCTTTGTTGTTATATGAATCTACATATCACATTTTTCTGAACATTTTGATCTCCATTTTGCAGTTTTGGGCTTAATTTTCAGTTTAACCCAATTTCTCTGAATTTCAGCCGCCGCGAACATGTGTCAACACAACTACATATACTCAAAATGTCGTACCGAATCCAATGGAACGTATTGTGAAGTTGGACGACGTACACGAACCTATTTCGTTCTGTCCGGATCCGTCTTGTCTGTTTGGCCGATTGTCGAAGAGGTTCTCGCTGGAAGCGATCGGAAGTCGTCTCGAATGCAAGTGATTCGTGTCAGAACTGATCATGATCAGAAGATTGTTGGTAAGTTGGGGATAAACAGACACACAGACAGAGGAAAACAATTGTCGTTATCAGTGATCTGTGGTTTTTGGAATTTTGGAATCAAGATTGCTTTTGCTCCGATTTTTAGACCCCCGGAATCTTGAATTCTAGATTTCTGGATTCCAGAATTTTTTATTCTGATTTTCAGGTCTTCTCCTAAATTTTTGGCTTCTGAATCCCAATATTTTAAATTTCTGAATTCCTATATATAATCTGAAATTCTAATTTTTTCCAGGTCTACTGGTGCTTCCAAGCCACGTCCGCAACCTTGTCACCCAACTGGAAACCCACTGTGGCAGAAGTTATGTCAAAACTGAGCCCTAATATTTTTTTTTGCGCTTTTAATAACCTTTTTTCTATTTTTTCTACCTCTACCGCCCCTCTTTCAAAATTTGCCTCATTTTGTTATTCATTTTTTGTTCCTTTCTCTTTTTTAAGACACATTTCCTCGCAGTTCCCCGTTTTTCCCCGAGTTTTTCCCGGCCACTATAACTTTTTCTAATTTCTATTAATTTTCTTGGCTCCGCCCACTTTTTCATTTTGAGTTGACTAGCCTTCTTAACACGCTGTGTTTTTCTTTACTTCTTCATGGAATTCTTCTCTCAAGGTCAGCACTATGATAAGAGAGATCTCTAGTATTATCAGTGGTGTTGACCTGAAAATTTTGTTATCTCTGCGTCTCCTTGCTCTCTCCCATTTTGTGTTATTTTCTCTCTCTCTCTCTCTCTCCCTCTCTCTCTCTCTCTCTCTCTCTCTCTCTCTCAGAACGTGTAATAAAATGAAATTGTTATTGATGAAAGTTTTCTCCTGTTTTTATAGTTGTTCTACTACAAAAAATTGACCGATTCTATTTTGAGATACCTCCAGATTAGATTAGATTAGAAACTAGGCAACATCTAGGTCAGAATATAAACCCAAAAAATTCAAATTTCCCGCCAAACCGTTGTTTTTCCTAGAATGTCGTATTGCTCATCTGAAGAGCATACACCGATCTCGCGATCCCGTAAATCGTCATGGCTGATTTCGAAAATCGATGAGAACGAGGTTGATAAGGAGATACAAGAGATGATGGACGAGTGGAGACGTAGAGATGCAGAGAAGAGCCACGTGGATTTGATACAGGCGGCATTGAATTACTGTAGAGGGCAGCTGAAAGAGTTGTTGGTGGATGGAGAGGGGGAGGAGGAGGAAGGGAAGAGCAAGCCGAGTAGGTTTTGAGAAAAATTTCAAATTTTGATTTGAAAATAATTAATTTTTCTAAAAAAAATATTCTAGAAAAAATATGAGAAATTCTGAAAATTCGACAAATTTCATTTTCGATTTTTCAATGATTTTAATTGATTTTCATTGCACTTTTTTGCGATTTTTCGAAGTTTTGTTGAAAAATTCAAAATCGGCGAAATTTAATTCAAAAAATCGCGAAAAATTGCATGAAAACAATGAAAATTATTGAAAAATCGATAAAAATCGAAAAATAGGTCAAAAAATAGTTACGAAAATGCATGCTCCTTTAAATGCGTCTTTAAGAATTTCGCTACCAGACCTAAGCTCCGCCCATCGCCGGTGGACGCAACCGAAGGTCCCACAACGACAACTACCGTAACCTTTAATTTTCGAATTTTATTTTTTCGATTTTCGTGCGTTTTCAGTCGACTTTTTCAGTCGAGAAATAGCAGAAAACTCGACGAAAACATATTTTTAGGTTACGGTAGTTGTCGCTGTAGGACCTTACATCGGTTTTGAACTTTTTAAAAACATAAATCTGAAAAATGCGATTTTTTGGATTTTTGGTTTTTTTTTTGGAAAAATTCAAAATCTATGAAAAATCCCTCAACGGCAACTACCGTAACCTGAGAACATTTTTTTTAACCTTTCAGTCGACATAATCTCACCGGAACACGAGGAACGAGACGTACTCGGGAATCTGGTCAACTGTCTTGACCGACAACAAAAAGCCGCCCGCCAACAAATGTATTTCGACAAAATTGTGCAGTTGGGGCTGGAGAGACAGGCGTTACAGGTTTTTTTTAATTTTTGACGCTTTTTCCCCCAAAATCGTACTTGTAATCCGGGCATTTCCCGGGCCTTGCCATTGTTTCTTTCAGAATCATTATTTTCAGATCAACTAAACCAAATATGATAGAGCTCGACGAGTACTACAAAATGAAATTATGTGGAATACTGTATCTTGTCTGCAAACGAAGTTACAGGCGACAAAGAGCGGAAAAGGCTGGCCCGG
>NC_013490.2:330100-336194 GCF_000004555.2 Caenorhabditis briggsae
GCTCTATCATATCCGATTTAGTTGGTCTAAATATTTTGACTCTGAAAGAAACTATGGCAGGACCCGCGAAGGCCCGGATTACAAGTATGTTCAAAATAAAACTTCCCAATTTTCTAGGATGAATCTGGAGAGCCCACACACTCGACTGACGAGTGTCGTGCCGAGGGACATGAATTCGTGATGCAACCGGTTCGTGGAGGACACAATCCGTGTTGTGAGGTGTGCATGCACACGATATGGCGACTCGTGCAGTGGTGGAGACGGTGTAGAGGTAGGTTTATTTTGAAAATTTTGTTTTTTCTCATTTTGAAAACGCTTCAAATCCACTAAAAATGTGAAAAATTGTACGAAAATAGGCCTAGAAATGGTGGTCTAGAAACTCAATTGTCTGCTATGAAATTGATGTATTTAGAATCAGCAAAAAAGGGCTTTTAAATGAGCCCCCTTATGACTAGACCTAGTTGGACCAGTGGCCGAGTTTTCCTAATTTCTAGGCCACCTTGATTTTAAACTCATTTTCATGACTTCTGGCTCAATTTTTCCTCAATTTTTTGCAAAAATTTTTAGGCTTTTTTAGATTTTTCCGATGGTTTCAAAGATTCTTTTTCGAGTTTGACGAATTTTTTATCTGAAGTTTGATAGAGCGGTGTTCGCATAGATTACTGTATGTTACTGTAGAAAACGATTTTCCTTTCGTAGTTTTTTTTTTGCAAACAATCACGTCATGCAGACAAGAATCTGCATTGAAAAAGAATTAGCTTTCTACAGTAACCTACAGTAATCTTCGCGAACACCGTTCAATCAAATTTAAGACAGAAAATTCGGAAAAATTGAAAAAGAATCTTCAAAAAAAAAAGCAGAAAAAATTTAAAAAGTCTAAAAATTTTGCGAAAAATTGAAGGAAAAATGAATTTTTCTGATTTTTCAGTTTTGGCGGCGATTCGAAAAAAGATTCGAAATCCTTCCAGAAGTTTCCAGACAATAGGCGAAAACTGAGAATTTTCGCTTTTCGAAAAGAAATTTACCTTGAAAGTTATAAATCTGGAATACAGTATTATTCGGGATTTTAATGGGGTTTTAAAATTTTTAATTTGAACCAGTTTCTGTAAATTTAGACCTCAAACGTTCAATTTTCAGTTTGCGGAATGCGGGCCCACGACAAATGTGCCGAAGACGTCAAACGTGTGTGTGCAGGCGTCCTCTCCACTCGCTCCAAATTCGAGCTCAATATCAATTTATGTGAGGAACGGAGTCTGGCAGAACAAGAGTATCAGTGTGCCGAGTGCTCTGCACCAATCTGTTTCGATGGTACCAGTGAACAGGAAGCACGTCTTTGTGACTATTCCGGAGAACTATTCTGCCCAAATTGTCATTGGAATGACACGTGGAGCATTCCGGCAAGAATCATTCATAATTTGGATGCCACCCCAAGACCCATTTGTCGGGCTGTCAAACAGCTATTGTCGATTGTGGACCATCGACCATTGATTGATATTAACGAGTCGACATTATCACTGATTAAATTTCATAAGGTATCTATGTCACGAATTAATAAGCCACGCCCCCTTTTTCTTTAGGAACTCCGCCGTGTCAACGAGCTTCGTCGCAATTTCCTCCTGATGAAGTGCTACTTTGTTAGCTGCCGTACCGCCCGCCGCCTGCGAATCCTACAGTACCTCCAGTCGCACTCTCATTTCGTTGATAACGCTGTGATGTATTCATTGAAAGAGCTCCGGGAGCTGTGTGAAGGGAAACTGCTTCCCGAACTCGAGCAGATTCATACAGTGTTCAGAAAACATATTGAGGAGGAATGCGAGACCTGCGCTGGAAATGGATTCTTCTGCGAACTCTGCGACGATGTGGAGAGTCAAGAGAATCCCAAGGACAAGGTTTTGTATCCATTCACCGAGAATACAAGATCCTGTGCCACGTGTCTTGCGGTGTACCATAAGAAATGTTTCGAGAGGAAGAGTCTAAATTGTCCTAGATGCGAACGTCGCCGTCGACGAAGTGAAATTCCGAAGACGTTGACCACCAGCAGCAGCAGTGATGAGAAAGAGACAGCGGCGGGGATTTGAATGTTTTTTGAATTTATAACCTATTAATGATATTGTCTGTGAAATAATATGAGTAATACTGTAAATAATTATAATACATGTGATATTGAATAAACGAGTATAATTTTTTTTTTCCGAACAAGGAACATCTTGGGATTTGAAAACAAACAAACAGCAAACGAGATTGAGACGGCTCGGGCGGCTCAAAAAGTTAGGCTCCGCCCATTCTTTGAGGGAGTCGAATATCCGAGAGGAGTGTTTGTTATTTTTTGTCTAGGATGCGGGTTCTTATTTTTTCATGATTCTAATAAAATTTTTCTTATCCTGAACTCCTATAAAAAAGCCCCATAAAGTAAAAATAAGTATTTTTACTCCCAAGTGCATCTTCTTTTTCTTCTTCTTCACCCTCATCTGGAGTCTTCTTCTCCCCCCAACCTTTTCATCTTCTGACGTCTTCTTCTTCAGAATCCTCCTCCAAAACGTTTCTCTGCGTCTCTCCCCTCTCTCCTGTTTTACTGCCACGTCACGGATGGATGAGTATGAATGACTTTTTTGGAGGCTTTTTTGGGTTTGGACTCAGTATATATCATTTGACATTTTCAAACTTTTTGCCTTTGAAATTTCATTAAAATGTTTCAATAGAAATTTCAAAAAGAAATGTTTAGGAGGTCTGAATAATTAATATGACAACCGATTTTTGGTCAAAAATGCTTCAAAATTTAGTGTAGCTCTGAGATAAGGTTCTATTTCACTTTTAAAGGTTTTTTTTTCAAAATGTAGTTTACCGAAATAGTGCCTTCTTATTGTTAGATTTTTTCTAACTCCACCTGAAAGCGAATTACCGTACTCTGCAATATATAGAATGACCCCTCCTAATTATGAGCTAATTTATCTCGGTTCCTGTAAAAGTTATCAAAAAGTGACCAACCGGCAAAATATTTGTGATAATATGATGAACATTTTGTTAGTGAGCCACTTTTTGATAACTCTTACAGGAGCTGAGATATATGGGATCAAATTAGAATGTGTTTTGAAGGGAGAAGGAAGAATTCAATTTCTTTGGATGTTTTAAGTCTTCTGGTTTGAAAACAGGACTTTAAAATATTGTAAACTTAGCACCATTTTGTAGATCATGGGTTCCATAACTTTGAGCTCGTATATCTCATTTCCTGAAAGAGATACCAAAACGTTGTCAACTGATAATATGTGCATCATATTATAAGAAATATTTTATTAGTTTACTACTCTTTGATATCTTCAACTGGAAATGGGCTCAAGGTTGTCGATTCGATTTAGGAAAATTTCCGTTTCGCAGATTTCTAACAGATCAAAATTTTGAACCATGCACCCCAATCAAATCTCATTTCTCTTCTTTCTCTCCCATTTTCAGATCCTTATTCGTCTTTTCTTCTTCTCCATATTTTCCAAATGTGTTCTTCTCTTTTCTCCAGCTCCTGTCCCCCCACACATTCACAGAATCCTTCTTCCCACTTAGCATATTCCGTCCCTTTTTTCCTTCAGCTTTCTTTTCTCTTATCCTTTCTTCTTCTTTTTTAAGAAAAGCCTTGTGTTTATTCAATTCTTCTTATCCGCACCCTCCCTTTTTCTTACCCATCTTTTGCTTTTTTCTCTCTCACATCTTCTCTGAATCTATCTTTTTCTTTTATGAGGCTTCTTCTCTGGAATTCTGAAAATGAATAATTTTCAGATGCCTCTATAATGCTCACCGCCATCTACAATATTTCTTTGTTCTTGTTTTTTAGTGAGTTTTTAGGAAATACCGCAAAACCTGTAATAGAAGAGCCCGACAAGTTTAAGCTTTTTTCGGTTTCTGTAGGAGATATCAAAAAAGTGTCATCTGATTAATATGTTTGTGATATTGTGATAAGCAATTTATCAGTTAACAAGAAATTTAGAAATGTAGAAATTTAGAAATTTAGAAATTTAGAAATTTAGAAATTTAGAAATTCAGAGATTCAGAAATTCAGAAATTCAGAAATTCAGAAATTCAGAAATTCAGAAATTCAGAAATTGGGAAATTCGGAAATTCAGAAATTCAGAAATTCAGAGATTCAGAAATTCAGAGATTCAGAAATTCAGAAATTCAGAAATTCAGAAATTCAGAAATTCAGAAATTCGGAAATTCGGAAATTCAGAAATTCAGAAATTCAGAAATTCAGGGATTCAGAAATTCAGAAATTCAGAAATTCAGGGATTCAGAAATTCAGAAATTCAGAAATTCAGAAATTCAGAAATTCGGAAATTCAGAAATTCAGAAATTCAGAAATTCAGAAATTCAGGGATTCAGAAATTCAGAAATTCAGAAATTCAGAGATTCAGAACAAATTCAAAATTCAGAAATTCATTTTCAAAAACCGGGATTCTGTGAAATCTGCAAAATTTCTCATCAAACTTTTTCTAGTTCTTGGACGTGCAAAAAGAAGAAAAAATAGACAAGTTCAAAGCTTGGGGGTCACTAATTGGTTCGCCCCTTCTAATTAATGGACTTTTGTGAAAATCAAAAGATGTAGATTTACCCCCAAAAACAAAAACTAGCTATACAATATTCCCTCGGGGTCCGACTTTTCGATCGAGAGAAAAAAAAGTGAATCATTTTGATTTGTTGATGCTTTTGAAGTTTCTTTTCTGGTTCGATGCGGAAGAGAAAAACAAAAGGAAATGACATTTTTTGGTTGAGATGAGTATAAAATGGAACCCATTCGATATCATTTCCCATGGGAGAAAGTGATGGGAGACGAAAGTTGGGGGAAATAGACTAGGCTTGAAAATCCAGGGCTGAAAATATGTTAATGTAATACCTGTAATAGAAGTGCCCTTCTCCCCGTTGCTTTCAACTTTGAGACAATTTTTCTCGGTTCCTTCAAAAGATATCAAAATATTGTCAACTAATAAATTGTTTATCATAATATCAGAAGTGTTTGATCAGTTGACACATTTTTAATATCTTTCACAAGCATCGAGATAATTGATCTCAAAGTTAAGAGGTCGGAAGCTGTACCAGGCCTGTGCGGCAACAAAATTTTTTCGCCAATTCGGCAACTCGGCAATTTGCCAAATACTTTTCGGCAACGTTCGGCAACTCGGCGATTGCCAAAAAAAAATTTCGGCAATTTTGGCAACAAAAGTTTTGCGTCTTTTTTTTAGTAAAATCGATACGTAACTCACATGAAAATGCTTCTATCAGGCTCAGAACTACAGAAAATGTGTTTCATAAGTTCCTTAAAAAAGTAATTACAAAAATTGGCAACTCAAGACCACATTTTTTATGCAAACTATTTCTCTTTAGCAATAGAGGGTACTCCAATGGTTGAAAATATTTGTTCCGATTGTGAGTTTTGAAAATAGTGCGCTCAACTTGTTAGGCAACTCACGACACACGTTCCCTAGAGATTTGAGACAGATTGGATAATTTTTAGAGGAGTTGTGACTCATGATATCTATTTTTCTCCTATGCTCACAAATTTAAAGCCCATTTTTAGATCCGATGCAAGTATTTTTGATGATTATTGGGACACATTTCCTCTAAAATTCACTCTGAGGGATGATGGTGTTCAAAATTTGATTATTCGAACTTCGAAATCATTTTTTTGACTAAAAAAAATTGTGAAAATCTCTAAATTCAAAAAAATTTCAGTTGCCGAAATTGCCGAAATTTTTTTGCCGAAATCGGCAACTTTTTCTTCGTTGCCGATTTCGGCAACGGCAAATCGGCAACAAAAATTCGGCAATTTCGGCAATTTCGGCAATCGGCAATTTGTTGCCGCACAGGCCTGAGCTGTACCAGAACCTGTAAGTGCAGAGGAAGTAAACACTTTCAAAATCTCAAATACTGAAAAAATAATTCCAGACGGCGCCCATAGTACCCAACTATCTTCTCGAGCCGATCAAAATGTGATGCGTCTATATCGTGATCTACTCTACGACTATAACAATGAAATCCGGCCATCAGTCCATCCGAAAGAACCCATAAATGTCACTTTTGTTTTTTCACTGACTCAGATTATTGATGTGGTAAG
>NC_013490.2:336341-348313 GCF_000004555.2 Caenorhabditis briggsae
ATGTTTTTTGAATTTATAACCTATTAATGATATTGTCTGTGAAATAATATGAGTAATACTGTAAATAATTATAATACATGTGATATTGAATAAACGAGTATAATTTTTTTTTTCCGAACAAGGAACATCTTGGGATTTGAAAACAAACAAACAGCAAACGAGATTGAGACGGCTCGGGCGGCTCAAAAAGTTAGGCTCCGCCCATTCTTTGAGGGAGTCGAATATCCGAGAGGAGTGTTTGTTATTTTTTGTCTAGGATGCGGGTTCTTATTTTTTCATGATTCTAATAAAATTTTTCTTATCCTGAACTCCTATAAAAAAGCCCCATAAAGTAAAAATAAGTATTTTTACTCCCAAGTGCATCTTCTTTTTCTTCTTCTTCACCCTCATCTGGAGTCTTCTTCTCCCCCCAACCTTTTCATCTTCTGACGTCTTCTTCTTCAGAATCCTCCTCCAAAACGTTTCTCTGCGTCTCTCCCCTCTCTCCTGTTTTACTGCCACGTCACGGATGGATGAGTATGAATGACTTTTTTGGAGGCTTTTTTGGGTTTGGACTCAGTATATATCATTTGACATTTTCAAACTTTTTGCCTTTGAAATTTCATTAAAATGTTTCAATAGAAATTTCAAAAAGAAATGTTTAGGAGGTCTGAATAATTAATATGACAACCGATTTTTGGTCAAAAATGCTTCAAAATTTAGTGTAGCTCTGAGATAAGGTTCTATTTCACTTTTAAAGGTTTTTTTTTCAAAATGTAGTTTACCGAAATAGTGCCTTCTTATTGTTAGATTTTTTCTAACTCCACCTGAAAGCGAATTACCGTACTCTGCAATATATAGAATGACCCCTCCTAATTATGAGCTAATTTATCTCGGTTCCTGTAAAAGTTATCAAAAAGTGACCAACCGGCAAAATATTTGTGATAATATGATGAACATTTTGTTAGTGAGCCACTTTTTGATAACTCTTACAGGAGCTGAGATATATGGGATCAAATTAGAATGTGTTTTGAAGGGAGAAGGAAGAATTCAATTTCTTTGGATGTTTTAAGTCTTCTGGTTTGAAAACAGGACTTTAAAATATTGTAAACTTAGCACCATTTTGTAGATCATGGGTTCCATAACTTTGAGCTCGTATATCTCATTTCCTGAAAGAGATACCAAAACGTTGTCAACTGATAATATGTGCATCATATTATAAGAAATATTTTATTACTTTACTACTCTTTGATATCTTCAACTGGAAATGGGCTCAAGGTTGTCGATTCGATTTAGGAAAATTTCCGTTTCGCAAATTTCTAACAGATCAAAATTTTGAACCATGCACCCCAATCAAATCTCATTTCTCTTCTTTCTCTCCCATTTTCAGATCCTTATTCGTCTTTTCTTCTTCTCCATATTTTCCAAATGTGTTCTTCTCTTTTCTCCAGCTCCTGTCCCCCCACACATTCACAGAATCCTTCTTCCCACTTAGCATATTCCGTCCCTTTTTTCCTTCAGCTTTCTTTTCTCTTATCCTTTCTTCTTCTTTTTTAAGAAAAGCCTTGTGTTTATTCAATTCTTCTTATCCGCACCCTCCCTTTTTCTTACCCATCTTTTGCTTTTTTCTCTCTCACATCTTCTCTGAATCTATCTTTTTCTTTTATGAGGCTTCTTCTCTGGAATTCTGAAAATGAATAATTTTCAGATGCCTCTATAATGCTCACCGCCATCTACAATATTTCTTTGTTCTTGTTTTTTAGTGAGTTTTTAGGAAATACCGCAAAACCTGTAATAGAAGAGCCCGACAAGTTTAAGCTTTTTTCGGTTTCTGTAGGAGATATCAAAAAAGTGTCATCTGATAATATGTTTGTGATATTGTGATAAACAATTTATCAGTTAACAAGAAATTTAGAAATTTAGAAATTTAGAAATTTAGAAATTTAGAAATTTAGAAATTTAGAAATTCAGAGATTCAGAAATTCAGAAATTCAGAAATTCAGAAATTCAGAAATTCAGAAATTCAGAAATTCGGAAATTCGGAAATTCAGAAATTCAGAAATTCAGAGATTCAGAAATTCAGAGATTCAGAAATTCAGAAATTCAGAAATTCAGAAATTCAGAAATTCAGAAATTCGGAAATTCGGAAATTCAGAAATTCAGAAATTCAGAAATTCAGGGATTCAGAAATTCAGAAATTCAGGAAATTCAGGGATTCAGAAATTCAGAAATTCAGAAATTCAGAAATTCAGAAATTCGGAAATTCAGAAATTCAGAAATTCAGAAATTCAGAAATTCAGGGATTCAGAAATTCAGAAATTCAGAAATTCAGAGATTCAGAACAAATTCAAAATTCAGAAATTCATTTTCAAAAACCGGGATTCTGTGAAATCTGCAAAATTTCTCATCAAACTTTTTCTAGTTCTTGGACGTGCAAAAAGAAGAAAAAATAGACAAGTTCAAAGCTTGGGGGTCACTAATTGGTTCGCCCCTTCTAATTAATGGACTTTTGTGAAAATCAAAAGATGTAGATTTACCCCCAAAAACAAAAACTAGCTATACAATATTCCCTCGGGGTCCGACTTTTCGATCGAGAGAAAAAAAAGTGAATCATTTTGATTTGTTGATGCTTTTGAAGTTTCTTTTCTGGTTCGATGCGGAAGAGAAAAACAAAAGGAAATGACATTTTTTGGTTGAGATGAGTATAAAATGGAACCCATTCGATATCATTTCCCATGGGAGAAAGTGATGGGAGACGAAAGTTGGGGGAAATAGACTAGGCTTGAAAATCCAGGGCTGAAAATATGTTAATGTAATACCTGTAATAGAAGTGCCCTTCTCCCCGTTGCTTTCAACTTTGAGACAATTTTTCTCGGTTCCTTCAAAAGATATCAAAATATTGTCAACTAATAAATTGTTTATCATAATATCAGAAGTGTTTGATCAGTTGACACATTTTTAATATCTTTCACAAGCATCGAGATAATTGATCTCAAAGTTAAGAGGTCGGAAGCTGTACCAGGCCTGTGCGGCAACAAAATTTTTTCGCCAATTCGGCAACTCGGCAATTTGCCAAATACTTTTCGGCAACGTTCGGCAACTCGGCGATTGCCAAAAAAAAATTTCGGCAATTTTGGCAACAAAAGTTTTGCGTCTTTTTTTTAGTAAAATCGATACGTAACTCACATGAAAATGCTTCTATCAGGCTCAGAACTACAGAAAATGTGTTTCATAAGTTCCTTAAAAAAGTAATTACAAAAATTGGCAACTCAAGACCACATTTTTTATGCAAACTATTTCTCTTTAGCAATAGAGGGTACTCCAATGGTTGAAAATATTTGTTCCGATTGTGAGTTTTGAAAATAGTGCGCTCAACTTGTTAGGCAACTCACGACACACGTTCCCTAGAGATTTGAGACAGATTGGATAATTTTTAGAGGAGTTGTGACTCATGATATCTATTTTTCTCCTATGCTCACAAATTTAAAGCCCATTTTTAGATCCGATGCAAGTATTTTTGATGATTATTGGGACACATTTCCTCTAAAATTCACTCTGAGGGATGATGGTGTTCAAAATTTGATTATTCGAACTTCGAAATCATTTTTTTGACTAAAAAAAATTGTGAAAATCTCTAAATTCAAAAAAATTTCAGTTGCCGAAATTGCCGAAATTTTTTTGCCGAAATCGGCAACTTTTTCTTCGTTGCCGATTTCGGCAACGGCAAATCGGCAACAAAAATTCGGCAATTTCGGCAATTTCGGCAATCGGCAATTTGTTGCCGCACAGGCCTGAGCTGTACCAGAACCTGTAAGTGCAGAGGAAGTAAACACTTTCAAAATCTCAAATACTGAAAAAATAATTCCAGACGGCGCCCATAGTACCCAACTATCTTCTCGAGCCGATCAAAATGTGATGCGTCTATATCGTGATCTACTCTACGACTATAACAATGAAATCCGGCCATCAGTCCATCCGAAAGAACCCATAAATGTCACTTTTGTTTTTTCACTGACTCAGATTATTGATGTGGTAAGTGTTGTACACTTTGAACTCAATTATCGCGGCTCCTATGAGAGATATCAAATTTTTTTCAACTGATAAAATATTTTTCATTATATCAGAAATATTTGATCAGTTAACCAATTTTTGATATCTCTCGCATGGACCGAGATAATTGAGCTCAAAATTCATAGCATTTACGCTAGCTTTCAGGACGAACGAAATCAGATTCTAACGACTAACAGTTGGGTGAGGTTGCATTGGGTGGACTATAAGCTTGTATGGGACCCCAGGTTGTATCAAAATGTGACAAGATTGCATATCCCTAGTGATAAGATTTGGAAGCCTGATATTATATTGTATAATAAGTGAGTTTTTTGAATTCTTTAGGTTAAAAAGAGAAACAATTTTAGCGCCGACGCTCAGTACATGAAATCAGTAATGTCTACAGATGTGATAGTAGACTATCTTGGAAATATACACTGGCCATTATCAGCAATTTTCACATCATCATGTCCATTAGACGTCAAGCACTATCCATTTGACAGACAGACTTGTATTCTGAAATATGCTAGCTGGGCGTATGATGGAACGAAGATCGATTTGTTGTTGAAATCGGAGCAAGGAGATATCACCAACTACATTACCAACACCGAGTGGAGCCTAATTGGGATCCGTGCTGAGAAGAATCAAGTGATCTACAGCTGCTGTCCAGAACCCTATCCATTTATCGACGTTCATGTGACAATCGAAAGGAGAGCAATGTTCTATGTATGACCTAATTCTCCTTATGACCTTTTTTCTAGATCACCAAACGTTTTTCAGGTGTTCAATTTAATTCTACCATGTGTTCTGATCAGTTTGATTGCTTTGATGGGCTTCTACATGCCAACAGATTCTGGAGAAAAAGTTACACTAGGAATTACATCGTTGTTATCGACCACTGTGTTCCTGATGCTTGTAGCTGAGGGAATGCCACCAACTTCTGAAGCACTT
The DNA here is from genome assembly GCF_000004555.2 of Caenorhabditis briggsae. Classification (NCBI taxonomy): domain Eukaryota; kingdom Metazoa; phylum Nematoda; class Chromadorea; order Rhabditida; family Rhabditidae; genus Caenorhabditis; species Caenorhabditis briggsae. Next base: position 341,319 of record NC_013490.2, read on the forward strand.
CCACTTATTGGGATCTATTACGGAGTTACCATTATGTTGGTTGCCTTGGGTACCGCGATGACGGTGTTTACGGCGAGTTTTCGGTTTCCGTACATTTAGTTTTTAGAGATATGGACAATGGGGATCTAAACTTAAACTGGAACTTTTCCAGGTCAACATTCATCATACCGGAGTCCACGGCTACCCTGTACCACCATTCCTTCAGATATTTGCCTTCCGGTATCTTTCAAAAATTCTATTCGTTCGAATAGAACCATACCACTCCATTGCCCATCATGTCAGGCATATGTATCAGGTACCACCTCCCTAGGTTCAAACTCGTCAACTGGCCGGCTGATAACACGCTTCACAATTGAAATTGTGAGCAAAATATCATACCAGATGATGAAACTCGGATAGCTCTACAACCTTTAATAAGAATCGATGAGCTTTAAAACGGTATTGGGTCCGAGCAGACGATTTCTGTTGAATGTTGGTCGGTTATTTATTCAAAAACTAGTCGATTCTATTTAAAGATTGTAGAGCTTACCGAGCTCTATCATTCGATATGTTTTTTGTCCACAATTTCAATTTTGAACCGGCTCGTCGACAAGTATGACTAGGTTATCCAGTATCTAATACTTTTTCCATTTTCAGAAAGAACACCCCAACGAGTGTACATTATCGGCTGGCTTACACTATAAAAGACTTCAGGATTTTGATACAAAGCAGGTCAAAAAGCAAGAAGAGTGTGGATTGCAGAGGGATATGTCAAGTAAGTTTGACTTTTTGGGTCATCTCATTTTTAAAAAATTTCTAGATCTCTCCGTAATTTCTGCCAACGTGCATTGCAACCCTGACGATCGTCTTCTGCTATCCACAAAATCTTCCAGAAACATTGACCCGGAAAAAAGTCTCCGATCCTCGTTATCGATAAAGTCTGCATCACCAACTGTCAAGAAGAAGGTACACCTACTAGATCGAGAATTCGGAGTTTTTTAGATTTTATAGTTTCTTAAAAAATCCCTTTAGGGTCATATACGAGTATCGAACTATTCTCATCGAAACACACCAAGAATCATGGAGACTGATGTGTCTCATTTGGTAAACTAAGTATAGTTGCTTCTTTTTTGCTTTTCTATCGCTTGGAATTGAAATTGCCTGGCTTTCTTTCATATTCTGAAAAACGACAGTATTTATGGAAAAGTACAAAAATGAAGCTATATTTTTGTATTCCAATTTCCAAAAGTTTAAAAATAATATGTGCTTTGCTTTCTGCTTTTTTTTCTAGCTTTCTCGCTTCTATTACCATTCTATCCAAGGTTCTGACCCAATTTAGGTCTCCTTCTCTTCTCTGAACTCTCACGAAACCCCCATAGACTCTCCAATCTACGGAAGAAAATTGGGACGGACCCAATCACAAACTGCCACGTCATCTCATAATCGGAATTCGAATGGAAACGGTGGGATCACTTCGGAATCCCATCCTCCTCAAAATCCTCCGAAGATTTCACTAACCGACGTGGATGATGTATTTGAGAATGAGCAGCAACCGGTGGTAGATGAATTTGAGAAGGAATTTCTGAGAGTCATGTCTATGGTGCATGGAATCATTGAGAGAAATGAGATGAGGGTGGCTGAAAGAGACAAACGGGATGCGATTGCGTTGGAGTGGCAACAGGTGAGCGATTTAGTGGAAAAAATATGTTTTATAGGAACCGTAGCTACTGTAGTTTCTGAGATATGCGCCTTTAAAGTTAGTGCGCCTCCCTTACGCCTGGTGTGCCATGAGGGAGTGCCAACTTTAAAAAAACTCAAAAACTACAGTACCTATGGAAAAGTGGTTGACTACAAAAATGAAGTTTTAGATTCTATTAATACATCCTGCAATTTTCAAATAAATCGTAATAGTTGGAATTTCTTTCGTAGGACCATTTCCAACCTACCGCATTTTCTCTACTAGAATGTCACCTAAAGCGTCAACTTGGCGCCTATATATCTCGGTTCCTGTGAAAGATGTCAAAATTTTGTCAACTGATAGAGCGTTTATCATATCATCATCAGCATTTCATCAGTTGACAAATTTTTGATATATCGCATAGGAACCGAGATAATTGAGCTCAAAGTGCAAAATATGCTTTTCAGGTTGCCATGGTTCTCGACCGTTTTCTATTGGTCGTATTTCTCATCGGCACGTCAATGTCTACATTTGTAATTTTGAATCAAAGGAGTCTATTCGAATCGACGGGATAAAAAAATTTTATTTTATGTTATCAGAAAAAATAAAACATTTTTTGAACAATTCTCAAATATACAGAATTCTAATTCCTCGCCAATTTCGAAATCTTCGTCAATAATGGATACCGTCCATATCCACATTTTCCGTGATAATCATCACTTCCGACAGCGTAAACCATGACTCCACCCACTCCCCATTTCCTGGCAAACGCCATTTTTGCCAGAATACTTTGTTGGTTTTCATAGGAAATCCATAAACCGTCCTTGCCTTGAAAAAAAAGAAAATTTGAATTCAAAAATACATGTGAAAAACATTACCATATAAATAAGGAGCTTGTGCATTATGATTCCATACATTTGTATAATATCCAGATTTTGAAAAAATACAAACATCCCAATAATTTGTGATTTCCGGACGACTTCTAATCGCTGGGGAGTAGGGTTTATGGAGGTAATGAGTTAGAAGTTGATAGGCACGGGCATACGTAGGTATTCCGAAATATGAGATGTTTTTTGGAAGACCAAGGTCCAGCCAGGTTTTCATAGAAGACTCCTGGAAGTTATAGTGTCCAAACTAATTCCCATAAGGCCTAAAAGTTGTTAACCCATCTCACCGAATTCATTTCTCCCAGTACTGAAATCTCCGCTCTCATAGGATGTAAGGGGGCGTTGAATCCCACCAACGGATTACTGTACCTATTGAATACGTGGAAATCGTAGTTCATAATTTGCACCATGTCTGCGTACCTATAATTTGCTGGGTTAAAGATTTCACAACTTTCAAAAATCACTTTGCCAGAGCCTCTACATCATAGGCAACTCTCGAAATCGTGGGTGGTCCCGAAACGGCTACTGATAATTTGAACCCGGAGTTTTGTAAATGGGATCTTAGTATCTAGAAAAATGATAAGGAAGCTGATTAAACAATTTTCAGTACACACTCTTAAAAATGTTCCGAAATTCGCTTTGTCGATTTTTTTGGCATCTCGACTCCAGACCGGGAACTCCCAGTCAATGTCCACGCCATTCAGGTTGAAACTCTTCAACATCTGGCAAACAGATTTGGAGAATTCATGAACTAATGTGGTGTTGGAGGTCTTCAATAAAAAATATTATAAACACAAGTGAATACCTTAAACAATGTTGTAGAGTTCCACCCAAAGCGTCAACTTTGAGCCCACATATCTCGGTTCCTGTGAAAGATATCAAAAAGTAATATACGGACAAAATATTTATCAAAGTATCAGAAATATTTTATCTGTTGAACACTTTTTAATATCTTTCACAGCAACCGAGATATATATAGGTTCAAAGCTGAGGCTTTGGATGACTCATATTTAGAGTGTTTAATGTAATTTGCCCCTACCAAAAAAGTAAAACTTGGATTCGACGACGTTATTGTCACATAAAGTTCTCGTTTTCCATCGAATAAATGTCCAAAACCTTCTAAATCTTCTGCAACATATTCCAAAGCTCCGCCCTCCGAAATGTGGGCGGAGTTTATTAAAATGAAATTATCACATAAATCAGTGGGCGCTAACGATGGATCCGGTTGATTGATGATGTAGTAGCATACTACTGGTAAGGAATTGATAGGGGAAAATAGATAGAAAAATAGAAAAAAAATCAATATGAGCATGTTATGATGTGCTAAGTGACCAAAACGTACTTATCAGTAGAGTTTATAGTTTTTTGTGGTGTAACTGATAAGAAGGGGTCAAGTGACCATTATGCAGGTGATGCAGGTGATTGAAGGAAAAATCGATTGAACGAAAAACTAAAAAAATGTTCAAACTAGGAAACTTGGACCCATCCAAAGTGTAGGCGAGTTTTGCAACTTTTTAAATTTTCAGCTGGAATCGTTCAATTTTCATTTCCAAACAAGAATTCATCGTATGTCTCTTTTTTCATACTTTCATCTATTTTTCATTCAAATAAATCTTTTGTACAAATATCTCTAATTAAGCTAAGCAATCAAATCAATAAATTAAAATGGGTTCGGACAGGCGCCAGTGTTCACAAAGACCGATTTCAGTTGGGTGTAGTGTTCCAAGACCGCAACTCCGTTTTCACGACCAAATCCCGACTCTCCAATTCCTCCGAACGGGACTAGGGGAGCTGAAAAGAAAAGATCACTATTGTTTTTTCAGCTTGGTTTGGTACTTACAAACATCGTTAAAGGTATTCACATAGACATTTCCAGCGTTCAGCTGCTCGGAGATACGGTAGGATTTTGCAAGGTCTCTGGAAAATATGAAACTACTAGGAAGTATAATATAAATATTACTTACTTAGTAACCAACCCAGCAGCAAGCCCCATATCAGTATCATTTGCAATTCCAACAGCTTCTTCTTCAGTGTCAAATGGGATGATGAGAAGCACTGCACCGAAAATTTCTTCTTTGTACACTGTCATGTTTGGGGTGATGTCTGTCAGGATACAGGGGGACAGATAGTATCCATTTTCAAGGCCAGGAACTTGAATACGGTCTCCACCACAGATCTTGGTGGCTCCTTCATTGATGGCACCTGGAAAATAGTTCAAATTATGGATTTTGAGTGAGCAGGTTGTCTAGATGTCGACCACCTACCATTTATGTATCCTTCGACTCTTGTTCTATGCACTTCCGAAATGTGCGCTCCTACTTGTGTCTCATCTTTCAATGGATCCCCAATCTTCAACTCCTTCGTCTTCTTCACCAACTTCTCTAAGAATTCCTTCAACACACCTTTATGCACCAGAACCTTCGACGCATTCGAGCACACTTGTCCTTGACTGTAGAAGTTTGCCATCATGGCACAAGCCACTCCAGAATCCACATCAGCGTCTTCGAAAACAATCAGTGCCGATTTTCCACCCAACTCCATTGTAACCGGCTTAATATTCCTTTCGGCACACGCTGCCATGATCGTCTTTCCAGTCGGAATACTTCCAGTAAACGAGACTTTTGTCACGTCATCATGATGAATCAAGTGCTGAGCTGTCTCCGCATCACCTTGAATTACATTAAACACTCCATCAGGAAGTCCAGCAGTCTTCAGAATCTCTCCAAGGATCAGAGCAGTGACCGGGGATAGTGGACTGGGCTTGTAGATGATGGAATTGCCACAAGCAAGTGCTGGAGCTGTTTTCCAGGTGCATGTCTGGATGGGATAGTTCCATGCACCGATTGCAGCTACTACTCCAATAGGAAGGCGTCTTGTATAGGCATAGCGAGTCGGGTCAAGAGGTATATGGTGACCAAGGAGATCGTGAGCTGTAATTCATCATTAGACTTGTTGATTTTTTTTTGACAAGTTTATCGTAAAGCCTATAATAGAAGGGCTCCTACTGTAGCAACATTCAGCTCAATTATCTTGGTTCATTTTAAAGATATCAAAAATGTGTTACCTGATAAAATTGTTGTTATATTATAATTAGCATTTTATTAGTCAACAACTTTTTTATATCTTTGACAAGAACCGAAAGAAAATCCTTCCATTACAGGTTTTACGGTTGTTTTGCACACTCACCAATCCCGGAATAAAAATTAAAAGTATCCACACAAGACAACACATCGGCTTTCGCTTCGCTTATCGGCTTCCCATTGCTCAAACACTCCCAATAGGCAATATCGTCACAATGCGTTTTCAACAGTTCCGCTGTTTTTTTCAACACCTCATTCCTCTCCATCCACGTGGAACCCGCCCATGTCTTCTGTGCATTCTTCGCTGTTTTCACTACCAAGTCAACTTGTTCAGCATTCGCGTAGTGCCACGTGGCAAGTTTCCGGCCACTCCGGGGCTCCATAACAGGAAACTGACGGTTGGAGACGAATTCCACGTGGTTGCCACCAACGAAATGGGATGAGAGCTCGAGGAGTTTTGATTCCTTCAGTGTGTTGAGATTCATTTTTGTAGGCAAGATTCGCATTTTAAGCTTCAAAAAAGATGAAGGATTATTTATGTAATAGGGAAACATCGGGTTTGAACTGCGGTTGTATTCTCTTGCGCTTCATTGAGAAAATGCAAAAAATTTGAATTTTGGAAATCTTTGCCACGTCACTTTCTCAATGAAGCGCAACAGCTGACCACATCAGTTTGAACGCTGTGGGTTACTCATAACGATGATGACGTGGCTTTTTTCAAAAACTACAAACCACCAGCACAGGACTCCTCCTCAACTGCCCCGGATGCGAGCCGACGTCGCCTTGTGGCACTTGAGGTCTCCCTCTTTTGCGAAAGTACTCAATCCAAAACTCAATTAAATTCCCATCGCAATTCAAAAAATTCAGTGTATGCGTTGGCCAGTGCATCTGAATATTTCTTGATGACGTGGATTTGATGAATTTCAGACCTCTACGCCACGAAATGCTTCTGTTATCAGCTGACTACAGTAATAGGACTCTAGATCATCAGAATTCATAAGATCCGCCGAAAATAAGTCATTATAGGGAAATCCAACTTTCGATCTACACCACGTGGCTGCTTTTAGAATAGTGGATTCTGGGATTCCTTTGACTTCTAGAATCTCCACGATTCCTGGCTGATTATCATCTAAACTGTCCTTGAGAGTTCGCTCTAGAACCCCTTCAGGAGTTGCTTCAACTAGAGACCGCTCAGAAACCGCTAGTGCCACGTGGAAATAGGAATTGTTAGGGATGACTTGCTCCACGGCATCACAGAATTCAGATGCGGGAGAGCGAGCGTAGAAAACCACGTCACCAGGTTTGAGCATTCTGAAAGGTATACAGTGGTTAGTGGGAGAACTACACTGTTAGATTTTTGAAACAAGAGGA
>NC_013490.2:348835-352821 GCF_000004555.2 Caenorhabditis briggsae
TAGAACAGATTCAATATGACTGGGGGCGGGAGAAAATGCTCACAATATTTTTTTTTGGGAAGTTGAAATTTAACCGGTTTTGTTTCACAGTGAAATTAGAATTAGTATTTATCAGACCGGCTGACTCGTGACGACTACAATCTCTTCTGAAGACTCCGGGGCACTTCCCAAAAACTTCTGCACTGCTGCCGGTAGATGATCGGAAAGAACCGATACTGATAGTTTCACATCGCTTAGGCATTTGGGATCGATCCATGTTTCATTAGTAGCTCCATCCACCGTAGACAAATAGACAGTGCATCCAGGGACGTAGAGCTGCAAGCGTTTGTTGTGTTCGGGGTTCCGGGATGAAGGATCGTTGGCTGGATCATTAGCTGCTTCTGCGGATCCATACGAGCTTCTGCGAGTGAGAAGTGCGGATTCTAGGTCAGCAGTAGGAGAGTCTGGGAGACGGGGGACGCCTGAAAAATGAACATTTTAGAAATGATAAGCTAGCTAGATAGGTTTGACAAACCTGACAAACTCTCATCCTGCCATGGATACTTGAAAAACAACTGATAAACTCCTCTTATCAATATCTCGTGCTTGGCTCTCTGACATCCCATCAGCTCTTGGAACACCCGTTCCCTCAGCCTGTGCAACGATTGGAAGCTCATTCGTGACACAATATCATCTCCGGACACCACACTCATCACATACTTCTCCATTTCGTCTTGTCCATACTCACTGATCACACATCCGGGCGGTGCGAACGCGTAGCATATTACTCTAGGATACTCTTGCTTCAGAAGCATGGTAAGCAGGGATCCAACTCCAGCACCCAGTGAGTGACCGCAAACTACAAGCTGATAATTTGGGTTGCTAATGAACAGATCATTAAGGATCTTGTTCTTGTTCAACGTGTCAAACACGTATCTAGCGCTTCTCAACATCCCTCGATGCACTCTGACGTCTCCTCTTCTATCTATATTCTCATCCTGGCTCAACGTGGCATCCTGATCCACGTCTACTGTCATCAGCTCGTCTTCTAGTGATAGATCCGTTACTAGATCTATTAAAGAGCATGATCCTCGGATAGTAATTACAATTGACTTCCTATCATGATCGGCAATAACTGCGAAAGGGACTTCGTAGAGCCGATTTCGAAAAGACATGAATTGCAAATCGATGTTTCTTTTTTCATTGGCCAAAATCACAGCGGCAGTGTTACAGTAGCAGCAATTATCCTCGACAACCATGGATTGACCCTGGAAACATTTTTTGGAGATTTTAGAATTTTAAAGGAGGCCAGGCATGAAAATTTTCAAAAGTCTAGTTTTTTGATATATGACACCGTACAGTCAGAAAATAACAAGGGACACCAAACCATAACTCCCTCTTATTGTACAAGCGAAAATGCGACCGTTCTTCCACGCGGCACCCACTCCTCGTTTCATAATCGTTTTAGCGGCAGAAGCCGACAAGATTTCGATTTTTTTTTTCGATTTCCAGATGTCCGTTTTCGTTTTTTTTTCTGTTTTCATGCGGCGACATCTTGGAATGACCGATAACTAAAAAGTCGGGAATAGTTGCCTAACATTGAAGAAATTTAGTGTATACTAAAAAAAATAAATGCTCGTCAAATAGCGCGCATTGGGTCGCAATCGCGCGATTTTCCGTCAGAATACATGATCTCGCCCCGAGAAAACCTCGTAGACTTTCGTGTCTGGCCTCCTTTAATTAGGTCATATTCAGACTGAACAGTGTTGAAAAGAACGCGTGCTATGAAAGAAGACGTGCTGTATATAGTGAGAAAATGTAAATCCACCAAACACCCGTCACATTCTACCCCGTCCCCTACAGTTGCCAGTGAGCAATTCTGGAATCCAATAGCAATTATTTAGCTAATCTTCGAGAGAATTTGTGATTTTTTTTTCTTCGATTTTCTGCAAAATTTCTAGACCTTTTCAGGGTTATCAGCTATTTTTTAAAGATTCATTCTCGATTTTTCCGGGGATTTGTCTGAAATTTGATGGAACGGTGTTTCTGAAGATTACCGTAGGTTACTGTAGAAAACTAATTTCCTTTTGTAGTTTTTTTGCAAACACCATCACGTCAAAATGCAGATGATTGAGTTTGCAAAAAAAACTACAGAAGGAAATGAGCTTTCTACAGTAATCTACAGTAATCTTCGCCAGCATCATCCCGTTGAATTTCAGACAAAATAACCTGAAAAATCGAAAAAGAATTTTCAAAAATAGCTGAAAAACCTAAAAAGGTCTAAAAATTTTGCAAAAAATCCAAGAAAAAATCAAATTTTTTCTCTCGAATATTCGCTAAAAATCGCCAATTTTTTCGAATTTTTTCTTTGTTTATATGAATCTACACACTTTAATACACATCTTGATGTGTTAAACTTTTTAAAAAATCTTTTCAGAATCGCTCACTACCAACTGTGTGGACGCCGTGCCCGTACCTTCTTCACACTCCCAACCTCCTTCATTTCGATGTTTTGAAGTCGTTGCTGTCTTGCCACGTCATCAGAATTCTAGTTAGAGAAGCAGTTTTAGACGAATGTTAGAAGCACGTCAGATTAGAGTAAAACCCTAGACATTCTAGAAATTATTACCTGAGCACAACGCATTCTTCCGCAGCACTGGAGCTTTCGGAACAGCCGATAGATGGATTTCAGTCCGCAATTGTACAGAATGTAGGTTGGCCAGCCGTACACACACGTGGCATGGTGCAAGAAATACTCGGCGTCTTTGAGATTCATCCATGATGGGCGGTTCTCTGAAATGTTGTAATTTGTAGTCTAGAGCCTATATGAGTGAAAAACTAACCATGCTCCTTCTCTTTGACCGGTGGATATTGGTTATTTGGGGAGTGATAAGCGAGTAGAAGACCAGCAACGACGTCACTGGGAACTAGATCGGAATCCACGAAGAATGAGGAGATCAGAACAGCCAAATCGTCGAGAGCAGCGCGCATTGAGTGATCTTGGCCGATTTTGAACTAGAAAAATCAATTTTAAAAAATTAAAATGCTCAAATTGCTGCCTATCCACATACTATTCTCATCCTTCGACTCCACGACTTCTGCGCTATAGTCGTTCCATCTTCCACGTCACTTTCAGTCAAATGGAATACAATGAATAGGCCAACAATCGCAGTAGCTATCAGGAACCATTCTAAAACTATTGTCACTCGAGCGATTGTAGCGAAATCGCATCCTTCTCCTCCGTTTGTAGATCCTAGAATCATTTAAAAATCAATTTTCCAAGTTTTAGTGTTTTTTTGAAAACTCACTAAACGCATGTACAGTTGCTAGTATTGTAAGTGCGACTTCTATAATAAAAATCGGAAGTCTTATGTACAAAAGTCGAGGTAGTAGCCTCCTGGGCTGTGAGTCCATTATAGTGCCTCTAGCGGATATTACGGCAGTGAAAATGGCTGAAATTCCAGAATTTAGAAATAAAATTTCCAAGGAAAAAAGTTACCTAAAAGTATAGTTATCACATTTATGACAAGAAGAGCTAGAAAATGAAGTGTCAAATTGTGAGTAGAGCATGCCAGTGGGAAGTGGAAGACGAAAACGGACACTCCAAATGCGACCCTGCAGAAAATCCGAATTTTTAGAAAACAAATAGATAAATATCTACCATGATATCCTAACCAATGCCTCGGTGATCTCGGGAAACACAAAATCGTCGCTACCAATATTCCATTGCCGATTGAATGCGACTAGCGAGGGCATGGCATTATCTGTAAACTATTTTTTGTGTATTTGCTTTGTTGTTCAGACACGCCCTTGTTAAATTAGATCAGAAAATATAGGGGTTGGGTGACTCATTAAAAATTTCGCAATTTCCTGAAAAATCGAAAAAAATTCAGTTGAAAAAATAGAAAAAAATAGTTTGCATGAGAAATGCACTGCGCCCTCCGCTCTCTAACGCATGTTAATAGAGCGCGATTGCGGCTGAAATGGAATTGCGGCTGAGACCCCGG
>NC_013490.2:353745-395684 GCF_000004555.2 Caenorhabditis briggsae
CCGTGCCAGGGTTGCAATTTAGGCTCCGCTTCCGACAACGCCCACTTTTCTCCGGGGTTTTTTTTCCCCGGAGTTTTTTTTTCCCCGGACTTTCCGGGGTCTCATTGCAGCTAAATTTTCCGGAATGAACGTTTTTCCATATTTTTCTCCGTTTTCCACCGTTTTTATCAAATTTTCGTGGTATTATCCTTGTCAGAGAAAAAAAGGTTGAGTCGAAGTGTATGTGATGTTTGTAAACAAATATCTGAAAGCGTAAACAACCGGAAACAGTTGAAACGAGTGCGACAGTAACCCGGCGGGAAAATATTAAATTCACTCATTTTTTAGCTTTTTACATATTTTGCAGCAAATTTCGTCGAATATATTTTAAAATACCGCAAAAAACAATGAAAAAAACCATATTCGACGAAATTTGCTGCAAAATATGATGGGGTTATTCATTAGTAAAAAAATGCAAAAAAAAATGCATTTTTTTCCTATTCATTAGTGTAAAAAAATTAATTTTTTTGCATTTTTTTACATCATTTTTTTTACATTTTTTTACATTAAAATGCAGGTCTCTGCGGGACCCACCGGCCGAAATGTCCATGCGCCTTCATTTTGCATTTTAATGTAAAAAAATTGCATTTTAATGTAAAAAAATGTAAAAAAATGATGTAAAAAAATGTAAAAAAATTAATTTTTTTACACTAATGAATAGGAAAAAAATGCAAAGAAATACTAATGAATAACCCCATGAGAAAAACTAAAAAATAGGTAAATTTAACATTTTCCCGCCGGGTTACTGTCGCACTCGTTTCAACTGTTTCCGGTTGTTTACGCTTTCAGATATTTGTTTACAAACATCACATACACTTCGACTCAACCTTTTTTTTCTCTGACAAGGATAATAATTGGATTTTTTTTTAAATTTGGAACAATTTTTGCAGTGTTTTATTTCATATTTTAACTGTTTCCGGAAAATATAGTGACTTTTAGGCCGACATCTAGGTTTTTTGAATTTTTCAGAAAAAATCATTGAATTTGAATATTTTCCTTTGTACGATGATCAAGAAACATATAAAAAATTAGAAAAATTCAATTCCGCGAAAACTGAGAAAAACTTGGGAAATTGCGAAAAAATGGAAAAAGGAGGAAAATGAAGAAACACTGAGAAGACAAACAAGGAGGTGCCTATTATTTTTGATAATTTAATTTCGTCAAAGTTTTGAATCATACCGAGTAAACGATATTGCACAAGGTCGCACAGAGAACAATATATGGGAATTTTGTGAGAATTACTCAAAGCACAAATCTAGTCTCTGAAAAAAAGGCCAGAAAAACAAGCAGAACTCGATAAATACCATCAAAAACGTTCATTTTGATGTATCCCTGAAGACTTTTGCCGATGCTACCCCTTGAGACAACAATCTAAAAACACGATGCAGATAAGGGGAAATTTCGAAAATAAGGACTCGGCAGGTCCCGAAAATAGATAAATAACAAAGGGCATCGCAAATTTCTGACAAGACTGGAAAGTGAAAAAAACAACAATTATTAAACGGAGATGCTTAAGAAAAATTGTTCCTTTGTTCCAATTTTGGGTTATCAGAAAGGATTGAATAATTAAATGATTCCAATCGTTTCATGTCGTTCAGCATTTCAAGCATTCCATAATTCTTCGGAAGTCGAATCTTCAAAAAAAATGAATCGATACATGAAAACAATACTTTAATAAAGGGCCACCCTTTACTTGCACTTTGAGCTCACAGGAAAATCGTGAGGTGGCGCTCTATTAGTGTTTAAGGCACTTGCGAAATTCAGAATGAAATCATGAATACTCACCAACTCGCGTATTCTTTCTACAAATTTGGTATGGAATATGTGAATTATATTATGCTTGTCTGAGAAAAAAGGTTAAGACGCAGAGAAAAAGTGTCTGCGTCTCCACCGTTTGTGCTATTTAGGCTCTCCGCTTCGATATCGCTACCGTATTCAGAGGCAAAAAATACTCTCTAACCTTTTTTTCTCAGACAAGCATATTAGTTGGCCTTCAATATTCTTCCAGCACAATATTCACAAAGAGTATGTCCACATTTTTTCAGCATTAGAGGAGTTTTCTTTCTGTTACTATCACTGTAGGTACGGTAGCAAACGCCACAAAGAGAAAAAAGACTTGCGTTTTTTGTACTTGCGTTAACCCGAATATTCATTTCTAAAGCCTTGGACTCATTCATTCAGCTGCTTTACAAAAAATCATATTCCATTGTCTCTGGGTTTTTCCTTGTTCAACGACTCCTTAAATCGATACCGATCTCATTTTTTCTCCCTCCTCGCACAGTTTCAGAGAGGTTCTCTATTATCGTCATTTCGTGTCTTTAATAAAGACTCTTTATTCAAAAATATGTGAACACATGTCAGAATCACATGAAGCTAGAAATGAAAAGAATTATTCAAAGAATCATCTGATTTTTATTCAAATTCAGAAATTCTCAATGGAGCGCGATTGAAAATCGCTGGCCGCGGACTAAAAATTTGAGTCTCTGGCCTAACAAATGCCATTTCCTGTTTTGAATTTCGAATCCCAGATGCACCGGTTTTAGCTGAAAAACGAGATTTCTTGAATTTCTTTCTCATCTAGGAAAATTTCGGAATATCTGGAAATTAATAAAAATAAGTTCCGAAATTGAAATATAAGCTTCCGGCCGAGTTTTGAAGAAAAATAGGCCGGAAACTAAATTTGAAGATTTCAGGTTCATTTGTTCTATTAAAACTCTCGTGCTTCAGCTCCCTTTTCAAAAATAATTTTTCTATTCTTTGAGGTTTCACAAATGGGCGCTTATTTAAACAGGCCAGTGGTCGAAAAGGAGAAAGAGGAAGGCTCCGGTGACAAGTTCAGCTATGCCTGTACCACAATGCAAGGCTGGAGAGCCAGTCAGGAGGTAATTTGGAAAAAGATTAAACTTTTTGGCAGAAATGAATTTCAGGACGCTCACAACTGTGTTGTCGATCTTCACCCCGAATGGCACATGTTCGCAGTTTACGATGGTCATGGTGGAACCGAAGTGTCCAAATTCACATCTGCAAAGCTTCCCGAATTTCTGAAAGAACGCAAATTCTGGGAGTCCGAGGACATTGGAGAGTGTCTTCAGAAGGCGTTTGTCGATTTTGACGACTTCATTCGCGCCGAAGACTCGATGAAGCTTCTCAAGGAAATTGCCAACGAGGGAAAGCCACGTAGAACGCCAGGAGACGATGCTCAAGACGAAGCGGATCGTATCGATACCATAGAGGAGTCTGCGATTCCGATTACCGAGCTTTTGAAACAGTATGGAGGAGGTGTTGGTGGTGGATTAGGAAAAAGTCTGCTCCGAGCTTTCTTGCAAAATAGAGGCGACGACTCTGACTCTGATGAGGATGAGGAGATGAATGAGGCCGAGGGTGAGGAAGAAGAGGAAGCTGAAGAGGAAGATGGTCAAGAGAAGAAGGAGAATACAGATGATGCTGATGTTGAGGTTGATATTCAGAAGGATGCCGAGAAAGGAGACGTTGAGGAAGAGGAGGAGAAAAAAACGAAGAAGGTTCAGAAGAGATGCAGCAAGTCTCCAATTCAATCGGAAGCTAAGAAGTCTAAGTCAGACGAGTCTGAGGATGCAAAGGCTTCGTCGTCAAGGTTTGTAATACTGAAATTTTGGTTTTGGAAAATAAAAACCGTTTCTATTTTCAGCGGTCAAGAAAAAGGCGCTGAAGTTGAAGATGAAGAGTCTTCGGACAACGACTTCGTTGCTGATGAAGAAGCAGAGGATGAGGACCAATCGGACGAGGAGACCGAAGCGCCCGATTTCGGCCAACTCATGCTCGGCGGAGGAGGAATCGAGGTTCCAGGCGAGGACTCTGGAACCACCGCTTGCGTCGTGCTCGTCGGAAACGACAAAGTTATTGTTGCCAACGCAGGCGACTCTCGTGCAATTCTCTGTCGCGCTGGAAAGGCCATCGACTTGTCTGTAGATCACAAGCCAGAGGATGACGTAGAGACAAAGAGAATCCACGCAGCCGGTGGAACTATCGAAGACGGACGTGTCAATGGAGGTCTCAACTTGTCGCGCGCTTTTGGAGACCACGCTTACAAGAAGAACCACGCTCTTCATCTCAAGGATCAGATGATTACGTAAGACTCAATAAAAGGGCGTTTTTGGAATCTAGTTTCTTTTTTTAGCGCTCATCCAGACATCAAAATCGAGTCTCTTACTCCAGAAGACGAATTCCTCGTAGTTGCTTGTGACGGAATCTGGAACTCGATGGAATCTCAGCAAGTTGCCGATTTTGTCAGCAAGCTGCTTGCCGAGGGTAAGACATGCGCCGAAGTCTGTGATGCTCTTTGCGATGCCTGTCTGGCTGAGAGCACCGAAGGAGACGGTACCGGATGCGACAACATGACAGTCATTTGCACCAATTTCAAGCGCTAGATTTTTTGAATCTAGATCATTCCACTTCTAGCCTTCCACCTAGCCCCGCCCATTCATCCCATCCCTTCCCCTTCAATTGATCCTCATCACCATTCTCTAATAATCCCGTTATTTTTTTAAGTTTAAATTGTTTTGTTTTGTTTTTTATCTATCTCCTCCCATTCTCTTTATTACAGCAGCGCACACAATGCTCAAAGAAAAATAAATATCCTAATGTGCCAAAGTTCTCTTAATCTCCTTTGATCTTCCCCATCACACTGTCCATCCTAGATCCACGTCGTTTCTCTTGGGATTTAGCTTGCTTCATGTCTCGGCACGCTAGGATTTCTTGCTGGAAACAGAATTTTTTTTGGAAGGACAGTATGCTACTTACCGGCTTCAATGGTACATAATGTCTGCATCTGTACACAACCTGCTTCACCTTCACTTTTCCCCCAACGAAATCCAGTTTTAGCACGGAGCTATTGTTCCTGTGACCCTCATAGTTCAGTGCGGAGAACAAGGAGATCAACCTTCCGCCAAAACGAAGAACACATCCTTGTGGATACATCTCTTTGAACAACTGATGTCCACGAAGCACCAGAGAAATCTCATTTTTCGCGCAAAACTCATCAACGACAGTTTTCCCATAAGTAAACGATATTCCACGATGACTAAGTCCCCAGCCATTCCTTTCCGGTTGTGCTGGGTCCGACCAAAGTAGGTCACACGCCAAACCGTATGGTGGCACTACAGATGGGCGGTCGATGACATTGATCTCTTCGATTGATTCCATGTTTGGGGAGAGTCCTCCGTGTGAGCAGAAGACTTTTGAGCCAATCACAGCGGCCAGCGGCATACAGTTGAACGTTTCGATGAACATTTTCCACACAGTTTCTCCTATCTCCTCGCTCTTCCATTGATCGAGACACTCGTCATAGAACCTGAATTTTCTTATTTGTTTAAATAGAACGCACTTTCTTGTCGTGAAATTTGTCTGCGTCCCAGTTTTAGAAAATCCAGCCGGCGACCGCTACGCCGAAACGCGACGCGTCCAAACTTACCCATAATTCAGTGTCGTATTCACATCTTCATGATTGCCACGTAGCAAGTAGACATGATTCGGATAGCGATGTTTCAGACAAAACAGAAGACAAATCACAGCAACACTTTGTGATCCACGATCCACATAATCCCCTAAAAACAGAAATTTCTGGGTGGGCGGAGCGTCACAAGTCATCAGAATCCGCAGGAGATGAATGGATTGTCCGTGCATATCGGCGACTACGGTGATTGGCTCAGCGCCAATTACCAGAAGACACGGTTGCTCGAGAAACACTTTTTTCATTTTTTCAGTCAATTTCGAGATTTCCAGCGGCGAGATATCCACGTTGAGCTGATAGATCTTCTCCATGTCCTCCTCGTAAAGAGTCTGAACTTGCGAGGACAGTATCTTATAGAGTAGCGCGAAAATCTCATCGTCGTGGTTGATCTTTGGGATTTTCTGGAATCATAGGGAACTTCGAACTGATGTGCTATGCAGTTGCGCTTTATTGAGAAAGTGACGTGGCGAAGAAGCCACGTGAACCTTCTCATTGGAGCGCAGTTACCTCCATCATCGAAGCCATCTTGTTTTGTTTATGCAAAATCTTGGGAACTAAAATTTCAACATTTCATCACATTTTTCAGATTTGTTGCCAATGCGTGGCATATCAAGACCTATAAAATTATTATATACATTTATTAGTAGCTTAAAAGTACAAGAGTTATTAAAAATACAGAAATCGAGATCCATTAGAAAGTAAGCTCATCCTCGCCCTCCGACATCTCCTCTTCGCCGCCTTCGACGACTTCTGCATCTCCCTCCTCAGGTGCTTGCTGATTGCTGGGTCCTGGTGTGGCGGCTCGTCTGACTGTTGAGGCATCTGTTCCTCCTTTAGCGGCAGTTTCAGCTTCGCGTTGGTGGATCTTTGAGATTTCTCGGAATAGGCGGTTTCCTTCTTGGCATAGCTGAAAAATCGGGAATTTCGAAAAGATCTTAAAGCGTTAGAAACTCACCGATTCATAGGCCATACACTTTGTCGCATAATCATGCGCCTTCTCGAAATTTTCATACTTAAAATAGTGGTTAGCCAGATATCCAACAGCATACATCACTTTCTCCTCTGCCGACGTTACCAGCTCATAAACCGCCAGGAAGACTTCGAACACTTGCGCGGCCTTATAATGATCCGTACACTTCTCATGTAGTTTTGCCAAATTCCACAGTGCATTTCCTTCGACATCACCAAACAGATAGGCTCCAGTGAAGCACTTCTCAGCGTCTTCGATCTCTTGAAGCTTCGCATACACCTCTCCAAGAGCCACGAGGAGTCGAGAATCGTGTGGTTTGCATTTCTGAGCCTCTTGATAGTAATACAGAGAATACGCGGGCATCTTCATAATATCAT
The DNA here is from genome assembly GCF_000004555.2 of Caenorhabditis briggsae. Taxonomy (NCBI): domain Eukaryota; kingdom Metazoa; phylum Nematoda; class Chromadorea; order Rhabditida; family Rhabditidae; genus Caenorhabditis; species Caenorhabditis briggsae. The sequence goes on from NC_013490.2 coordinate 360,620, forward strand.
ACATCTGTCCAAGACCATACCATCCTCTATGATCCGCCGGGTCGATTTCAATGGCTCTTCGATAGGAGACACAAGCCGCCGCGTGGTTTTTCATCTCCATAAACTCATGTCCAATGAGAACCCAGAGAGCCGCAAAGCCAGGATTCAAGCGAAGTGCTCTTTGGAAGAACTTGATGGCGTGCTCGCTATCCCTTCTCATCGCGTGGTAGTTGGCCACAATGCAGCAGGTCTCCCAACGGAATTTATGTGATTCGTAGACATCTTGCGCAAGTTCCGACAGCTTTTTATGATCGTTTCGAATGTAAAGAGAGTCAGAGAGCAGGTGCAGATCAGTCAGTCTATACGGATCCATTTTTCGGACATCCTCAAAGTTGGCAATCGCCTGATCATGATCGTGTCGAGCGTTGGAGCACGATGCGATCTTGGTAATAATCATTGGGAATCCTGACAATCCACGTGCCACCAATTGCTCAGCTTTCTGGATTGCCATTGAGTGTTGCTGGAAGCGTTGGAGGACAAGAACCATGAACCAATCAGCCATCCAGAGAGATTCCACAGACGTGGCAAAGCTGTCAGCGTCTTCGATGTCCTGGATAAGAAGGGTTAGGCTTTCCCAAGCGGGCCAGAGTCTGAAATAAAAAACCGATGTTGCTCTGGATTCTAAAGTCGACATTTCGAATAGAAAGCCTAGAAATCCAGGAGGCTATTGGCAATTTATTGGGCTACCTACCTTGGCTCCTTAACAATCACGCTCTTGAATGATTTCTCTGCTTCTTTCTTCAAGCCAAGTTGAACTTCTAGAAGCCCCATTAGATACTCAAACCAGACATCGTCGTTTTCCCGAAGTTTCTCGTCTTGCATTTTCTGATAAAGGCTTGAAAACGGAGACTTCTTGCCAGAAAAACTAGTTTTTCTCTCAATTCCCTCTGAATCATTCTCCAGGTGCTCTTGAAAATGAGCCAGGAATAACGTTCGATAATAAAGAAAACGATCCGATGGATTCTCCGCCATAGTCTTTTCCAGGAAATGCGCGGCTCTTCTGAAGTCCTTGTTCTTGATTAGGGTCCTGGCGAACCGTGATGTGTAGGAGTGGCGTGGCGTCGAAAAATTCATGGAATCAGCATCTTCTCTCCATTTACTGGGCAGATATGCTAATACTTCTCCTGTCCACATCTCAGCATCCAGGAAGCATCGATCGATAGTTTGCTGATGAAGCCACTCGAGCTCTGAGACGAATTGACGACTATCGATTGCTTCGCGTTGAATCTAAAGAAAAATTGCACAATTAAGCTTTACAAAAAAGAGCTCACCATTGAAATTGATACTCCGGACATTTGAGAGACTTCGAAAGGAGATAAGTCGGCATAATAGGGTTGACCAGCGGCTGGAAGTGCGGAGCTACGGGCGCCGGCTTTTTTAATGAGGGTGAGACGACTCAGGGAACGCTCAAGGGCTCCATCAAACTTGTCATCGTCATCAAGCATCTCGGAGAGCAGAAAACCAACGAATTAAACCAAAAAATCCAATTTTTATTTCAAAAATATTTGTTTGGTAGAGCGCGTTTGCATTGAGGCCTCAATTGAGTCACTTTTTTATTCCAATAAAAGGCCTTTCGATAAATACCAATTCGCACATCAAAAACAAAGATTATAAAAAGAATGTTTATTCACAGGAGTTAATCAGAAAGCAAAAAAAAATGAGATGAAAGGATTTTTGGATGGGGGTGAGAGAGTGATACCTGTATGTATGTGGGGAGGACTGGTACATATTGAAAATAAATGCGCAAAAAGTACTACAAAAAAAAGATCTTGGACATAAAAAATGGGGCAAAAGATATACTATTCTTCAGCTTCCTCTGCCGGATTCCTTATCCTTCTGGTTGGCGTTTTCGAAGCCGAGTCGATTTTTCTAGCACGTCGCATGTACTCACTGGGAGTCATTCCAGAGCCCGTCGTGGATCCTGAAGACGACGTGGAGAAGTGAGGCGGCTCCACACGCCCATTCATCACATCGTACTCGACGCGACGGCTTCGGTAGATGCGCTCGGTTTGTGGTGCACGTTGACGGTGTTCCGAGAAGAAATTGCTCCTGTCTGGCTGTCTGTCGTTTCTGGAATCATAAAAAACTATTTTTTTAAGAAAATAAAAAGAAAAAATACCTTCTATAAGTATTCTGAAGCGATCTGTTCAAGTTGTTACGATATGGAGAGAGCAGACGAGCAGACACACTGCGTGGAACCCGAATCGATTGCACCGATCGTCGTCCATTCTCCGACGCCCTTCTCTTCACAACAACCTCATCCCAGTCCTCCTCATCATCCTGCTCATCCTCCTCCAATTCATAATGTTCTGGCATCTCGTCTAGATCCTGATTCTCATAGTCATCCCGATCCAATAAATCCCCCGTCAGCTCATGAGCATAAATCTCATCCTCCGTGATATGATCATCCTCTCCTTCGATGAATCGAGCCAGTCTGCGACTTAAAAATAGGGTGTCTGGCTTCTATAACCTGTCACTTACCGTCTAGCGCTTCTCACGTTTCCGGCAATCTTCCATGGTCGACTTCCCTCTTGCTTACAGTACTCTCTCAACTGTGCTAACTGCTCTCTGGTGGTCTTCTGCCCAATCTCGTCGTACTCCTCCTCGTTAAGAAGACGTCGTGTCTTTGGGAATATCTTCCTCCATAGAGACCCCAAACCCTTGAAATACCAGTGTAGTCCGGTGAACAGGAAACCACGACTGAGTTGTTGTACAACAAGTGCAACGATTGTTCCAGTGGATACTTCTATGACTTGACAGGAGAAGTAGACCAAGGCGAGAGCTACAAGTTGTAGCGTCCACTGAGCAATGTCATGGGAGCGAGCATCAGTTGGTGGACCTCTCTTATAGCAGACAGCCATGGAGATCAAAAGTACGGTAGCGAAATATCCGATCACATATTTCTGATACTCCATTAAGATGCTTTGAAGGTTGGACCATGCGAAATGAAGCATATAGAGAGAGACGGACCATCCACCAATGAGTATCGGCACCCCGATGGTCTTCTTAGGGGCAACTCGCCAAACAATGAACGCCACAAGTAAAAGGGAAGCGAGGAGACCAAACGAGCATCCACTAGTGTAGTAGAAGAGCACATTTCTCACTAGTTTACCGGCCAGAAGGAAGAGGACAATGGCTCCGACGTAGATACCAACACGGATGTAGTTGACTTCTGGAAATTTGATATTTTCAGATAGGGTTCACCGCTTTCTCTGTCTATTCTAGACCAATACTCACTCCAAATTAACACGGATATTTCGTATGGCTCCGCTGTCGCCACTCCAACTATCGTATCGTTGAACGGACTCAGCTGGTGGGATCTCAGAAGGGCGGCACGCTTTAACAATCCGAAGTAACGATTGTCGTTGTCGTAAAGGTCCTGAACAGTTGTGCAGTTCGAGCCCTGAATTTTTAATTGTTTTGCTTCTTATTTTCCCTGTTTTTTCTCAAAACCTGATAAAATTGGTACTTTTCCGAGTCCGTCAAGTTGATTTGTAGAAAAACATCGGTAATGTGTAGATTGCGTTGTACGGCAACGCTTTCTGATGAAAGAAGTCGAGTTTGTGGGAGTAGTGTTTGGCGCCAACGCGACGCACTTGAGTTAGAGCTGAAAATTCTCGATTTTCTTTTAAAAAAAAACGGTTTGCGGTTTTACCAGCCGGTTGTTGCTCACAATCATCGAATTTCGCTGCCAAACTACTACTTCCAATGAGTAGTACGAGAAGTGTTGTCAGTAAGCGCATCGACGCCGTTGCTGAAATATTTTTCTTCAAATTAGTCGAAAAAAAAACAAGAGTTGAACGAAAAAAGAGAAAAGATTCAAAAATTCAATATTACCGCCCAATGGTCCCACCACGAAAATGAAGTTTTGAGGATTACGGTAACAACTTTTTTTTGCATTAATTTTTTAAAGCAATTATTTTCTTCTGTGACATAAAAAGATAATATTCGCTGGTAAAAATTTTAAAAGTTAAAGAAAAAAATCGCCGAAATTCGAATTTCCCTTCGAGGCCCACCCTTGAGTCCGCAACGACACTCCGCCTCTCCCGCGGGGGACCTTTACACTAAAAGGCTCATTTTCCCCCTCGTTTTTCACCGATTTTACGTTGATTGCTTATCAAAATCGCTAAAAAATTCCAGATTACCTCTGAATTATGCCCGACAATTTGTCGGCAATATTCGAAACAATACTAGATTACGCAGAGGAGGAAGCAGCCGGCACATCGACTTGTAAGCATTGAAAAGCATTAGAAAATCAATAAAATGTTGTTTCCAGGTCAAAATCCACCGAAACAACATCAAAAGCTCTATCACAAAAATGCTGTAGAGATTCTGGAAGACTTTGCACTGCTGAAAAACGAGAAAAAAGAAGAAATCTCATTTCAAGAGTTGGCTCAAAGTTTTATCGATGATTGGGACGTTGCAAATTCAAAGTCGATATCTATTCAGCAGTTGTCGCATTTTCTAAGCTCGCCTAAAATTCAAGGCGTTCTCTGGGCAGCACAGGAAATTTCAGCGGGTCGATTTGCCCCACAACTTCCAGATGTACCGTTTGAAGTTGATGAAGACGATGGGGTGGCTGTGAAAATTGTAATTTTCCTTTTTTTCTCTTAATCATCAAAAGTATCCATTTTCTAGGTCAGAATAGTCCGAAGAGGCGAGCCGCTGGGCGCCACTATCAAATGCGAACGTGGCAAAGTGTACGTAGCACGAATCATGGCCAACGGAGTCGCGGATCGTAGTGGATGCATTCAGGAGAAGGATCGAGTGCTGGAAGTTAACGGGGTCACTGTGGCGGATAAGGAGCCCAGGGAGATTGTGAACTTGTTGGATAAATGTGATAATGGCATAGTGAGCAGGAAAAAAATTATAGAAAAGAAAGAAATTTAAATTTCAGATAACTTTCAAATTGATACCTGCAGAAGTGAATCAGAAGTTGAAGCAGAAAAAGTCATCACATCGTTATGTGAGAGCACTCTTCGACTACGATCCTTGGCAAGATCGCCGTCATCCCTGCCCTGAAGCAGCCATCTCGTTCCGAGCCGGAGATATACTGGAAATCCTCGATGAGAAGGATCAGTACTGGTGGCAGACTAGAAAAATTGGATTCGGAGCACTAGCGAGACGGAAAGAGAGCCATGATGAAGAGCAGATTGGTGGAGAGTCCAGTGATTTTATTTTTGTATGCTTATAAATTTTCAGAAATCTCATTTCAGAAAAAGTTGGCCTAGTCCCATCAGAATGGTTACAGTGCCAATCAGAGAATCCGGATGGTCTAGGCTCGTCAGATGATTTGCAGTTTCTAGAAGTCGGTGAAAGAAGTCCTGCTAAAAATCAAAAAAAGTATTTCCAGAGTCATAAAGATCGCTACTACGAAGGCGTGTTTCGATGGCGGAACAAAAAGAAGCGACGACGAGTAGTGGTGCTTTTGGGAGCTCCCGGCGTTGGACGCAACGAGATTCGAAGGCAGTTCTTTAAAGTTTTCGCTGATAGATTCACCAACGCCATTCCACATACGAGTAGACCTCCAAGGTAAGCTATTTTTAACCTCAATCATGCTTGCCTCATGAAAAGAGAGAGCTCTTACACACATAAAAATTTAAAACAAGGTACAAAGCCGTTAAGCCTCTTGTTAATGACCCTCTGAGAACTAATTGACTTTCTGGGAAACCTAATTCACTTGAACTCTGAACGTTTGGAAGCAAGCGAGCGAGAAGGTTTTCTAAGAAAGAATGCAGAAAAAAAAAACAACTTTTAGTCTGCAAGTTGAAAAAAATAGAGAGCTAAAAAACATTTCCGTGCAGTACACCGAACGCGATATTGCATATTTTTGTCTACAGTAATCCCAGGAAAATGTTTTTGTTCTAAAAAATACAATTCCTGGTCTGCGAAAATGGATACCGTAGAACCTGTAATAGAAGGTCTGGCCCTTCTATTGATCCAAGGTACCTCCGGAGGGCCCTTCTATTAGAGGGTCCCTTTAATTACAGGGGAGGGGGGCTCTATTTTTCCGACCATTTTTTAAAAAAAGCGCTCAAAATGCATGAAAATTCATCAACTTCACCAACATGAGGCAAGTTTTTGAGCGAAAACGCTGTTTCAAATGAGTTCTATAAAAATTCGGAGTTTCTGGGACATTTATCACTGAAAACGGATGATTTTTTTTTCATTAAAGGAGCTCTTCTAATACAGGTTTTTCGGCAGTTATGAAAGCTAGCTTGAAAGTTCAATATTCCATAATTGCTAAACTTTGCTCTGAAAAACATTTATTTATTTATTTATTTATTTACGATTGCAAGTAAAATAATAGAATGAACTAGAACTAGAGTGACCATTAAAAAGAAATAGGGAGTGGAGAATGATACCTGTCAAGCATAAATGAACATAACATACCAAAGTTTAATGATCTTGCGTGCATTTTCTATCATTTCCTGGGATGCCGGCTTCAATTTGCCTTTTATCCTCTATGCAAAAAATTAATCGCCCTGTCATCAATTTCCTGAGCAATTTCTCCTTTTTTTCTCCGAATTAAGCTTTCTTGCAGACCCAACGAGACGGACGGCGTCAGCTACCACTTCACGACACGTGCCGAAATGGAACGAATGATTGAGCGAAAAGAGATGTTGGAGTACGGAGAGTTCCGAGACAATTTATACGGAACCGCTCTGCAATCCGTCAGGCGTGCCAGCGAACGAGGCACCGTGCTTCTGACACCCCATCCGTTGGCCATTGAGAATATCCGCACGTGGGAGTTCGCGCCGATTGTGATATTTGTGCAACCGCCGGATTTTGGAGAGTTTAAGGTTGGTAGAGGCCTATTTTTAGCATACTTGCGACCGGGCCTTCGCGGGATCTGCCATAGTTTCTTTTAGAATCAATGTTTTCAGACCAATTAAATTAGACATGATACAACTCTGCGAGTTCTACAAAATGATACTATGTATTTGGAGAACTGTGTATTTGTCTATGAACAAAGTTACAGACAAAAACAGAGGCCCGGTCATTTTATGACTTGTAACTTTGTTCATAGACAAGACACAGTTCTCTAAATAGTATCATTTTGTAAGCGCAGAGTTCTATCATGTCTAATTTAGTTGGTCTATAAATATTGTTTCTGGAAGAAACTATGGCAAGGCCCGCGAAGGACCAGGCAAAGGCCCGGCCGCAAGTATGATATTCAGCTATTTTTAGGCTGCGAGTTTGCTATATTTTTCAGCACACCCGAGAGGTCTACCGTGCCCAAACCACACGTTCCCACTCGGCCGCTTCCTCATCCAACGTCTCCCAAAACACCGCAGCTACAAATGCTCGCGCGTTCTCCGACACTGAAATCCGTCAAATTATTGAGAATTCCGCACAAATGGAGCAGAAATATAGGGGAGTGTGTGATGCGATCATACGAAACGTCGATTTCGAGACGACAATGAACGAGTTGACTGGTCTGATCTATAATCTCGAATCGAAAGCCACGTGGATGCCGACCAAGTGGTTAGCTGATATTGGAGAATAATTGCTCATAATAATTTTTCTTTTTTTCAAACAATCCTCCTCATAGGTGCTGTAACATAATAATTTTTATTTGCTCGGCTAATTTTTCCTGTACCCAAATTTTTGCTTCATGTACCACATTCCCCTTATATGCATCTTTTTCTTCTTCTTGTCTTTTTTTGTCTCCTCTCAATAACTAATAAAAAACCAAAACGTCACTTCTCATCCGTCTTCAAAACTCCCTCAAGGCCCTCCTCTCGAAGCTCCACCCTCTAGGCCACGCCCACATTCTCCAGCCTCCCCCAGCTTCTTGTTCTTCTTTCTTTCTTCTTGCTTGTTTCTCAGAAGATATTATTCTGAGACCAAGAATATTCTGCTGCTGCCGATCTACTTTTCTTTTACTGATCTACCAGAATCTCTGAAAATGTTGGGCGCACAAGCTTTACGGACTAAACAGGTTTGTTGACTTTGGGCTTTTTGTCTGAAAGTCGCGTTTTCTGAAGAAGCACGCGATTAGAAGTGGTCCTAATGGGTAAACAAATGGGGATAGACTATAAGGACGTTCACTAGAATGGCTTAAAGAATCGGAAAGCTAAAAATAGATTTTTTTAAAGGGGGACTCCGGTCAATTTTTTTATTGCAAAAAAAAAAATTCAAAAGAGGGATTGGCCGCCCGAGGNANNAAGGATTNNCANNGGAGAAACCTAGGCCACGCGAGCGGCGCGACCTTCTTACCGGACAATTTTCTCGGATATGTTTCGCTTTTATCTCCGACAGGTAAAAAACGTTAAAAAACACTGTCGGCCACTTGAAAATAATGCTCTCAGGCGCCGTGGCCTAGGCTTCTCACTGCGCGGGAATTCAAATCCTCGTCCCTCGGCGGCACCCTTTTTTTGAATTTTTTTCGTTTTCAACAGCGTTTTTCGGGGGTTTCGGATTTCTTTTCTTTTGAATTTTCGCAATAATATTAGGAAAATAGATAACTTTTAACACATTTTCATACAATAAAAATTTTCACATTTTCATACAATAAAAACTCATTAATCTTTAGTCGAATTTTTTTATTAAACAGAGAAAATGTTGAAAATCGGCCAAAACGATATAAAAATTAATTAAGAAGTACGGTATTAAAGGCGCATGGCTCTTTTTTGGCTGTTTCTCTTTTTTTTAAAGGAAAGTCAAATGCTACAAAAGAAAAGGAATGAATTTTTGATCTAGCTCCTAGTTCCTTATTAATTCCGTACCAGAACAGAACGCGGACAGAATCGAACTGTTACAAGTTCGAACTGGTAAGGAGTCGAACTGTCCCAAATTGGAACGCTGCCTGCAACAGAGCGCGCATGAAAGCACACACAAAACAGCGTTCCAATTTGGGGCAGTTCGACTCCTTACCAGTTCGAACTTGTAACAATTCGATTCTGTCCGCGTTCTGTTCTGGTACGTGTGCGAAAAAAAGGACTGTTCTGAATTGAATCAGTTCGATTTTAGGTCTGTTCGAATTTGAAAACGTTCGAATTCGTCGTACCCCCCACCACGCGGTAAGACTACAGTAATAAATGACCGCTTTTTGAAATTTTTAGTCAAATGCTACAAAAGAAAAGGAATGAATTTTTGATCTAGCTCCTAGTTCCTTATTTTTTCCGCTCCTTGAATTTCCCAATATTCTATCCACTTTTATGATCAAAAATTCAAATGTCAAATTTTCATCCAATTTCGTTCAAGAAGTACCCTCTAGAATATTCTATGACCCATTTGATTAGAAGCGGAAATTCTAGAAGACACTGACCCAGTTTTTTTCTATTTTTATCTTCCAAAAGAACCCCATCAAACATTCCCGAAGAGCCCAGAGGACGTTTGTCCAATTAATTTCTCTTTCTCCTCTTGGCCTCTTGGTCTCTCCGGGATCTTTTTATTTCTTGGGGATAAATTTTGCACAAAGGGAGAAGGAAGCGATATCAAAAAGTGTCAGGTGTCACACATACCTGAAACTTCTTCACACTTTTATACCTTGCATGATGGATTCTTTGCCTGCACGGATTTTATTGTCTGAGCAATTGTTCCAAAAGTTTTCGAGAAAAAGAAAAGATAGTGTGATCCCATACCACATGTTGTTATTGCATTATGTGGTGGTCTAGAGCTCTGCAGAAAGAAGATCTTCAGGTGTCTTTACGATTTGCTCCGTTGCATGAGGAACTAAAAGTATTTTTCAAAAAAAAAAGAAAGAAAGTTGACAGCTCGTAGCACATGGGAAAGTACAGATACACTTTTTTCGTGAAAAGTGGGATGACATAAGATAAATTTGAGGCTAGCTAGAACAACGAAAATTTGAAGCATTCAAGATTCAAGGTTCAAGAGCCGTAAAACCTGTAATAGAAGGGCGCCCAAGTTTGAGCTACGTTGTCTGACTTCCTAATCAAGATATCAAAAATGTGTCAATTGATAAAATGTTTGTGATAGTATGATAAGCACTTTATCAGTTGACAACTTTTGTATATCTATGACAGGGAATGAGATAAATTGGCTCAAAGTTAAGTGGTAGAAGGCTCTTGCAGGACCTGAAGAAGAAGCATGTTTGAAAACTCCAAAATTGTTTTTTTCGTCTGAAATTATATTATTTGTCTGTATTACCACGGTTTCGAAATGACTGGTTTCGAAGTGTCGCGGTTTCGAAGTGAAGCGGCGCCTGAAAATCCCAGAAAAAAATATAAAAAATTGTCTTGTCTTTGAATTCTGAAAAACTGATGAAGATCTGAAAAATTTCTCATAATTTTATTTTAGAAATATTCAACTTTCGCAACTTTCAAATTTCGTGCAATCTAGAAAGAAGAAAAATCCAATTGTTCTGTGATCTTTCTCCGTCCCTCCCCCAAAAATAAAATGATCCTCCGCGTCACTGAGTTCTCTCAATAAAAAACAGGAAGCGATCCGGAAGGACGGCAATGTTCTTTGAGTTGTCCCTTACTACTACAAATCTTCGCAAATTTTTTTCCCTTCCAAAAAGTGACGTGCTTTTTAGAACTTCTTTTTAGAACTCCCAAAAAAAGCACTTTCAAAAATCCCCTAGTATCCTTATTTATGACCCCGATTATCCTAAAGCTTTCGTCCCCAATTTTTTTGGGCTTCCAGAACCTTCCTCTAGCTTTTTTGATCTACCCCATAAAAGTTGATGAATGAGTGAGAAGAAGAAAAGTCAGAAGACGTTGGGATTCTGGAGAATGACAAAAATGACAAAATGAGAAAACAGAAACATAAAAAGGGAATATAAAAAATTAAACATATGATGTTTCTTATTTTTACAGAAAGCCGAACGGAAGGAAAAAGAAAAACGCCATCGGGAACGACTTCGTAGTATTGAGATGCAACGGAATCAGATGCATCGTAACGCATGGTTAGTCAGTAGTCGTGGGAAATGGTCATCGCTTTGAATGACTCTAATAGAAGGGCTCCTCAATGCCTTAAGGACGGCTATTTAATAAAATTCTGCGGTAAAGTAAGAAATATGTAGAAGGCCCCCCCCCCCTAACTTTTACTTTGATTTTGTCCTAATTTCAATTGGTTCTTGTGGAAAATAGAAAAAAGTTGTCATCCTGATAATTAGTTTAACATAATATCATAAACATTCAATCAGTTGACATAGTCTTGGTATCTTGCATAGGAATCGAGACAATTGAGGCCAAGCTTTTATGTACAGTACTCTAGAACTCCACTAGCTTTTCTCCATTTCCGCGCCCCCTTTTTTAACTCGAAGATTTATTACAAACTTCCTTTTTTTTTAACTCGACCGAACTTAGATCTATTTGAGTGCATACAAGTTCTCCCAACTTCCCCATTTCTACTCAATATCGGACCCATGACAGGCGGCCGGATTTTCTGTCCCCAGAGATTTTTGGAATTTTTTCTCGCGCCAACTCCAGAATCCTATCGTCAGCTCCCGAAAAGAGTTGGAGCATTTATCAAAAAAAAATTTTCGCGTCCCAGCTTCCTCTCTCTGTGAACATGGGGCAATTTTTTTTTTTCGCCCAATATTGTCTCTGTAAAACATCAAAACTTTTCCTTTTTCTTCTGAAGGCGATGGCGGTGGTGGTGTCTTGTCTTCTCCACAACGTCTTCAGGGAATTCTGTAGAAGTGAAAATTTTCATCTTCTTTTTCTTTTTGTCTTTTTTTTGTAGAAACAGAAGAAAAAACGAAGAGTGTCTTTTTTTAGACTCGACTTTCGGATTTACATGGACTTCATAGACCACTGACAAGATATGTGAAGAGAGTGAATTGGGAGGAAGAAAATTTTGGGGATTAGAAATTTCTGGAAAAATTTAGAATCCTATAATGAGAAGTGGGACCTCAGGCAGGCCGTTGGCGGGACGTTGGCGGGACGTTGGCGGGACGTTGGCGGGACGTTGGCGGGCCTTTGGCGGCCGGTTGGCGCGTGCCATAAAATGTACCGCGTTTAGATTAAACGGGGTTTTAGCGGATTTTTTTGGCTAGTATCACACCAGATTTCAAAAAAATCACTTTGTGAATGCAAGAATAATACGGGGGATTTTCAAAATTCATCTAGATACAACGCAAACTGGCTTTGGGCGGGCTTCTGGCGGGCCAAAAGCTGGCGGCTGAATGGCGGCTGGTCGGCACCTGCTAGGAATTTTTCAGCTAGTATCATACTAGATTTCAGCTTAATCATTTTGTGAATGCAAGAATGATAGGTGGAATTTCCGAAACTCACCTAGATACAGCGCTGGCGTGCCAGGGAATACACCGCCTCTAGACCAAATGGTTTTCTTATGAATTCATATATTACTATCAAAATAGATTTAAATTTTATCATTCTGGGCTTCCGGATGTCATGATGTCCGCACATTTCAACACTGAACTTCCAAATCGATAAACCCAGACTTTGATCTGTCACTGACATTTCCTTTTTACTGCTCTAACAATAAGGAAAAAAGAAAGAACAAAACGAATTTGATGTGCACTTGACACCAATTTCCTTCTCCAATTTTGAAGACTCGGGACCAATGGTCGATTGTCTTCTCCTTCTTTTTTTTCGTGTTGCAAAAAAAGAGAAAAATGGGAAATATTTGTAAACCCACAGTTTCTTCTCTTTGAAGTAGGAAGTGAAAATAAAGGATGAATAGGTCATGTGGGGACTTATGAGAAGTGCTTTCTGCAAAAAAACTCAATGTAGTGTTGGGACATCTGGATGAATAAAGGTACGGATAGAAGATTTGATGGAACATCTTGGGATTTCCTTGGACTAAAATTTTTGGGATTTAAAATTTTTGGAATTGTTTTAAAACATAGATGATCATTGGAGTTTCGAAATTCACCTAGATACAGAGACTGGCGAGCCACGGGCGAATGAATGGCTGCCGGTTGGCGGTCGGTTGGTTTGAGTGGTTTTATAATGGATTTTTTGGGCAGATCCGGGTGTCCCGATTTCCAAATTGGAGATCAAAACCAAACTTAAAAGATAGGTCAAATTTTCTCATTGCGCTGTTATCGATATTTTCCAGCCTTAAAGGAACACTTCTCTTATCATACTTGATCAACTCGGTTAAGTCCCAAATGTTGTTATTTTTAACCAGAATCTGAGACAGAACATATCAGGTGTCAACAATCTTCTCTTCTTCCACCCAGTGTGCTTTTTTCTTTTGTTTCCGTTGTGGCTGCCCGTTAGTTTCTTCTGAATGGACGTCCTTTATCGAGGGGCGGAAAACAGAAACAAGACAGATTTTTTAGAGGGAAAAGGGGAAAAACAACGGGGGATTTTCTAGAAATATGGCTGTTTTTGGGATAGGTTTCGAAGTGTTTGATCTTGTACTCTAAAAAACTGAAAAACTGGGCTCAAAATGGGCCGTGAACATGCTTGAAGGAGGCAAGTCAGAAAAAAATTTCTAGATCTTTTGCCTAGAGAACCTTCATGAAGAAGTCATGAGGAACAGATCAGGGGTACAGTGCCGGACCTATGGACGGACCACAGAATCTATAGACATCATGACTGACGGACATCTGGGACTGTTGTATTGTATGATAAGCACAAACTTTAAAAAGTTTGAACTATAATTTCCAGGTCTCCATTGACCTCTTTTTTTTATTCGTCATTTTCTCCATTACTTCCTCATAATTCCCTTGTCTGAACCCTGATCGCTGTGAACACGTAGAAAAAAGTGTCTCCTAAAAATAGGCATACAAAAGGCGGAAATCCCAAATAAATTTGTCAAAAAAGGCAACGGATGGCGGGAACTCTTTATTCGTCGGGTGACACTAAAAATTGTTGCTGCTACAACACAGTGTCAACATATTTTCTCAGGAGATCTTTGAGCTCTTCGGGCCCTCTTTATTTTATCTTTTTCTTTTTTTTTTGCTTGTCTCCTTATTTTCTACATGAGAGATAAAGAGTCATGCTTTTTTGTCTCTCTAGTCATAGAACAAGACAAAAACTCGAGAAAAAACCAAATTCAATATTTTTGGGTGAGAGTAGTGTGCTAGACTCAATTCCCTTATGGAAATTGTGATCTTTTTGGTTTTCTGGGTGGGATGGAGGCTGACAGAATTTCAGTGGAAATTTGAAAACTCGTTGTAAATGAAAAAAGAGAAACTAGGGGAAGTACCGTGAACACTCTAAATGAAAGATACCCTATAATTGCACTTTGAGCCAATTTATCTCAGTTCCCGTAAATGATATCAAAAAGTGGTTGATTAACAAAATGTTCTAGATACTAAAATAAACATTTTGACAGTTGACCATTTTTAGATATCTGCTACAGTAATCGATATAAAAGTGCAAGTATAGGGTGGCCTTCTATTAGAGTGTTTACAATAAAAAACGCAATAAAAAAACAATTTAAAATAACTAGAGCTTCGGTTTGGTTTGTATTTAAAAATTCTAAAACTTCTAAAAACTCAAGTTTTCAGCGAAGATGCGGCCGCCCAATTCATGGAGATCACCGCCAATCCACCGTTGAAAGTTCGTTCGATGAGTCTGAGTAAAAGTGGTGACGAATTGCTTATTGTGAGCGCTTTCTGTTCTTTTTTAATAGTGTTTTCCGATTTCTATGTTAGACTCTTTCCCCTTTTTTTCTTGAATTTTCAATATACTCCCCCTTAGTTTAGCTCAGTGCCATCTTAAAAACCGCCCATTCTTCTCTAGGTCACCACAAAGCATCGTCACTCTGTTCATTCCGGCACAGTACCACATTTGCAAGTTCGTATGACTCATCGGAACAGTAGCTCGAATGGGAGCACTGATCGATTTGAGTTGGAACCAGTGGTAAGGCTTTTTGAATAGGAGACCATCCAAACCGTAAACTTTGAGCTCAATTATCTCGACTCCTATGAAAGATATCAAAAATGTGTCAACTGATAAATTATTTATCATAACATCACCAATATTGTATCAGTTAACAAAATTTTGATATCGTCCACAGGAAGCGAGAAAAGTGAGCTCAAAGTTAATGTGGGCTTCTGTTAGAGGGATTACGGGGTATCCTCCAAATCTAAAAATTTTAGGAGCCAACCTCTGGTGGACCACAACGAAGCACGTCCAGTGACTACTGTAAAGTGGATAAGAAGAATTCAATATCTGGTACCACACGCCTCTTAAAATGGTTGGGGATTTCGGACAAGCAGACATCGGAACCGACGGAGCAGCCCGCAAAGAAGCCAATGTCCAAGCGCCGGATGTCTACATTTACCTAATTTGATTTTTGAAATATTTTTCAAATTTCTATAAACTTCTCATTTGCTTTAACTACAGTATTCCCCTCTTTTTTCAAATTCTTCTCCATTTCTTCTCCTGGTGGTCTCATAAATATACTTTTCCTTGTTCTCTCCCTCTGAAAAATCCAAACCTGACATTTTTCCTCCTCCCCCATCTTTCTTTTTCTCTTCTGAAAAATTTCTGTGGCTTGAAATACAAATTTTTATTTTTGAAAAATTTACGAAAATTCTATTTATGCTCGCCTGTAACATTTGCATTGTTAATTAAATTAGTAGTATGCCATGTTTGGGGAAGTGTCTAATTATGACACCTAGAGGCTAATTGACGTTTTCTGCCCGTTCTGAAAATATGTTTAGACACTTTCCAAAATGAGCATACTCCTAATAAAAGATTTTATTGAGAAATGAATAAAAGAACTTCTATGAAGAATATGAGTTTTTTGAATACACTACACTTCAACTTCAAACTTAATTATCTCGGTTGCTATAAGAGATATCAAAAAGTGATAAACTGATGAAATGTCTATCATAGCATTAGTAACAATTTATCAGTTGATTACTTTCTGATAATGTTCACAGGAAACGAGATAAATTGATTCAAAGTTGAGAAGGCAACTCTTTCCAGCTGAGCTACGCGGCGGCTGCAGAACCTTTCAACTTTGACCCAATTTATCTAAGTTCCTGTGAGAAATATCCAAAAGTGGTGAACTGACAAAATGTTTATCATAAAATTGGTTACATTTTATCAGTTGACCACTTTTTGATATTTTTCACAGGAACCGAAATAATAGAGTTCAAAGTGCAATTATATTATTTATGCAATTTGGGGATCAGGAATTTTCAGTCTCGCTGAAAAGTGAGTCATCTCCCTCAACAATTCTTACTGTAAACCATGACTGACAAAAAGACCCTACACTTGATATTATGACTATTATTCTTCACCTTGTCTTCTTTTGTTTCATTTCCTCTCTCCAGTTACGTAATCTTGATTGCGTAGTCATCCTCCTCATCGTCGCAATCGCTTTTTCGTTCGAAAACGCAAAATATATACAGATAGAGAAAAAGAAAATGAATATATCGCGCAACACCATGAAGCAAACGAGCTTCTCTTATTCAGAATAACCCGTTTCTAGCCCTTCTGGCGTCTCTCTTCCAATCAACACTATTTCGCCAATATTGCTTACCAGAACTTTCGGTTTTTGTTTCGCGCCCTTGGAGAGATTGGATGGAAAGGGGTGGCAAAGAAGAAGAAGCAGAAGCAGAAGCGAAAAAATTTCATTCTGTTTAGAACAAAATCACGATGAAACGATTCGGATTAATTGCAGTCTTGGTGGCCACTGTTTTTGCCCAGAATGGTAGGATTTTAGCTTAAAAGGTTTTAATTGAAAGTGTAATTTCAGATTCGTTTGATTTGGTTGACGCAGATAATGATGGAAAGTTGTCAGAGAAGGAATTGAGCATTTTTATGAGGAAGAGAGGGCGTCCAGATGGGAAAGGTAACTATTGCTTTGACCTAAATTAGCTGAGCTCCAAAAATGATAAGTTTAAAAACTTGAATTTGGGTCTTGGTTTTTTCATTTCTTCTGGGAACCTATATATTAAGAGTCAACGTCTTTAATATGAGAGATATCCTTTAATTTTCATTAATGTAGCATTACCTCTAATAGAAGTTGAGCTCAAATTTTACGGTTTTCATTTCAAAATACCCGAAAATTTAATTGAATCTTTTTTCTACTTTCCTGTAAGCTAACAATTTTTAGGTTTTATTTTTTCGATGTTCTTTCTCAAGGTATTTTTGAATTTCTATGGGATTCTTGTCTAGTGTGCGGTGGAGCGAGGAATCCATCATGATATTTTGATTACTTGATTAACTGAATTTCCTATTTCTCAAATATCTCTCTTGTGCTTCCAAGGTCATCAGTTGACTTGACTTTTTATAGTTCCAGTTTCTTTATAGTATTACTCACCCCCCTCTCTCTCTCTCTCTCTCTCTCTTTCCTCAAGTGTAATAGTAGTAGACGAGATGACTAGGTATCCAGTTAGTATACCAAAGCATCAGAAATCGAACTATACTTATTCCAGAATACTTCCAACGCTTTGATCTGGATCGTAATGGCCACCTCGACATCTCCGAATTCGTTCCACTAGTCTACGAAATGAGCCGCCGGCCAGTGGATATGGATTATCAGTTCTTCAAGAAAATGGATTTGAATGATGACGGAATTGTGGATAAATTGGAAGTGGAGAAGATTAGAAAAGATAATAACGATAGAATTATTGATGGTATTTTGTCGATTGCTGATGTTAACCTAGACGGTCAATTGACTTATGAGGAGTTCAAGAGCCATCTGTCCCAGGGATCGAAGTTGAACGCTGCCGATGAGCAGAGAAACCATGCACTTCAATTGTTGTCTTTCATTGATTCAAATGGAGATAACAGATTGGATCAGTTGGAGTTGTATAACTTCTCTCAGAAAACTTCAACCAATAAGGTAAGGGCCGGGAAATTTGGCCGGGGTGCTACTTTGGTATCTACCGTGTTTCCTGTAATAGAAGTCTCCCAAAGCATTAACTTTAAGCTGATTTATCTCGATTCCTGTGAATGATATCAGCAGTTTTACCACTTATGAAATATTGGTGCTTTTATGATGAATAGTTTATTAGTTGACAAATTCCTGATTTTTTTACAGGAACCGAGATAATTGAGCTCAAAGATGAAGGTTTGGGCGGGCACCTATTAGAGGAAATACTGTAATTACTCTGCAACCCAATATGATAAAAAGTTTAAACTTAAAACCAGTTCCAGGTCACTAAATCCGATGTCCAACAAATTTTCGCTATGCTCGACAAAAACCAAGACGGATACTTGACAGAAAACGAGTTGGTCCACCTCGCTCAACAATTCTCAACGATTGGAAATGTCCGCTCCACAATTCCAAAGGTCTAGGCTCCTCCCAAAGATATTATTTTTGTATATGTGTTAAAAAAGAAAATATAAGAAAAATTTACAAAATTAAATAAATATGAGTTAAATAATACTCCTATCTGAATTGCAATCTACCAAACCATCTGAAAATCCTACGCCAGGTGAAAGACAAAATGATAATTATGGAGATTCGAAGAAATCGGAAAAACGATTGAAACCATGTGTTTCGACGCTGTAAATAAGGCTATCATGTTTAGCAATAGAGCACAATTGCTTACCTTATGCATTCGATTTAACAAATGCATGATGACCTTCAATTGAAGAGCATTCGTCGCTTCTACGCTATTCAATTGCCTAGAAATTTCCATTAACTGCTCGTTGAGCTGCATTAGCAGAGGATAGTGAGCCATTTCTTGGAACTGGGAAAATCAGTTTAGGAAAGTCATGAGCATTGAACTTACCGCGAAATTCAAAACTTTCCAGTCACTGCTATGATCACTTCCCGAGTTGCTCCGTCGCTTCGATCCGGTGGCACGTCGGCTATGCATTTCTGCGGGTTCTGAAAGCAAACTTCGAGCTCAATTATCTCGGCACTTATTAGAGATATCAAAAATCTGTCAACTGATAAAATGTTGGTGATATTATGGTAAAGATTTTATTGCTTGACAAACTTTTTCTATCTTTCACAGTACCCGAGATAATTAAGCTCTAAGATGACAATATATATCTACCGTCAATACTTCTATACTTACGCAATTTTTCCAAACTCGAATGCTCACTGCTTGACTCGCGACTATAACATTTTGCCATCCTTTCTCGATTCGTTAATAACATTTTAGACACACTTTTCTTATTCTCCCTTCTCATTTTTGACGATGCCACCAGATGAGTTTTCAGCGAATTACACAGTTTTGCAAGTTCCTCTCCACTGGACACCGCGTCTTCGTAGTCGGATGCAACTAGCACTTCCTGGAAAAAACTTGAAAATTCAAAATTTAAAAAAAAAACACTAACCGGAATGTGCTCAGAAGTGGGTCGGTTTGTTGAAGCCATTTCCCCGTTTTCTGTAAATGTAAAAACTGCAATCCGGCAGAACAAGACAATGTTGGTGATAAGCTGATAAAAAATTTATTGATGAGTTGATAATACTGGGTAAGGAAAAAAAGTTGGTGTTTGAAAAAAAAGAAAAATGGTCGTTCAAGAAGCGGAATACTTTGACCCTGAATTTTTTCAAAGTTGTAGCCTACTAGTCATTTTAAATAGTGCCAAAAAATCTTTGAGCCAATTTATCTCGGTTTCTGTCGAAGATATAAAAAAGATGTCAACTGATTAACTGTTTATCATAATGTCAGGAGTATTTTATTAGTTGACCAATTTGTTATATCTTGTATAGGAAACGAGATATATCAGCTCAAACTTGACAGGGTGGAGGGGCCTTCCCTCTCAAAGTGACGTCATTTTAAATTTTGAAAAAAAGAGCTTCAGAAAATGAAAATTTTCAAATACTCAAACTGAAAAAAAGGAGTGCTGGTAGATAGAAAAAGTAAAAAATTGTTCAACCAAAAACACAGAAAGTCTCCTGATGTATCAGAATGTAGTCTCTTATCATTGCATTCTTCTCTGTCCTCTGGTTTTCTACATGTCTGACGTCTCTCCCTCTCTCACTCTTTTTTTATTTTACACTCTCTGATTAAATCAATTTAATTACTAAAAGAAAAATTTTTAAAGCATTATAATTTTTTATGTTGAAGTGTTTTCTTTTTCAAGACAATACAGAATGCCAAAAACCCATGACAACATCCCAAAGTTTCAATTTTCTGATTTTTTTTCGATTTGTTCAAAATCTTATATAATTCGTTCGTTCATAAATTAATAATTCATAATATGATGCATTTTTGACAAAATATGCCAAGTTGCTTCATCTTTTCAAACTTCCCTCCACTTTTAGCGCCGCGGGGACTAGTTTTCCCCCCTCCGCGGCCACTGGTCTCACAGCGAGATGACGTGTAGTTATGTGCTGGCTTCACTGATTTTTATCGTTTTTCTTCCGTTTTTAACCGAATTTTGCCAATTTTTTTCAAATTTTTATCAAAAATCGAATTCTCGAGCAAAAATAACATTAAGTTAATGTTAATTATCGAATTTTTGAGTGTAAAAAACTCCAAAAATCGATTTTTCGGGAATTAGTCGGTTTTCACAATTTTCCGGTTGAATAATAATTAAAAAGGCATTCAAAATCCAGAATAGTTGAAAGAAAAATTAAATTCATCGTTTTGGCTTTTTCCTTCATCAATTTGTTTTCATCCGTTTAAAAATTAGATTTTCAGTGAAAAACCTTCGCAAAAATGGTGTTGATCGCGGCGTGCATCTTCGCAAAATCTGGAAAAGCCCTAGTGGCTCGTCAATTCGTCAATGATATGACTCGTGCTCGTCTCGAGGGTCTTCTCGATGCATTCCCAAAGCTCATAGGAAATGAGAAGGAAGCTGGTAAGGATTAAATTGATTTAAAAAAAAATAAATATCTTTCCAGCCACCCGTCAGCATACATTTGTCGAGACCGACAGCGTTCGCTATGTCTACCACCCACTGGACAACATCTATGTGGTTCTTGTGACCACAAAGAACTCGAACATTCTGGAAGATCTCGAAACCCTTCGCCTCTTCTCTCGTGTCATTCCAGAATACTGCCGTTCGAATGACGAGAAGGAAATTCTCGCTCACGACTTCGACCTAATTTTTGCATTCGATGAAGTAGTCACTCTTGGATATCGTGAGAGCGTGAATCTCGCTCAGATTCGTACTTTCACTGAAATGGATTCTCACGAGGAGCGTGTCTTCATGCAAATCAAGGAAGCACAGGAGAAGGCTGCCAAACAGGCGATGGCTGAGAAGGCCAAGGAATTGAAGAGAGCTCAGAAGGAGGCGTTGAGCAGAGGACTCAAACCAAGCTATCAGTCCAGCACTGGAATTTCCTCTTCTACTCCATCAGCTGCTGCAGTTTCTGAGCCAGTGGCTCCAAGACCTGCTGCTCCGAAGGGACCAATCGGAGGTGGAAAGGCGTTGAAGTTGGGAGGAAAAACAACAAATGAGGACGATTTCTTGAACACTTTGAGGCAACAGGGACAGAGTATTGCGCCTGTTGAGAAGGCTAGTCTTTCAGGTGAGATTACATAAAAATATGTCGGGAAATTAATATTCGATTTTTTCCAGGTGGTCCATCTTCTCTCACCGCTCCAGTCTCCTCGGCGCCACGTGTCAAGCGAGAAGCTGTTCACGTTCGTACTGACGAGAAGATCAACGCTCGTGTTAGTCGTGATGGAGGCCTCGAATCCGGAGAAGTCGTCGCCACAGTGTCTCTATCTGTTGCCACTCCAGATCTCAATAACGTGGCGATCCAGATGAGCGATGCAGCGACAATCTCAGGCGTTCAACTGCAAGTGCATCCGAATCTTGATAAGAAGGAGTGGCAGACATCGTCGATTCTCAAGGTGAAACCGAATGGAAAGCCATATCCAGTGAACTCGGATGTGGGAATTCTCAAGTGGAAGCAAGTTTTAGCAGAGGAGGATCAGTTGCCTATTTCATGTAAGTTGGTTTATCAAATGGCTTTGACAATTGAAAGTGCCAAAGAAGAACCAGCTCAGAATAAAAAAAAACTCCCCATTTACAGTGAACTGCTGGCCACAAGAATCGTCTGACGGAGTGCAAGTCAATATCGAATACACACTTCAACGTGAGGATATCACACTTCAGAACGTCAGAATCGTAATTCCACTTCCGTGAGTTATTAGAAATCTAGCCAAAACGATAAGCCAAATGTTTTCCAGAACCGCTACCTCTCCAATCGTTGGCGAATGCGAAGGGGCTTATGAATACATGAAAACAAAGAACGTCATCGTATGGTCGATGCCAGTGATCGACACCTCCAACCCATCTGGATCCCTCGAATTCTCCGTACCCAACGGACATGCTGACCACTTCTTCCCAGTCTCCGTCGCATTTTCCTCCCAAAACCTCTTTGTTCCAATCACTGTACAAGAGGTATCAAGCGGATCTGGTCCAGTTGTCTACTCGTTGGAAACCAATTTCAACTCGGATCACTTTGAAATTGTCTAAATTCATCTGTATTGCCTCCACAGTTTTCAGAACACCTTTTATTTTCTGTGATTTTCGCTGCTGCATAAGTGTATTTATTAACCTTCCCATTATTTATTTGCCACCACCCCAATTATAGTGTTTTCTTGCTGGTTTTTTTTCTCATTGGGCACTCGTTTGTATTATGAACATCCTAGTTTTTTTCTCTGTATCACAAACACTTCATTGAATGTAAAATCATCACATTCTGAAAACAAATGTGCTGGTGGAACAGATCCAGCACATCGATAGGTACAAAACAACGAATACTAGTGCCATCTGGAAGTAAGGAAAGTTCCAGAAGAAGTCGGGAGAGAAGATCATGTATACGGTTGTTGCTAATCCTTCCTTGCCATTTCAACCAGCCTTCTCCTGATTCCATATTTTGAAAAACGAGTTTCAATAAAACAAACATAGAAGCAGAGATTCTAGACAACCAAAATCCATTTGTTGGTAGATTTGTCAATTCCAAGTTCTGAAAGATTTTACTGTTTTTCTGTGGTTAAGGATTTCCAACCTCTTCTTTTAAAAGCGCAAATAGAATATGAGCAATAGTCGAAGGTACTGAATTTTTCAGCGAATCCACTGTTGAAAAGCCTTCAAATAGATCGGCGGAGGAATTCTAAAATTATCTTATAAATTTTTTTTTTGAAAATAATTTTTTTAACTTACCTGATTGCTCAAAAGAGCCTGTAAAGCGATTGGTTCTATGAATAAAGAATCCTTGCTTTCCAATTTTATATCACTGGTGACAAGCATTTTCGATTGACCCAGAATTTGGTCCATTATCCATTCAGGGTCGAAATTATCCTTTGGAAATAAATTTGCCTGAACTTAATAGATTTTTATAGACAATCCCAATTTTCAAGTCTTACTGAATTGATATAATTTTGAATGGCAAACGTTTGATTTTCCAGTGTATTCCTTCGTATCAAATCGTGACCGTATAGGCTTAGCCAAGGACTGGTACCCGAGGGAAACATCTTTTTGAGGTTTTTAGGAATTCTGAAATAAATAGAAATTTGGAAAACTTTAATTTTCTTGAACAGAAGTTCTACAGGACCACTCAACCCTCCAACTTTGAGCCCATATATCTCGGTTCCTGAGAAATATATGGAAAAGTGAGTAACTGAGAAAATACTTTTGACATTATGATAAAAATTTTATCAGTTGACCACTTTTTGATATCTTTTACAGAAATTGAGATAAATTGGGGTCGTTCAGCCGACTTTCTAACTTTGAACCCATATATCTCGGATCCTGTCAAAGATAAAGAAAATTTGTCAACCAATAAAATGCTTGTCATAATATCAGCAACATTAAATCAGTTGACTACTTTTTAATATTTTTTTGAAGGAACTGCGATAAATCGGGTTAAAGCTAAAAGGTCGGCAGCCAACCTTGTAGCTCTGCTGACTGTCCAACTTTGAGCCCATATATCGCGGTTCCTGCAAGAGATTTCAAAAAGTGGTCGAATAATAAAATGTTTATCATAATATCAAAAATATTTTATATGTTGACCTTTTTTTACTATCTTATAAAGGAACCGAGATAAATCAGGTTACAGTGAATAGGTCGACAGCCGACCGTGAAGCTCATAGTCAGCTGATCCTCCAACTTTGGACCCAAATATCTCCATTTCTGTGAAAGATATAATAAAGTGGTCAACTGATAAAATTTTTATCAACATGTCAGCAACATTTTCTTAGTTAACTACTTTTTGATATCTATTAAAGGAACCGGGATAAATTAGCTCAAGGTTGAAATTAAATAAACTCACTTCTCCTCAAAGACATAGCTCTTCATCTGCTCCATAAACCTTTTCCTATTCTTCCATGATAACTTTTGATTTCCATGTTCATTTTCAAAGGTTTTTACATGCAAATCCATTCTTGAAACTTGCCGGATTATGAAAAATTCGTCACATAAAACTAGCAAATCCATTGGTAAAGGGAGATGTCCTCCGAAACCATTGCAGATTAGATAACGCTGAAAATGTTGAGAAATTTGTACTTGGGGTTTGAAAAGTGGCTGGAAAAAACTTCAAAACGGGACCTTTATTTTTGTGGTGGACAACTTTTTAAAGATTTTTGAAATACGCGCCTTTAAAGAGGGCTGTATCTGCGCCACCACATAAATGTTTAAAGACGCATATCTCAAAAACACTTAAAATTAGAACAAAGTTTACAACTACAAAAGTTTAGCTCTAATTCGGTTTTCTACGCTCTGAAAGTTCGCAAATTCAGTCTGTGCTCACCTCTGAACTGCCTGGTCGACTTGCCATTGGCTTCACAACACGAATCTCCGAAAAGTTATCAGCTAACAAAAACATAACATCTTGAATCTGTTTTTCACAAAATCGATAAGTCTTCAGAATCAAAGAACCACCAGGTTTCAAGAGCAAAAGAGCTGCATTGACTTCAGCACGGATCAGAGGACCCACTATTTCTTCTATCTGTCCTTCTTTTCCCTGTGTATTGGTACTCCCATCCGCCGTTACCAAATCGAATGTCCCTTTAAGCCCCTTCTCTATCAAATAATCCTCTGTCAGCTTTGCCACATCACCATCATCACTCGGTCCAAAATACCAGTTCCTCTCATGACCTCGGATATGTGAATCGTCTATGAGCTTCTCAAAACAACTTCGATTTTCAAAATATGGGTTTAGTGTATTCGCGCCCCAATGCCATTCGGAGTGTTGGCTGGTGGTGCGGAGTCGGTGGACATAGATGGCGTCGAGGAAGTATCCGGGACCCTCGCATAGATGGAATGAGCTGAAAGTTGAGAATCAGGACAACTGTAGAATGGGGCAACTTACTTTAAATTATCCCATGGTAAATGATTCAAAAATCCTGATTCTAAAATTTCCAGCATTTTCAGGAATGCTTTATTCTTGCAAATGAAGTGGTTTCTGAGAAACAGTTATAAGTTTTTAAAAAGTACAGTTTTGGTCTCTCAGATTCACCTTAAAATATTCGGGCACCTCCAGTAATCATGCATCAAATCCGTGTGCTCATCGTATGATTTTGAGTTGTTGATAGATCGAATTTTTAGCTGAAAATCTATTTAGATAAGAAATTGAAGCCCTGTAAATCAAAAAAAAAAACTCACAGCTACTTCTTCCAGCCTCTTTGAATGGTTCTGAAACTCAAATGTGTCCAATTTTGAGTCCATTTTTTGATGGTCCAAGAAAGTGAACTGAAATTTTCAAAATTTATATTTTTAAAGTTAAAAAGTTTTCAAACTCACGACATGATTGTTATAATAGTTGTCCATTTCCTGATTGCTCATAAATTCAATTGGGTTTGCATCCAATTTGGTATTTTCAGACATTTTCAAAAAAGAAATTAGTCCAAAAAAAAATTGACCAGAATATAGAAAAAAAAATCAATGACCCATTTTTTTCCCAGGAGCACAGAAGAAAGGGTTATTCTTGGGAGAAACCCTGGGTTCCTTGCAAGTGCGCTCTATTGGACACAGCGAGAGGGGAAATGCAAAAATAAGAATCATGAAAGGAGTAAAATGAAAAAGAAACAATTATTTCTTGCATTTTTGGAGAAACTGTTTTTTGGAATTGATTCTATCAATAAAAACGAAGAGTTTCAGTGTTATTATATTGTAAAACCTGTAGTAGAAGGTCCACTTAACTTTGAGTCAATTTATCTTGGCTCCTATCAAAGATTCTACAAAGCTGCCAACTAATAAATTGTTTATCATACTATCAGAAGCATTTTATCAGTTGACACATTTTTGACATCTTTTGTAGAAACCGAGATATATGTGCTCAAAGTTGTAAATGTTGGCGGGGCCTTCTATCAGAGGTTTTACGGTTTTTGAAAGTATCATAAATTTTTGAACCCCCTGAACCCCACCTGACCCTTCTGAATGTCATTAGTCTCTATTTCTGAAAGATTATCAGTACCAAAAATCACTGATATGAAATCAATATCCTATCATCTTCTTTTCTTGGCCTCCACTTTCATCTTATTGGCTTCGTTCGTTTTTTTCGTTTTGTTAAAAAATCAGAAAATATTTCCAGCATAACTTCAGAAATGACCAGTCGAAAAGTGATGAAAACTGCCTTTGAGCGGTGCCTTAAGGCTGTGAATCCCCGGGAAGCTGTTGAGAAGGTAACTAACGTTCTTAAAAATTTAATATTGCTCATATTAACCTTCAGGCCATCACCATTACCCCTACACATCTCAATTTTCTCAACCAATCCTCCGTTTTAAAATTGTCGGAGCTCTCCAAGATTATTATAATTTCCTTTGGAAAAGCGTCAATTCAAATGGCAATTGGAGCTCAGGATGTGCTTCAGAATATTGAGAAGGTTCAGAAGAAGACATTTGTGCAAGCACCGGAGCAGCAAAAGACGTCGGCTCTTTTGGAGACATTAAATTTTTCTGAAATTTTCTTTGGTGCTAAGAACAACCTGCCCGATCAAAATTCTGTCATTGGAACCAAAACTTTGATTCGGAAAATTCAAGAAGAGGACTCCGAATCCACCCTTTTCCTATTTCTAATTTCTGGAGGAGGATCTGCTCTTCTAGCGGCTCCCAGAGACTCAGTAACATTAGAAGACAAACTGAAGACCATCAAAACTATGCAAGCTCACGGAGCAACAATTCAGGAATTGAACATAGTTAGACAGAAGCTATCAGATGTGAAAGGAGGGAAGTTGTTGAGAAATATCCAAGTAGGTAGGCCAAGTAGGTTTGTCTGTTTTTCTGTGTGAATGTCATTTTTTCAGAAAGGCTTATCCCTTTCTCTTATCATTTCTGATGTGATTGGAAATCCAATTGAGTTGATTGCAAGTGGACCAACAGTCATTCCAACTTTAAAAACGAATATTTTGGAAATTCTGAATAATCTAAATATCCAGGGAACAGACTTACCAGAATCAGTGAGAAAAATTATCAAGAAAACGGAAGGTTAGGCAGGAACACATATCTAAGGGTTCGTCAAAAATCCAAATTTCAGACTCAATTCAACCTCCGAAATATGTCCAGAACCATATAATCTCTTCCAACGATTTCGCCCTTCGTGCCGCTTCTGAATCCCTCACGTCTTCTGGATTCAACACAACTATTGTTACTTCTTCTTTATCTGGAAACGCCGCAGAAATTGGGAGACATTTTGCAGATTTAATCACTGGGAAAACAAGAGATAATCCACTGCTAGGATCTAGTCAGACAAGAGATCTTAAATATCCAATTGCTCTTCTTTTTGGTGGTGAAACGACCGTACACTTGGCAAAGAATCCAGGAAAAGGAGGAAGGAACCAGGAGATGGTTTTGGCATGTTTGGACTCTTTGAAATCTCAAGATCCGAAATTCCAATTCACTTTCCTAAGTGCCGGAACCGATGGACAGGATGGTCCAACTGATGCAGCAGGTGCAATAATCTCCAATGAGGATCTTCTGAATCCCATGACATCTTTTTCTTCTGAATACTTGTCTCGGTCGGATTCCTATAGTTTCTGGAGTAAGTTCAACGAAGGAGCGAACCATTTGAAGACGGGACCTAGTGGAACTAATGTGATGGATATTCAGATTCTGTTGTTGAATGAGAAAAAATAAATAAAGATAGTTTTTCTTGTGTATAGGTTACAAAACTCTCAGAATTAGAGAAAATATTAAAACGAAGAGATATTGTAGTCCAGAGGCATCAGAAGTAGTTGTTTGAGGAGAGCTTTTTGTCACCGTCACTGGAGTATTAGATGCGGTGGTCTTTGGAGTGTTTGTTGTCACAGTCCCTGGAATATCAGAAGTCGTTGGTGGTGGACCACTCGTTGTCACAGACACTGGAGCATCAGAAGTCGTTGGCTGAGGAGAACCTGTTGTAGCAGTCACTGGAGGAACAGATGCGGTTGTTTGTGGAGAGCTTGTTGTCACCGTCACTGGAGTATTAGATGCGGTGGTCTTTGGAGTGTTTGTTGTCACAGTCCCTGGAATATCAGAAGTCGTTGGTGGTGGACCACTCGTTGTCACAGACACTGGAGCATCAGAAGTCGTTGGCTGAGGAGAACCTGTTGTAGCAGTCACTGGAGGAACAGATGCGGTTGTTTGTGGAGAGCTTGTTGTCACCGTCACTGGAGTATTAGAAGCAGTTGTTCCTGGAGTACCTGTTGTACCAGTCGCCACTGTAGTACTCCCATATTCCTTATCAAACGTCACTGGAGTACTATAATTCTGATTCTTCACATAGTTTTGGAACATTTGGAACGTCTCCTTTGGTTTTTGCTCAGTTGCGGCTGGGAAGTGACCACCACCTTTGATAGAGATCAATGTGATTCCATCGTACTCTGTGACCTGGCCAACAGCCATTGGAAGTTGCACTGGATCGTTCCAGTATGTCATTGGAGTTTTCAATGGGCGTTGTAGAGTTTTGTAAATGAATTGGGAGTTTTCGACATAGTTGCATAGGGTGTCAGCGTCTCCGTTGAACATAGCGACCTGAAATAGTTAACTGTTTTAACTTTGATGTTGTTACAATAAAATTGAAAACTTACATGTTTCTTCGCATTGATCACCGTATTGAAAAACGCCTTCATAGTTGGATACAGCGATATATAGTTCTTAGCGATCTCATTACTAAAAAAACCTTTTTCTGTAAATCAGTTCCTGTAACTCCAGATGTCCTGACTCACTTGCACATTTCATATTTTGGAATATAATCCGGAATACGTAACGCCTTTCTGACTTCTGCAGAGTTTAGATACGGGAAATGATCACTGTGTGAGGCACATACAGGCTGCCCTTGAATGTCATTCTAAAAAACGGACATCTAGACCCACAGACACACAGATGGACTTACAGATGGTGGGGTAAATTGTCTTGATGTGATCTTTTTCATCAAATGATTCCTCAAAATTTCCTTCTGTGGCTTCACCATCTCCTCGTGTGGTGGATACGGTAGATTGGGGTTCAAGTAACAAGCGAAATACAAAAAGTATGGATCATATCCGGTATAGTAGATGGAGTAGCTCAAATCGTTTACCTATAAAGGTGTTAGTTAGGTTTATCTGTTTATCCCGATGTCCGCTACCAAATCCGAGCAGTTGCTGGTTTGTTGAGAAATCGTGTAGTAGTCGCAGTCCATAGTTCCATTACAGCATTGTTGCACAACGTTTTGTACATTGCTTCAAGCAATTGAGATTAACAATAGAGCGAATATGCAGCATACCTCTCATCCATGACTGCATGGTAGTATTGATACATAATGTTGGTGTTGAAGTTGATTTGGTCATCCACACATCCATTTCCGACTAGCATGCCCTGAAAAATATGACACAAAAGATGAAGATTTTGTTATTCGGTAAGTCAGATTCTACCTTAAACTGAGGAAATGTGTCATTAGAATGTGTGATTTTTGCAGACAACATTGGTACATAAGTTCCACCATACGACTCTCCAGCAATGTACAAGTCATTGGTTTTGTATTCCGGGAAGCGCTAAAACAGTTAACTTTTCTAGATTCAACAACTCCTACGCTTACATCAAACCACATTTGGAGAGCCTCATAGTTGTCTTGAGCTACCTCATCATCAGTGAAAACCTTTTTGTCCGTTGTATTATAATAAGAGAATCCCACGCCAGCTGGTGCGTCCAAGTAGATAATATTGGCTATCCTATTCCAGGTCCATGGGTTGCGAACCACTTGTTCTCCATTGTTTCGTACACGGAATGGTCCCATTTCGATGAACAACCCCTCCATCGAAGCACATCCTGGACCACCATTAAGCCATAGAACCAAAGGAGCAGTGGCTGGGGAGTCTTCGGATTCAATGTACCTGGACGCCGGAAAATATGAAACTTCAACTAAAAGATTTCAAATTTACCAATAGAAAAGCTGCTTGGTAGCAGAAATTGGCAGGTAACCAGCATAATGTTTCGATCTCAAAGGTTCCGTGAGATTAGGAAGAGTCTGAAAATTTTGAGAAGATTTCAAACAAACCAACCCTCATGACTTACAGTAATCTCCTGATCGACTGGAGCAGCGTGAACACTAACAATAGTGACTAAAAAAGACACAAAAAGCAACAACATAGTCTATCAAAATTCTAACACATAAAAAAGCGCTAATGACAGAAAATTTAGTGTGTTATCAGTGTGGAGGAAAAGGTGCGATCATAAATGATTACTATTGATAACAGAGTAAAAAGAAAAGAGTATTTAGGTGTTAGGGGATAGATGATGAAATGAAAGAGGGGATTATAATAAGTTGAAAAACTGGAAATAGATTTTTTGAATACAAATTTCTGGAATGAGTTCCAGGTGATAGAATGTGATTGATAAAAAAAAACGAAATGCTTCGTTTTTGAACATCCGGCGTTCGAATACGAGTTCCTAGAAAAGGTGAGTGTATCGAAAAGGTCAACTACTAAGACCTGTACTGATTAGCCAGACTATAAAGCCTGTTGATCTCTCTTGAGGCTCAGTACTCGAAAGAGAAAGAGGATCTTTTACCAATGGGATCCTTTCAAAACCCATATGCTTCAGAGCATCGGAGACAACAACCGAGATTCAACAGTTCGAATCCAACCTCATCCACACGCCTGCTTCAGAGAATTGAAGATAACACTCGAGAACCAACAGTAACGCGCTCCGATCTGTGAGCAAATGGAGGTGTCCAATTGAGACTCAATATTGAATTTTTTCGACTCTCTTTTAGTTTTTTTTGTCGATACGTGCCCCTCGCCACTTGCGACTCCCCCAGAGCACCTCCAAAATAGTAGTGTTGTTCTATAAACCCATTTTTTTTCTCCCTCAACGTCATCAATACTCTTTCAACCTCATCTAATCTCCTGATGGGCGCTCCAAATATACCTCTCCTTATCAGAGACAACAACATCTTCTTCGTCTTCTCTGGTTCTCTTGCCTCTTTTCCAAGAAGAGCTCATTGTTGCGTTGCCACCCTTTGAGAACTCCAAATCCTTTTTCTCGCCACTAAATCCCCCCGACATCCATTCCATTCTCATGAAAATGTGCATCCTTCGAATGCCCAACTTGTGCGTTAAATATCTCCGATGGCATTCTTATGCTACCGTAATCCTAACCACCGTCTATGTCCTCTATTTGATTCTGAATACCATTGTCGCGGAAAACCTCACTTTGGCTGTTATCCTTTTTGGATCGATTCTCGTCGGTGGGATGATTTCCTATGGATTTCATCAATTGGTTTTGATCATCATGAAGTGCATCAGCGTGAGCACTGTCAAACAAGCTAAAGTTATTGTGTATATCGCTCTAATCAATAGCGCAATCTCTGGTTATGCACCGAGGGTGATTGTTTGTTTCGTTGGGTGGGATTTCAATGTGAGTAAAATACCAATACCCCAAAATCCCCAATTTTTAGAAAATGCTCTTCACTGTCTTCGGATCTCTTTACCTATCTGTCTTTTCAAAATTCCAATACTTCTCCTCAGTAGATTACAAGGTTAAGTATATCTCAAGACCACGATCCATAAGCATTCTCTTCGGAATCCACGTGGTTCTCCTTATCGCTTCTCTTAAAATCGGCATGTTACATCACGACGTCTGGGATACTGTAGCTATATGTGCTGTTCAAATTCTGTTCACCCCACTGTGCCTACTTTCTACTGTGGATCTGATGATGGTTGTGTTGGGAGCTGAAGAGGTTAGATTCTTTCCTAACTCGAGAAATTCGGTCCAACCAGCCAGCGGAGAAAATATTCAAGTCGTGGAGAGATCCAGGTAGGATTCTTGGAGTGTAAGAGCAACTGAAAAACTTTCAGTATCAATTGTCGGATATGTCGGTTGGAGTTCACATCTGAAAGATGTCCCCGAATGTTTCGTGAGTGCGGTCACAGTGTTTGTAATACCTGTGCAATTCGGTTTGTGGCCAAGCACTATGGTCGGTATGCAGAATGCCCGTTTTGTCATTGGATTACTGTAGTTAGAGGTATGTATGCCATTGAAAGAACTACCGTAAAACCTGTACTAGAAAAACCTTCTAACTTTAAACTTTGAATCAATTTATCTCGGCACCTGTCGAAAATATCAAATAGTGGTCAACTGACAAACTGTTTATCATAATACCACAAAAAGTTCATTAGTTGACCACTTTTTGATATCTTCCGCGGGAAGCGAGATATACTGGCTCAAAGTCAGCAGTTTGGCCGACTTCTATTAAAGGGAATACGGTATTCTTAATCATGTCTAACCGTTTTGGATGGAATTTGGCGGAAAACTTATCCACTATCAGAGTATAGCTCTATTTTTGTTTTATAAGTTCTAGAATAAAATTAATTTTTGTATTTTCAGGATCGATAGAAAACATGCCCAAAAACTACATGCTGATGGATCTTGTGGACGAAGTGAAGCAGAAATTTTAATTTTCATTTTTTAATGTACTTTTACATGTGTTTTCTCACTCTTTTCTTTGTACTTACAATTAGAGGATGGATGTACAACGATAAGATCAAATGGTCCTTCTTGCACTTATCTATCTGACCATCACCCTCTCTTTCTCGTTCTCTGTCTTCCTCTTCTCATTCAGGTTTTCCCTTACCCCGCAATTTTCTAATATTTCTCTCCATCTCAATTTTTATTCGTGATTAGAAAAAAACCGGTCGAACATGCCCAAAATCGACGCTATTCAATTCTCGTGCTATACAGAACTTTATCTATTCGTCTACCTTTTATTCCTTGCCACCTACGTCATCAACAATGTTTTATCCATCATATTTTTCCAATACACTACACATGACTGGTTACTACTGGCCGTAACCATACTGACGTGTTTACTGATACTCGGAGCTCTTTGCTTGCTGAAATTTTCAGTCGAATGGATAAACAAAACATGGAAAGTCGGCGAACTAGAAGCCAGGCGTAATCAGGTGCTGGTTGGATTAGGTGGTACGGCGCTCTGCGGGATTTTGCCCGGGGTTTTGGTACACTTTGTGGAAATTGAAGAATGGGTAACGGATTTTTTATTAAAACACCCCTTTAAAAGTTAAAACTTGAATGAAAAATAAAGCCCTCGAAGTCAACTTCCGGATACTTGAATTGTCAACGTTGCTTATTTTAGGTTACCGTAAAACCTGTACTAAAAGGGCCCCTGCTAAGTTGGAGCTAAGTTATCTTTGCTCCTATTCAAGATATCAAAAAAGGGCTAATAGACAAAATGTTTGTGACAGTATGATTAACAATTCATTAGTTGACAAGTTTTATATATCTTTGACAAAAACCGAGAAAAATTGGCTTCAAGTTGAAAGTTCGATGACCCTTCTATTAGAGGGTTTACGGTGTTTTTTGTTAATAATGTCTGATTGGTGTTAACATGTTTAAGTAACCAACATTTGTCAAAAGTTCAATTTTCCGTAATTTCAGACAGTATACTTCACCGTCATCGTCTTTACCACCACTGCAATTTTCTTCGGGATCCTCTATCTCCACACTCTGCCTCGAAACTGCAAATTCGTATACCGTATCCATGACAAAGTCTCCTGGGCTCTCATCATTGCTCATTCGATTATTCTTCTAATCACTATGATCCTAGGAATTGACCTACAGGATTGGCGCCGCTCAATTGTCATTATACTGTGCCATGTGTCATTTTCAGTAATGTGTGCTTCTAGTACAATTGAGATTGTGAAGGTTTTGAGAGGAGAATTCAGGATTCTGGAGGATGCTGATGATCCTGAACTGAGTGTTAAAATGGAAAAAGTACGAGTAATTGTTCATAAATCTGAGACGGATCCACAATTAATTGAGCCAAGGATCACAATGTTTAATTATTCGATTTAACAATTTCTAATGAAGTTAAACTTGTTCATTTTCATGTTGAATATCCAGCACAGCAAAGTTTTTGGGCAACGAGTCAATGGATCCTAAAACAAAAAGTTTTGATCTACACTCCAACCAATACCAACCCTCCACAATAGTTTCCTGTCTGCATGTGGGACACTGAATCTTATTCGTGTCTCCTTTGAGATTTCTAGCACATTGTTGGCATATTGTGTGTCCGCATTTGAGGATTCTTGGAATTTCTGTTTCACTAAACTTCTCAATGCATATTGGACATCCGGAGTGGGCAGGTTGTCTGACGAAGTGTTTCTATTACTATAAAACTAAAGGCATTCAACCGAGCTTACCTTTGGCCGCCTATTTGTAAAAGTTCTATATGTCTCGGTTGATACTTTTGCAATCCACCCCAATATCCGACCATAAGATCCAACAAACTCGCAGTGAAAAATGAATAATAGGATTGGAAGAATATAACTCCGAATTTCTTTTCGTATTCCAGCCCTTTGGTTATTCCAAGTACAAGTGCCAACCCATTTACCAAAATCCCAAAGAAAATGATACCAAACCTGCCTCGGTACTTCATTTGGTATATGCGAATATGTTTATGGACAATGGAATAGAGGAATGCAGAAATAACATTGAACGTGAAGAATATATAGAATAGAACCTGAAAAAAAACCGAACTTGCAAAAATCCGGGCACCGCTCGCTGTTTGTAGAGAAGCTGGTGTTTTTTGGATTTTGTTTTTTGGAAAATGTTAAAATTTTCACAAAACATCAAACAAAAACTACGGTCTACGATCTACTTTGACTAAGACTTTTACTCGACTACTTTGTTATTTTTTTTCTCGGCTGTCGACGCCAATACTTGCACAAGTATTTGATCACATTGTTCTATGTATTAGTTAAGAATTGTGGTAAGCTTCTCCTAAACTTGTGGGAGGCTTGGCCAAGTCTTGTATTCTGTTATTGTAACGACACAAGACTTGGC
>NC_013490.2:395694-405791 GCF_000004555.2 Caenorhabditis briggsae
GCGTCGATTTTTGTGAGGCTCGTCAGGGGGGCGAAGCCTATGGAAAAACGCCAGCAACGCGGCCTTTTTACGGTTCATGGCCTTTTGCTGGCCTTTTGCTCACATGTTCTTTCCGGCGTTATCCCCTGATTCTGTGGATAACCGTATTACCGCCTTTGAGTGAGCTGAAACCGCTCGCCGCAGCCGAACGACCGAGCGCAGCGAGTCAGTGAGCGAGGAAGCGGAAGAGCGCNCAATACCCACAAGCCTTAACTAATACATAGCAGTGATTGGAGGAAACGCATTTTTCCGAAACACGGAAAACGGAAACGGAAAGGAAATTTTTTCCGCGGAAACGGAAACGGAAAAAAAAAACTTTAAAAATTGGGCGGAAAACGGAAAACTAAAGCGGAAACGGAAATTTCTATATTTCGTATATATTTTCAGGATTTTTTTCCCTTCAAACAAAAATATTTAGACTTTTCAACGTTGAAAGACCATATTTGCATCACTTTGCATGCTTTTTTCAAGCCAGTTTGATGTTTTCGTTGTTTTTTACATTTTTTTTCCGTTTCCGCTGTAAAAAATGGAGATTTTTACGGAAAATGGAAACGGAATCGTAAATATGTTTTCCGCGGAAACGGAAACGGAAAAAAATCTCTAAAAACCGGGCGGAAAACGGAAAACGGAAACGGAAATTCCTCCCATCACTGATACATAGAATAATGTGCTCAGAGACTTGTGCAAGTATTGGCGGCGGGAGTCGAGTTGTTAAATAATTTAACTTTTTGCCGTTTTTATTGGAAAGTTTTTGATTGTTTAAGAGACCCTGTCCGTCGCAAGTATGAAATAAGTTTCCAAAGCAAATAACTCAATCATTGACTGATAATCCGATTTATAACATTTATAATGCTTGAAAGTGCATTAATTGATTGTAAAGTTACTCTTTTTGCAAATGACGTAATCGCTTTATTGGAAAGACGGAGTACTGTGGAAAGGAACTTCAAATAGGTTCTATTCCTCATTGCGAAATCTAATGTTGTCTCAAAGATACTTACTAATAAATCTGCGTCAGGCTGTAAGAAAATCCAAAGTTTTGCAGAAATTCCGCAAATAAAAATGAGCCCAAATGAATTTATCAAGTTGATTTTGGCCAAATAATCGGATAATACATAATTGTAGCTCCATATAACAATCCCAACAAAAATCGATGCAACTAGAAAATAGATGTTCAGACGAAGAAAATAATCTTGCCCAAGGTAAATTGGAGTTAGGATATATGCAACAATAGATGCAATTATGGTAATTGCTAAATTAGCTAATTGAACGTAATTTGTGAGGAACGGAGGGATGATCATTTTAGAGACGTTATTTGTGAGGGAAGGAGAGGTACTTATTATTCAGTTAATTGAAATGAGAATAAAAAATTATGATAAGGATGAGGAATACAATCAAAAGTTAAAAAGTAGAGGATTAGAAAAATGGAGACGCAGTGATGAAGAACTTTCGCATTGTTTGTTAATGAATTATCGTTTTTTACATGATAAGGAGAATTGTGACGTCATATCCGGAAAGACTCATAGGAAGTTGCCTAGTCAGAAACACTGAAAAAAGTAACAAAGAGAGAACAAACTTTGCTCTGTGTAAACTTGAGAATATGAAGATGTCAAGAGAAGAATTTAAAATTCTGAAGATGTTTGTGAAATTGTGTAAAAATGTAAAACTTCCATACTTGTTCAGATTTTTTAGGATTTTAATATTTTGGAGATTCTCGGAACTTGCGGATTTTTCAGAATGTTTGGGGCTTTCAGGACTTTGAGATTTTGCAATACTGTTCAAATATCTCTTGGCTTTCAGATCTTTCACATTTTTTTGCTTTCTAGATAAAACAACTTCCAAAGTTCTTACACAAAAATTGTTTTTCGTATTTTTGCGTTTCTGTTTGTCCAGATGTCTTTCGAAAACACATACTCCAATTATTTATTTCATAACATTCCTTCTTCTTCATCTCTTCGATTTTTGGTCCCACTACGTGCGCTCCGCGAGCCACATCTACGTCACTAGAAGCTATTTTCTGCTCTCTCTTTTTCTCTAAATCTCTCAAGGGACACTTCTCTCGTTCTTCTTTTTTTGTTCCTTAAAGCTCAGAAACAGAAGCAGTTGTCTTCAAATGGTTCATAAAGTAGTATTCATTGTTTCCATATTTCTC
Source organism: Caenorhabditis briggsae (assembly GCF_000004555.2). Taxonomy (NCBI): domain Eukaryota; kingdom Metazoa; phylum Nematoda; class Chromadorea; order Rhabditida; family Rhabditidae; genus Caenorhabditis; species Caenorhabditis briggsae. The sequence continues at coordinate 397,883 of NC_013490.2, forward strand.
AATGTTATACTTTCTATTTTTCTAATTTATAATAATTTTGATAAAATAAGAGTTTATACACATGCCAGAGAAGTTACCAAACTCACCTTATTTTCTGCCTGGATATTCTACACATTTTGCGCAATTTTTAAAGGCGCATTCACTGCAGTTGACCGGCAAAATGTAGTACCAAAGTTGGAGAAGGTCAGGAGAGATATCATCACTGGATATGGATTAATTACAATGCTGGCAATTGTTCCAAGTTTCTTAGTAGTTTTGGTCCGGGATTCGCCCTTGGTAAGTTTTCAATGTTCATAAAAATTTTTGGAAACTATATTCCAGATAATCTACCCATTTGTCTTCATTTCCAACTTCTCTTCGATTTTCATATTTCTATTCTTCATTGTCGCTCATTTCGACAACTACAGCATCCTTCATAAACCATTAAAATTCAAAGCCATAATTACCCTCGTCCAATTAGCACTCTCGCTAATTGCCTCTCTTTTGACTTGGACATTTTCAACCACTGAAAATGCGAGTACCGTGTTCTACATCACCATCTGGTACACTGTATTCTTTTCTGCTGGAATTGCTGAATTTTTCGCTATTTTACGATTTGGAGTCAAAATAAAATACGGCGAAGAAGACCGTGTTGGAGTCTATGAACAAAGAGAGATTGGAGGAAAAATTGATTATAGGTTAGACAAATTTTTGTCGGTTTGCCCAGATGTTCCAAATTTTAGACCTCCCGGCACAACAACTAGCTCAGCACGACGGACAACCATGGCTAGTATGGTCAGGGCTCAGAATCCGGAGAGTGCAATGGAAGTGAGCATATTCAACGAAATTGAGGACGTTCCTCAAAACCATACTAGGTTGGTTGAAAATCAATTTTTTAAAAACAACTGGAAAAAGAGAAATTTCAGTTATATAAAAATCAGTCAATGCAAAATCTGCACTCAAGAATATAACGGTACATTAATCCCAAGAATTCTTATCACGTGTGGACATACAGTATGCGAGGTATGCATCAACAATCTTCTAGACGAAAACCATTCGGTTGTTTGTCCATTCTGCCGAAAATCTACAAGTGTTCCAGGTATGTGAACAGAAGATTTTAGAAATTTTTTAATGTAAAAGTTTTCAGATGGCCAACCTGATCTGCTCCCTAAAAATTTTGCAATACTGGAGATGGATTAATTTTTTTTGATAAATTGATTGCTAAAATAAAGTTTTTGCTTCCCTAAAATTTCACTGACTCACTCTCACACGGTTTGAAATAGTGATGTGCGTAATACTTTTGGGATTATCAGCTGATATTGTCAACCAAATCAGTTTATATCACACAAAAAACGCAATCCCAATGATTCAGCATCAATTTATTAGAATCCTAAACAACCTGAAACCGTTATAACTCTGAAAAATTTGAAGCCAAAATTTTTTTTATCACACGTTGCCTCAATTTTTTATGTCAATTCCTCTTCTGTAAACCATTTTTTGTTTATCCAAATACCCTATTTTCAACTTCTAGACATACATTTTGAAATTCCCGGTCCCTTTTTTCCCAAATCGTGACTAGACCCGTTTTGATCTACTCTGGCGCCAAAAATTCCACTATCGATTTTTCCCGTATTTTAATTTTTTTTTTCCTCTTTTTTTTAAACTTTCAGAGAATAAAATGCTAAAAGGGGGAGATTTTGCAATCGGTTAAATTTGTTCCGAAATCTCTTCCATCGCTTTTCATATTTTTCAAATTGCTTCTTTAATTGTTTCAAATAAATTTCAGATCACAAGCTGCGCCCAACCGTCCGTCTTCATTGGAAATCCCAAAATCTCCAACGATGTCCCCGAAGATCACATGGAGTGAGTCAAAAAAAAAATCGTATTTGCTGTAATAAAAACTACCTTATTCACTTTGAGATTTATTATCTTGGTTCCTCTAAGAGATATTAAAGAATTGTCAACTAATGAAATGTTGAAGATACTATGAGAAAAATTTGATTAAATGGCACAGTTTTGATATCTCTCGTAGGAACTGAGATAATTGAGCTCAAAGTGCACGTATAGGGGCTTCTATTAGAGCAAATACGGTAATAGAACATTTCGGGCCAGGCCGAAAAAGGTCGGTAAAAATGTGTCCAAAATGTATTTGTTGGAATTCTCAAGAACTGTATATTTTTGAAGATGCCTGAATGATGTTAAAAGGTGGGGGAGTTGATTCTGCAGTAGAGTGTAAAAATTGGACCTTTCTCATATTTCAGTTCAAAAAAAAATACCGTAAAACCTGTATTAGAAGCCCCCCCCCCCCATACACTGCTAAGTTTGGGCTCAATTATCTCGGCTCCCGTGAAAGATATCAAAAATGTGCTAACTGATAAATTGTTTATGATATTATAACAAATAAGTTAGCAGTTGACAACTTTTTTATATTTTTGACAAGAGTTAACAATAATTGACTCAAAGTTAAAAGTTGGGTCCCTTCTATTACAGGCTTACGGTAGGCAATTTTCGAGGTTATTGATATTTTGAAATGGTTCGATCATTTAGAACTTTCAAAATTAAAAAGATTAAAAATATTTGATGTTTTCAGCAGTTTTCAAAGCGATTCGAATTCACAACTAATTTTTTTGACTTCTTGAAATTGCCTTTTTTTGACTGAAAATGTGAATTTATGGTTTTTTTTGAGGACTCATTTGAACGTTTTTTTTTCAATTTCAAAATTCTTATGGTAGATCAAATATTTTTTTAATTGGTCTCTAGGAAAGGGGTAAAAATTTCCTTTGGGAAAAATCCCTCCTGGGAAACGGGATGACATACAAAGAAGAAGACAAGCACCCCTCCATTTATTGATTATTAGATAGATACCCAATTCTCTATGTTTTTACTTTTTGAACACATTTTTCAGATTCGTGAAATTTGATCTACTCTAGGCGCCAAGTAGCCCATTATCGATCTTTTAAGATTAAAACCTTTTTTTCCTTTTTCTCTTTTTTTTCCAGAGGACCTTCTTGACATCATTTGAAAATAGACGGACTGTTTTTAAATTTAAAATTTTTTCAGAGAAATATGAGTCTAGTATTGGTTTAACATATTTGAAAATCATTAAAAAACGGATCGAATATTTTCAAATAGACACATTTTTAGAATTAAAAAGAACAAATTTTTTAGGCAAAAAGTCTCTTTTTTTTGTGCTTCTTCCAATGAATTTCAATTTTTAGATTTTTGTGGATTTATGAAAAAATTTTACCTCTGAAATCCCCACGTCTTCCGCACTCTTTTCCCCTTTCTCCATTTATCCCATTCTCAGTAGCCGTCGTTTCCTATAGCTCAATTCCGTCTCCCTGAATTCCAAACCATCAACCATGTTCCCTGTCAACTCCTTCACTTTTAGTGCATATTCTCGGCTATTTTTGGTCCTTCTTCTCCGATCTTGAACAGCTTTCTTCTTGCTTGTCTTTCCTTCTTGTTCAGTCTCCTCATTTTCTTCTTTGGCTCTCCCTTCTCGTTCTTGTCGCTCATTATATTTTTTGCGTTCAAAATTACCTGAAATTAATTCTCTTTCTCGCCAGTTTTTACGGAAAAAAAAGCGGAAATCAACGGAAAAAAAGTTGTTTTTTGAATTTTCTTTTTCTGAAATTTGACCTATTTTCTGTTGGGCAATTTTTTTTCAAAACTTTTTTTTCAAATTTTTGATCTACTAGGGCGCCAAGGATTCACTATTGATTTTGCTTCCTCTTTCTTCTTTTTTTTCTCTTTTTTTTTGTACTTTTTTTTTTATTTTCAAAAGATGAAATAGTAAAAAGAAAAAGTTGAAAATCACAAAAAAAAGATTATAAAAATTTTTTTTCCGGAAGACCTTCTTGACATCATTTGAAAATAGACGGACTGTTTTTAAAATTAAAATTTTTCTCAGAGAAATATGAGTCTAGTATTGGTTTAACATATTTGAAAATCATTAAAAAACGGATCGAATATTTTCAAATAGACACATTTTTAGAATTAAAAAGAACGAATTTTTAGGCAAAAAATCACTTTTTTTTGTGCTTCTTCCAATGAATTTCAATTTTTAGATTTTTGTGGATTTATGAAACTTAAAATTCAAAAAAGATATGACTTTTCAGGTCCAATCCAATCGTCGTCTATCGGCAGCCCAAGCACATTCGTCAACATCGCAAACCCATCCAGTTGATTACCTGCCGCAAAGCCAAATAGAAGGTCCAGGGAGCAAAAAAGGAGAAACGGTAGATAATAGTGCTGAAAATAAGTTAATAACTAAAATTTTCAGCTCAGAAGCTACCGACCTCGTCATACCCTTCTTGGCGCGACCCAGCAGACACCAAGGGGCCATTCAATCCCATCACCAAGCACTTGGACCGACGCTGCTCCGTCGATGAGCCACCAGCTCTGCAGGCACAAAACGTGAAAGGTGAGTTTGTTCTGCAGTACCCAATGAAAACGATTTTCATTTTTTCAAACTTCCAATAACTAGTCTAAAACCTGTAATAGAAGGGCGCTCTTATTGTGAACTTTGAGCCATTTTTCTCGGTTCTTGTCGGACATATGAAGAAGTTGTTAACTAATAAAATGTTCATCATAACATCACAGACATTTTATCAGTTAACCACTTTTAGATAGCTTGTACCGAAATCGAGATAATTGAGCTCAAAGTTGACAGTGAAGGCCCCATTCCACCACTCCATTCATTTATTATAAGAATGATGATAAAAACTAATAGTGAAAAGCTAAATTAATACCATCGACTTCATATTTGCTTTGTTTCCAGGAGATGGATCGAACACTGGGACGTGGAAGTAACTGGAGAAAGCTCGAGGAGTTCAAAGGACCTCAAGAAGAAGAAGAAGAAGGACATCTGGATGTGGATGGAGAGAAGAGAATAGTTTGTTAACTGATCTTAATATGATATATGTTTTCTTTCTTCTTTTCACTGTTCTCTTAGACTGATATCCTTATCTCTCTTTTTGGTCCTAGAAACTTATCACTGTTGTCCGTCCGATGTTCGTCCGATGACTGACTAGGAAGCTATCTCTGAATTATGAAACGTTGTAGATGGGACTTCGGTCCTGTCTATGTCTGACCACTGTTTCAGAGCAGCTGAGAAAGTTATCATTCTCTGTTTTTAACCTTAGAATATTATCAATATCTCTTTTTTGTCCGTCCGATGACTGACTAGGAAGCTAACTCTGAATTACGAAACGTTGTAGATGGGACTTCGGTCCTGTCTATGTCTGACCACTGTTTCAGAGCAGCTGAGAAAGTTATCATTCTCTGTTTTTAGTCTTAGGAACTTATAGCTATTTCCCCCCTCTCTCTCCATCCACATTAGTCTTCTGAAGCAACGGTCAAAGCAGCAATCGAAGATGGAACGGATAACAACCGTTACTTTGCGGAACCTTTGAGGTTTGACTTTCTTCTTCCAATAATAGTTTTTAGAGTGACCAACTAATGATATTTTATCAGATGAGCAAAAATGAAAATTTTTCAGAAAATCGAGAGCTAATAATAAGTGGAAAAGATGGGATTCCCAAAAGGAGTTCAAGAGGCGCGATTCCAGTCATTTTGGCGATTATTCGTCGTCCGTCTTTATTGGTTATTTTGTGATCACCAAGATCGCTTGGGGTTAGTTTTTTGAATACCATACTTGGTCTAATAGAAGCTCACCCTATGTGTGCACTTTGAGCTCAAATATCTCGGCTCCTATGAAAAATATCGAAAAAGTTTCAACTGCTAAATTGTTTATCATGATATCACCCATATTATATCAGTCGGTCAATTTCTGATATCTCTCATAGGAACCGAGAAGATTGAGCTCAAAGTTGACGGTTTGGGTGGGTTTCAATTAGAGAAAATTTCATTAAAAATAGGCATTTTTCGAGGTATTTGACATTAAGAGAGGATTCAATCGTTTCGAAATTTCAAAAAAAGGGCAAGAGTAGTGATCTGTTCTTCATTGATACTTTCTGTAGTTTTCACAACGATTCGAATTCCTACCTACTTTTTTGATTTTTTGAAATTACCTAGATTTTACCGTACTGAAAATGTGAAACTGTGATTTTTTTCGCTATTCTGTTTTAACAACTTTCTTTTCCAGCCCAAAAGCTATTGGCTCCACGTCATCCCCTGCCGGCGCTACTCAGCAAAGACCAAAGGACCATTCTCTTCTATCTGCAACTACTTGGATCGCCGCTGCTCCGTGGATGAGCCACCAGTTCTGCAGTTCTGCAGGCTCCAGACTCAAAGTGGGTTGGTTCTGATTTTGTAATTCTAAAATTTTAATATAATGAAGTTTTGAAATGTTGAAATTCCGAGATCCTAAAATCCAATAATTCTGAAATTCTGAAGTCCTGAAATTCAAACATTCTAAAACCCTAAAACTCGAAAATTTTAAAGTTTCGAATTTCTGAAAATCCAAATTTCTGTATTTCTAAAATTCCAATTTGTTTAATTCGGAAATGCTAAAACTTTAAGGTTCTAACATTCTGAAATTTTAGCGATTCTGAGATTCTGTAATTTTGAAATTGGGAAATGCCGAAAAAAATTTTAAACAATTTTTTTTCAAAAAAGTTTAGTAATTAAAAAATAAGCTGTGTTAAGATTCAGATACCTGAATTTTCTTAAAATTCCTAAATTACTGATTTCCAACGTAGATTGGAACGTTTCGATGGAGTTCAATGTGAGGAGAAAAGAAATGTAATTTCAAAAGTTTTGAATTGATTTATTTTTCCGAATCGAGAGCTCTTTTTTTCTGAAACTATCGTAATTTCAGAACGCCCCCCTTCAGCAGCTTCATCATCGACGTATTCACGAATTCGAAAAAATTTGGGACTGAAAGCATTCAGCAGGATTTTCCGGATGTGGACTTCGCCAGGAAAATTATTAGGACTTTGATTGATTTTTGTGATTTCTTTCTGTTTTTTTTCTTTTCTTTCTTTCAGACGTTTTGGGTTTTAGTGGTTGGGTTTTGGGTAATTGGTGTCGGATGATTAGCAATTTTCTCGTAAAAGCAGAAAATTGGACTAATTTGAAGAAAAATGGACTTAAAAGTATGACATTGGACTAAATAGTGAAAAATTAGACTAATCTAAAAACATTAACCAACAAAAATATAATGGTCAAAAATAATGGTAAACATGCGAAAGGTGTGATATAAAGGTGTAAAAAGAGATGATAAAAACTATGAAAACTCAAAAAACAATTTAACTTCAATGCTCTGCCAGAGTAATCAAAATTAAATATCTGAAAAATATCTAAAAATTGGACTAAAATCTGTACATCGGAATACAATCTGTAAATTGGACTTCGAAATTGGACTAAACCTTGGACTTAAAAACTGGACTTAAAAATAATGTTCAAAAATATAATGGTAATAAAAGTGTGTAAGGTGAAAAATAAAAGGTGAAGAGTGTCATGAAAAATAAACTTTGAAATTTATTAAACAATTTGAACTGGATATAAGAAGGAGCGATTTTCAAAATTTTCAATTTTCATCCCAAATCACTTCGATTTCCAAAATTTCTGGGAATTTGGAAATTTTACGTGATTCACAGAAATTGAACGTTGCAATTTCTGGGATTTTTCACAGAACTCGAACGGTTCGAGTTCTGTGAAAAATCCCAGAAATTGCAACGTTCAATTTCTGTGAATCACGTAAAATTTCCAAATGCCCAGGATTCGAAGCCTTCAATTTCTGTGCAACACGTAACTTTTCGCAAAATTGAAAATCAACAGAAATAATGTAATTAAAACCATATTTTTCATGATTGCGTTGAAATAAAGTATTTCTGGACAAAAACACATCGATTATGACATTTATCAGTAGTTTAGTATTTTCTGTGACGAATTACAGAAATTTGGACCATTTTTGTTTATTCCTTCGAGAATTAAAAATTTTGAAAATCGCTACTTCTTATAT
>NC_013490.2:405919-417970 GCF_000004555.2 Caenorhabditis briggsae
GTCACATAGTGGAAAATTTTTGTTCATAAGCTATAAAAGATTCCACGTCATGTTTTGAAAATTTGAAAAAGTTTTGAAAATTGGCAACACGGATTTTTATTGATTTTCCGTCGAAGAAAACTGAGTTTTCTTCGACGTTCAGTTTTTCAGTTTTCTTCGACGGTAAATCATTAAAAATCAGTGTTGCCAGTTTTTCAAAACACCAAGTGGAATCTTTTATAGCTTTTGAACAACATTTTTCCACCATCTCAACCAATTTCATCCTAAAGTACTGTATGTGACAATAGTAAGTTTCGAATAAAAATGTTCTTTTACTTCAACCCTTCCAATACGATTCAGAATTTTCAACTAGTTTTTCAGCCAACATAGAGCTCCCATGGAAAACAATTATCTTTAAGCTCGAAGGATCCGTTTTATGGAAAACAACAAGTCCAACGATAGTTTCCTAATATTCATTTTGCTTTATCACGACCCTTCTTGAATCCCTACCCCCCCCCCCATGCTTTTCCAGAATCCCAGAAATTGAAAGCTTCGAGTTCTGTGAATCACGTGAATTTCCAAAATCCCAGAACTCGAACCGTTCGAGTTCTGTGAAAAATCCCAGAAATTGCAACGTTCAATTTCTGTGAATCACGTAAAATTTCCAAATGCCCAGGATTCGAAGCCTTCAATTTCTGTGCAACACGTAACTTTTCGCAAAATTGAAAATCAACAGAAATAATGTAATTAAAACCATATTTTTCATGATTGCGTTGAAATAAAGTATTTCTGGACAAAAACACATCGATTATGACATTTATCAGTAGTTTAGTATTTTCTGTGACGAATTACAGAATTTGGACCATTTTTGTTTATTCCTTCGAGAATTAAAAATTTTGAAAATCGCTACTTCTTATATGTCTAAATTTCAGACCGAGATCTCCACTCTGTCACAAATTATGGACAAAAGCCTGAAACCGAATTTTGGATTTTATAACATCTCTTATTTAGGTCATAACTTTGCACACACAGGAGATTTGATGGTTTTGGTAGCGTTCTATAAAATAAACAACGCATTTCAGGCCAAACCCCCATCTACAGGGGTTCGAGACCTAACAAGATCGAAATGTTTATTACGATTAAAATATAAATGATAACAGCAATCTGTGAAATGTGCATGATTGAAGAGGAGAGCGTGACTTCCATGGAACGACATCTTTGAATTGTTCCAAATGGGGCTTCGAGCAAAAATTTGTTATTGGACAGAGGACTATGAACCAGAGTTGCACGGACAGTCCGTTGTCCGCTGTCCGACCGTTTTTGGCTGTCCGTGTCCGCTGTCCGTGGAAGAAATGTTCTTTTCTATCGTTAAATTTTTTTTTCAGCAAAATCTCATCCATTTTGGAAAGATTTTTCTGGTGTCCAGTGTCCGTAGCCCGTTGTCCGGAAATTTTTGGCTGTCCATTGTCCGCCGAAAAGTTTTTTGTCCGTTGTCCGTGGGAAAAATGTTTTGTCCGGCGCTCAGCGGGGTAGTTTCATATGCTAGAGGAGGATTACTGTAGATTCTAGAAGAAGAAGAAAATGCTAAAGATAAGGATGATAACTCCAGAACCCATAAACAGTGGTGCGACGATAGAACTGATAAAATATTGAAGATTTTATGAAAAACAATTCATCAGTTGACAGATTTTCGATATCTTTCAAATGAATCGAGATAAATAGTCTTAAAGTTAGAATCCAGGAGTACTTCTCAATCCCCTCAAACATATGTGTGAAACGTGTCAAAAATTTGTTTATCTTCAACTACCGTATATCGATTTTTTAATTTTTAATTTGTTTTGAAATTTCAGAAATTTTTAGCAAAAAATCGTCAAAAACTGTTGAAAGAGAGCCGAGTGGTAATTTGTAATGGAAATTACAAAAATAGGCATAAATTTGGCATAAAATATTTAATTTTGATATTTTCTGTCCCATTTATTCTCAGTTTTTGCAGATAAAAAAATGAAATTCCATCTTTATAAATTAGTGCATCATTGGAAGAAAAAAAGTTGCATAAATTAACGGCATAATATCACAAAAGTTAGAAGAAGTGGTAGGAGAAAATGAGAGAAAAAAAAGAAGAATGGGCAAAGAAAAATTGGAAAAAATAGAAATTTGAAAAATGAAGAAAATAAATTAGGAGATGAAAGATTTTTTGGAAAAATGCACAAAATTGTAGTGAGCTTTTTGTCAGAGAGAGAAAGAGTTTTTTGATTTTTTGCTTTTTAGAAAAATCCTATAGCATTTGGAAACAATAAATTAATAAGCCGCTAATTGTTTTTTATAGGAAATTAAGTGAAATTGTAATGGTTTTTTTTTCAACAGGGAAATGAAGTGAATTGAAGTGAAGAGAGGAGAGAACCATTGGATTATCCTTTTTTCTGAAAATGTCGTTTTTCTAATTAGGCTGCTAATTGGTCAATTACCTTTGCACCGGTATCGGCTTTCTTGACAGCTGTGCTTGTTTTACGGGCGTTTGGAGCGGCAGACTGGAAAAATAATAATTTAATTTGATTTTGAAAATTACCGTATTCCCTCTAATAGAAGCCCACCCAACCGTCAACTTTGAGCTCATGTATCTCAATTTCTGTTAAAGATGTTAATATTTTGTCAACTAATAAAATGTTCACCATAATATTACCAATATTTTATTAGTTGTCACATTTTTGATATCTTTTACAGAAACTGGGATATAAAGGCTCAAACTTAAGAGAGGGGCAGACGACCGCTTTGCTCCGGCTAGCGCCGACTTTCCAAATTTGAGCTCACGTATCTCGATTTCTGTCGAAGATATCAAAACGTAGTCAATTAACAAAATGTTTATTATAATATCATAAATATTTTGTTAGTTGACCATTTTTTGATATCTCGTACAGGAACCGAGATAAATAGGCTTGAAGGTGAAAGTTAGAGGGATTCAAACTGCGAGGTGAACCTGCCTACTCGTCTAATGACTCCGGAATCATCTAAATTTTTAAAATCTTATATTATTTTGTATAAAATTATTTGATCTACATCTCATACTTCGGCTCAAAAATTTTAGTTTTGAGAAAAGATACGATCCAAAAAGAGTGGCTACTTGAAACCATCTCTAAACTTGCACTTTGAGCTTAATTATCTTAATTTCTATAAGAGATAACATTAATATGCCAACTAATAACATTTTGGTGATATTATTATAAGCATTTTATCAGTTAACCACTTTTTGGTATCTCTCACAAAAATTGAGATACCGTAATAATAGAAGAGCATCCACACTGTCAATTTTGAGCTCAATTATCTCGGCTTCTATGAAAGGCATCAAAAACATGTCACCTGATAAAATGTTTGTGATATCATGATAAATATTTTATTTGTTAACAATTTTTTTATATCTTCTACAGGAAATGAGATAATTAAGCTCAAACTTGACAGTACTTTCTTTGAAAGTATAGGAATGAGCCGTTTTACCAAGCCAATACAAACTAGAAACGATAAACCAACCTTTCCAACATCACTGGTCTTCTTGGCAAGCGGTTTACCAGCAGCTCCACCTGTTCCAGCGGTACTTTTCTTCGCCACCGGCTTACTAACCGCCGCCGCCGACGCCACTGCCGACGCTAGCGATGTGGCAGGTTGACCAGCAGTTGACCCAGTTTGAGATGATTGTCGAATTGGTGCAGATTTTCGAATCATTTGTTGAGTGTCCGAAAATGCGACACCTTTTCGCATTGGCTCTGTTGGTTGTGATGGGAGGAGGTTGTTGAGAGGTGTTGGTTGTAGGAAATTCGATGGGACCAAACCACGTAGACCGTTTAGTTCGCCCATGTAGAAGCCGTCCTCATCCATGTCACCGTACACAGTGATGACGTCACCTTGTCGGAATGAGAGCTCCACCTGGAATAGTGACAAAGGGTTTTTCGATCTACAGTACTGATCAATAATATACCGTGAACACTTTAACAGAAAAACACCTAAACCGTTAACTTTGAGCTCAATTATCTCAGTTCCTGTGAGAGATATCAAAAATGTGTCAACTAAAAAATATATCATAATAAACATTTTATCAGTTGACAGATTTTTGATATCTTTCACAGGAGCTGAGATATGCGGGCTCAAAGTTAAGAGATCGGCAGACGACCGCGTAGCTTAGGCAGCAAGCGCCGACTGACCAACTTTGAGCTAACTTATCTCGGTTTCTGTGAAAGATATCAAAAAACAGTCAACTAGTAAAATATTATTGATATTATGATAAATATTTTATCAATTGTCACTTCTTTTGATATCTTGCATAATAATCGAGAAATTGAGCTCAAACTTGACAGTTTCGGGTCCTTTCTATTCCAGGTTTTACGGTATATTTCAAAATAGATCCTACCTGCTCCGCATCCACATTCGGACTCAACTGCCTCGAATCGTAGTCAAACTTGGCTATCATCCTTGCCATCTTCTGCCCACCAGCTGTCATTCCTCCATTCTGATATTCCCCAATAGCACCGCCCATCTGAATTCCAGCTCCACCCATTCCTCCGATTCCACTTGAGCTTGGAATTCCAATTGGGACTTGTTGTCCCGCCTGATTCATATGCAGTTGTCCCATTTGATGTGTCATTTGGGACATTTGCTGTTGTTGTTGCTGCTGTTGTTGATTCGATGGCCCAGGTTGTTGATCGTACCTCGATGGTGGATAGTCATAGTTGTTTTGCGGAGGCGGAGCTTGAGATTGTTGTTGCTCATCCATCCTAGGCCGTTCTCTGTACTTGTCGCCTCTGGCGTATGGGTCGTACGGTGGATACCTATCGTCGGTTTGTCGTCGATCCATTGGATGTCTTCTGGCGTCTAGCGATCTGTCCATTCTATCATATCCACGGTCTCCACGATCCACCCTATCTCGGTCCAATCGGTCACGGTCCAGCCTGTCACGGTCTATTCTATCACGGTCTAGACGATCTCGATCTATCCGATCGCCTAGTCGACCTTCCCGATCCATCCTCCTATCTCTGTCCCTGTCCCTATACCCCTCATCATCATACACATCATCTCTTGCATCTATGACTGGTTGACGCCTTCTGTATGGAGCATCTTCTCGTTCTGGCAGCCTTCTGTACTCATAGGAACTGATGGCCCCTTGTCTTCGATACCTTCCACCATCCCTATCTCGGTCTCGATCATCGCGACGGTCCAGAGAGATGTAGTTGGGGTGGTGGGGTCTGAAATGCTGCTTTTGATTAGTTTTCGAGCCTAAATCTAAAATTTTACCTGTGTTGTGGTCCACGATTCTCTCCTGCATAGTCATAACTTCTTGATTTGAGACTTCCCCATCGCTGTCGTCTCAATGCAGGTTCCGGTTGTGTTGGTGGTGGTGGCGCCGGTGCTCCGGTCGTCCGTCGTTTCCCAATATCATCAGAAGCAATCTCAATAACCATATTCGACGGCACCAATCCAATACGATTGCCAATTTGTCCATGATAGAAGCCATCCACATCCTGCGGCCCGTAGACTTTGATCAGCTGATGCTTCCTGAATTGCAGCTCCTCGAACTCGGCATTCGGATTCGGCGACATGGCCGCCGTGTAGTCGAAAAGAGCAACAAACCATCTGCACTCGTCGGAATCCAAAGTAGGAGGACGGAGATCGGGTTCACTTCGAGTTCCAAACCCACTTTCAGATTTTACCCGCTGCAGACGCGGTTGCATGAGACGTTGTTGAAGTGTCTGCGACATTGGGTGACGCGTCCCCAGTGGACCGCCCACCACCACCGAACCACCATAGTGCATTCGCTCGTCGGCTGAGCCAGCACGATTCAAGCCTCGAGAGTACGCTTCGATGCGAGCCCGCGCGTCTCGAGACTCGGGAGCGTTGGCCCAGTCGGCGGCTTGACGATGGCGCATGAGATAGCTGAAAGTTAAAGAAGCATTAGGATAGTGCTATAGACTCGGGGTTGTTTTTGATTTTAATGCTAAATTCAATAAAAATGGGGATTCTAACAGCTTTCAGAGCCTTAAAAGTGTCGAGTTACCGTATATGCTCTAATAGAAGGCTGTCCAGACCGCCAACATTGAGCCCATACATCTCAGTTCCTGTAACAAATATCAAAAAATAGTCAACTGATCAAACATTTTTCACATTATGATAATAGTTCAATTAGTTGACAACTTTTTGATATCTTTCACAAGAGCTGAGATATGCGGACTCAAAGTTACGGGGTCGGCAGGCGACCGCGTAGCTCAGACTGCAAGCGCCGACTGATTAACTTTGAATTCAATTATCTCGGTTTTTGTGAGAGGTATCAAAGCTGTCAACTGATAAAGTATTATTCAGATCATGATAAACGTTTTATTAGTTAACAACTTTTTGATATCTCTTATAGGAAATGAGATATATTAGCTGAAATTTAGTGGTTTGGATGGACTCTGAAAAATACGGTATTTTAATGTAAGTACCGGATTTCAAAGCCAAAAACTCATGTATATTTTTTAAAGAACGAAAAAGCAAGAAAAATTCCTAGCTGACTAAAATAACACATTCTATTGGCATTTGCTTTTTCCCCCAAATGACGATAGAATGCGAAAAACGGGACAATTAGCCAAATCGTGGGGTAGCAGCAGCACAATAATTACTCGTTTTCTTTAAGTGCCTATCCATTGCATCAACAATTCCTTCTTCTAGAAGGAATTTCTAGAATTCTAATTTTTGTTATTTTGATTCAGAGAAAGAAGTAAAAGCTAGGGATCCTCTGAATCTTAAACATCATAGTTTTACAGCTGATTCTACTGTAAAACCTGTAAGAAGAAGAATCCCCACACTATCAAGTTTGAGCTCAATTATCTCGGCTCCTGTAAGAGATATCAAAAATGTGTCAACTGATAAAATGGTTGCGATATTATGATTAAAAATTTATCAGTTGACAACTTTATCATATCTTTGACAAGAATCGAGATCATTGAGCTCAAAATTGAAAGTTAGGGGGCCAATAGGGAAAAAAACCCAACCTGTTCTCCATCTCCAACACCGACGGCCGTGGTTCGTCTGCACCGGATGGTTCGGTGTGCAGAAAGTTCGGATGGAACGTGTAGTACTGCGACATTTGATTGGTTGCCGGTTTTGTTGGCTGCTGCCACGTGGATTGCTGGAATGGCGGATGAGAATGGGACAGACAATGGACGGAAATCAGGGTTTTGTGGTTGGGGACTGGGTTAGGAGGAACGTGGACGTTTGAAAATGCTGTTGTGACATGGAAAGCGGCTAGGGTGCTATGTTTAGACTTCCTGAACAAAGATTTAACCGGTGCGTTACGGTACCGTAAACCGGTAGAAGAGATTTCTTATCTTTGAGCCAATTTATCTCGGTTCTTTTCAAAAATACAAAAAAAGTGACCAACTAACAAAATGTTCAACATAATATCAAACAAATTTCATTTGTTCACACATTTTTGATATCTCTCTCACTATCAGGAACCGAGATAAATTTGGTCAAAATATAAAGGGACAGGTTTTACAGTATTTTACTGATTTCAGAGGAAATAAAAAAAAAAACATTGAGAACTTCTGTTTCAAAGTTGAGGCCCTGCAAATTCCGACGAAAACATTTCCGGGAAAAAAGTTTCATGGGAAAAAAGGGCGGAGCCGAAATTGCACTCCTGACTCCGCCCACTTTTTCAGAATTTCCTCGGAATTGGCGGGGCAGTTTAGTATGGTAAAATGGAAATATAGTCCAAAATTCTTAGCCGTAACCCAAATTGGGAGCAATGAAAGATTAACAAAGTTTAGATTCATATTCAGGAAGTCCGATAAAATTCAGTATTTGATTGAAATACCGAAAATGGCTTTGGAGGGTACAAAATTTTGGGGTCATTGGGGTACAAAACGATTCAAGGGTACACCACGATTCGGAAGTTCAAAACACCTGAAAAATCGAACTTGGTACCCCCCGAATCACTTTGTACCCCCTTGTCCCAAAGGCACAAAGCTCCCACATCAAAAAAACCAAGGAATCGCCCCTAACACACAAAGCCCAATTTGTCCAACTCATGATCTTACCACAGTTTGTCCAACCGATGATGGTCTCGGTGCGCTACCTCCAGCGAGAAGAATCGATGATGGTTGTGCGCCGAGGGATGCCGACCTGCAACATATATACATTTGAAAAAAGAAAGGAAACGAAGAAGAGATTGCGGAGGGCAGATTGCTCCTACTCCCTTTTCTTGCTAGCTCCCTCCCCCGTTTTTGGGGAAGCGAGAAAAAAGGAAAGGAAAGGAAGGGTTAACCGAATATTGAGAGACTTGCAACGAAGAAGCACAGACATATCAGATTCGCTGCTGACGCTCCGTAAGGCATTTATCTTCTTTTTCCGGCGCCGGACATTCGCCCCTGGACGCTGTAGAGCTCGCGCGCGCGCGAACATCTTTTATTTATGAGGAAATGGAGAAAAAAAATGAGACAATTGTGTGCCCTTTTTTTAGGTTGAACCTAGATAAGAAGTCTAGATGAAGCCTTCATAGTCATCCATGGATAGGAAAGGTTCAGAGAACCAAGAGCAAGATTGGACAAGAGCTTGGGCACCTTGCCTATAAAAGGGGAACGTATGGATTGGGTCATCTCGACTTAGGCAGCTAGCTAATGGCTCAAGCGAAACGTTATGATGGTTTTTTGGAACAGGCTGGGCAATATCAGGCTGGTGGCATAGCCTACATGCTACAAGGCTCACCATACATCCTACCGTAACCACTCTAATGGAATACCACCCGGAGCGTTAACTTTGAGCTCATATATCTCATTTCCTGTTGAATATATCAAGAAGCAATCAACGGATAAAACATTCACCATAATTTCAAAAATAGTTTGTCAGTTGACCAATTTTCAATGTCTTTTACAGGAACCGAGATATAAGAGCTCAAATTGACAGGTTGGGTGGCACTCTATTTGACACTCTACGTTATTTGAAACATGCAATATCAGGCTCTCAGCTGACCGGTCCGGAAGTTCTAAGTTTTATTTTCAATAGAACCTTCAAAATGTGTTTCAATTGAACCCATATACCATATAGGCACAATAGCTTTAAACCACCTAACCTCTGATTCTTTGGAATAAACGCTCACCTATCAAAAGTGGCATATCCTCCACTCTGCACATTGGGAGCACTTGCAGGAGCCGACTGTTGCATGGATGCTTGCACATTTGGATACGATGTCTGTTGGTAGCTCATCAATCCCGTCGCACCAACCATCCGCGCCGGAGCCGTTGATGGAGCAGAGTACGGACCAGTGGCGGCTTGATGAGTGACATGTCCGTTTGCCAAAGGTGGATGTGCATTGGTCAGGGTGCCCGTTGAGCCAATTGGCATGTAGATGGCTGGAATTGTAGAGTGTGTTTTTTTGTCAGTTAAATTTGACCTACTTCTCCCGCGAAAGTTTGAATAGTATAGCATTTTTTCAGAGCTCTGGGATCTAGAAGACGTGAAAAACCGCGAATGAAAAATTGTGGGCTTATGGGAAGCTGAGAAGAGGAGAGGGCGGTGCGTGGGAAAAGCTAACGAGCCTGTTATTCATATCTATCTCAAATTTTCGCACAATATATCGTGGCTCATATTTTAAGAAATCGGAGAAAGAATTACTAATTAGAAAAAGCGAAGCTTTTTAAGGCTTAAATAAGATCGGGCTCTGCGCCTTGAGCTTCTGTTGGATATAGGACCTTCTTTCATGATAAACATGAGAACTATGCGCCTTTAAACACTAAACTCAAAAATTTAAAAAAAAAACTCACAATTAGCGACACTCTGTTGTTGCTGTTGATGATATGAAGGATACGATGAGGTCATGTCCACCAATGGTAGTCCACTTGTAGGATCAACGGTTCCTATCAGCTGTTGCTGTTGGGTTGTACTCGGTACCACTACTCCTTGTGTACGTGGCACTCGTGCCACGTTAGAGTCTGATGACACAGCGCCTTCTTTTGTCTTCGTTCGAACTGTGATGAAGATCGGCGGGTCGTCGGAGAGATCGGACAGGCGGAGGACAACGTGGTCGGCTGGAAAGGTGTAGTTGTTGAAAAATGTGTGTTTTGTTTCAATGAACTCGTCGTGGGAACTTTAGTTTTTTTTTGCAAAATCTGAAGTAGTGATATGCTTTGAAAATGCAAAAAAAATTTATTTCATAAAATGGCAAAAATACCCTGTTCTCTTCCCGAGCTTCTGAATTCAAAAGGGCCCCTAACTTTGAGCCAATGTAAATGTGTTCCTGTAAGAGATGTCAAAAAGTTCTCAAATAACAACATTTTTTTGATAATGTGATAAACAGTTTGTCAGTTGACCATTTTTCGATATATTTTACAGAAGATGAGAAATATAAGCTCAAAGTTAAAAAGTCGGTAGGCGACCGCGTAGTACAGCCGGCAAGCGCTGACTTTTCAACTTTGAACTCAATTATCTCGACTCCTGTGAAAGATATCAAAAATTTTTCAACTGATAAAATATTGCTGATAATACGATAAATGGTTTATCAGTTGACAACTTTTTCATATCTTCGACAGACGCCGAGATAAATTGGCTTAAAGTTAGGTAGGGTGCTTTAGCGCTAAGGTAGGGGGGGGGGGCACATTTTTCAAATTTGGCGCAATTTTCCGGATGTCTCAGCGGAAGGAAAACAATGTCTTTTAGCCAAAGTTTTCAATTTTAAACAAAAAAAACATCTGCAAAAAATTCCAGTCAAAAATTCAAAAAAATTGGGAAACCTCAAACTCAAAACTATTCAAATGTTATATCAATTTGTAGCCCATGATCAACTTCTTCAAATCAAAACTACCGTACCTGTAGCCTGTGGCACCTGAGCAATATTCTTTCCGTCGGCGTAGATCAAGTAGGAGTGTACGGCAGCGCGGGATGGAGGTTTCGGTTGATTGGAGACGGGTTGCCACGAGACTAGAAGTGTACCCGGTTGGGGTCCGATTTCCACTTGAACGTGTGTAGGTGGGTCAGGTAAACCGACTGAAAAGAAAACATTTTTATAGGAGGAGTGTGTGTAGTTTGGAGCATGAACAAATTGCAATATATATTTTAGGATCGGAAGGCCAAAACTAATAAAGCCCAATTATTCCAATTTCTGTGAAAGGTTTCAAAAAGTGGTCAACTGACAAAATGTTTATCATAATACATAATATCAAAAACATTTTATCATGTAAAAAGTGGTTGATATCTTTCACAGGAAGAACATCAGGGTGGACCTCAATTAGGGAAAGGGCTTCAATTAGATGGTTTTTAGATTTTGCCTTATCAGGAATATTTAAAAAACGACACGAATCAACAAAAAACACAAGAAATTTCAGAAAAAAAGACCTAGAATGCAAACTGCACTGTCAGTATGGTCTTCAATTAGAGAAAATATGATAATTCTATACTTGCTTCTTCAAGCTTAATT
Organism: Caenorhabditis briggsae; assembly: GCF_000004555.2. NCBI lineage: Eukaryota > Metazoa > Nematoda > Chromadorea > Rhabditida > Rhabditidae > Caenorhabditis > Caenorhabditis briggsae. Next base: position 417,327 of record NC_013490.2, read on the forward strand.
ATCTCAACTTCTGTGAGAGTTATCAAAAGTTCGCAAACTATAAAATGTTGGTGATTTTTAGATAAACATTTTATCAGTTAACATATTTTGAATAGCTTTCATATGAGCCGATATTAAATGACTCAAAAATAAAAAGTCGCAGATTGCCAGCTGAGCTACGCCTCCGCCTGCCAACCTCTCAACTTCGAGCCAATTTAACTCAGTTCTCTAAAGAGATATCAGAAAGTTGTCAACTAAAAAACTATTTATCATATTCTGAGATACGCGGTCGCCTGCCACTTCTTAACGTTGAGCCTTATCATCTCGAGTTTTGCACGTGATATTAAAAAGCTGTCAACTGATAAAATGTTAAGTATAACTTCAAAAACAATTTACCGTAAAACCTCTAATAGAACGACACGCTTCAGGAAATTCNATATTTCAGAAATACAAAAATTCAAAATAAAGGAGGAATCCATATTTCAGAAACCCGAGAAAAATCGCAGATTAAGACTTTTTTTTTCATTTTCTTGAATTCGAAGGAATTTTTCTAAACAGGTGTGAAATTCTTGAGAAAAAAAACGTATTTCGAGATTTCTGTAAAAAGAACATTCTAGAACATTCTGGGGTTTTGGAAATTCCGAATTTCTTGGAACTTCTGAAGT